>NC_061511.1:193377682-193521961 GCF_022539505.1 Lolium rigidum | reverse complement strand
CCCCCCCCCCCCCCCCCCCAAAAAAAAATAAAAAACAATAGACATTTAATCAGAGAAACCAAATATGAAACCAAATTAGCAAGGTTATGCTTATTTATTAATAGGTGCAAATATATGATGCAAGAGCTTAAACATGAGCATAACAATTGCCAAGTATCAAATTATCCAAGACATTTTAGAATTACTACATGTAGCATTTTCCAATTCCAACCATATAACAATTTAACGAAGAAGAAACTTCGCCATGAATACTATGAGTAAAGCCTAAGGACATACTTGTCCATATGCTACAGCGGAGCGTGTCTCTCTCCCATACAGTGAATGCTAGGATCCATTTTATTCAAATAAAAACAAAAACAAACCGACGCTCCAAGCAAAGCGCATAAGATGTGACGGGATAAAAATATAGTTTCAGGGGAGGAACCTGATAATGTTGTCGATGAAGAAGGGGATGCCTTGGGCATCCCCAAGCTTAGACGCTTGAGTCTTCTTAGAATATGCAGGGGTGAACCACCGGGGCATCCCCAAGCTTAGAGCTTTCACTCTCCTTGATCATATTGCATCATACTCCTCTCTTGATCCTTGAAAACTTCCTCCACACCAAACTCGAAACAACTCATTAGAGGGTTAGTGCACAATAAAAATTAACATGTTCAGAGGTGACACAATCATTCTTAACACTTCTGGACATTGCATAAAGCTACTGGACGTTAATGGATCAAAGAAATTCATCCAACATAGCAAAAGAGGCAATGCGAAATAAAAGGCAGAATCTGTCAAAACAGAACAGTCCGTAAAGATGGATTTAATTGAGGCACCAGACTTGCTCAAATGAAAATGCCCAAATTGAATGAAAGTTGCGTACATATCTGAGGATCACTCACGTAAATTGGCATAATTTTCTGAGTTACCTACAGAGAATTAGACCCAGATTCGTGACAGCAAAGAAATCTGTTTCTGCGCAGTAATCCAAATCTAGTATTTACTTTACTATCAAAGACTTTACTTGGCACAACAAAACTCAAAACTAAGATAAGGATAGGTTGCTACAGTAGTAAACAACTTCCAATACTCAAATATAAAACAAAAATACTGTAGTAAAAACATGGGTTGTCTCCCATAAGCGCTTTTCTTTAACGCCTTTCAGCTAGGCGCAGAAAGTGTAAATCAAGTATTATCAAGAGATGAAGCATCAACATCATAATTAGTTCTAATAATAGAATCATAAGGTAACTTCATTCTCTTTCTAGGGAAGTGTTCCATACCTTTCTTGAGAGGAAATTGATATTTAATATTACCTTCCTTCATATCAATAGTAGCACCAACGGTTCGAAGAAAAGTTCTTCCCAATATAATGGGGCAAGATGCATTGCATTCAATATCCAAGACAACAAAATCAACGGGGACAAGGTTATTGTTAACCATAATATGAACATTATCAACTCTCCCCAAAGGTTTCTTTTTAGCATTATCAGCGAGATTAACATCCAAATAACAGTTTTTCAATGGTGGCAAGTCAAGCATATCATAGACTTTCTTAGGCATAACAGAAATACTTGCACCAAGATCACATAAAGCATTACAATCAAAATCTTTGACCCTCATTTTAATGATGGGCTCCCAACCATCCTCTAGCTTTCTAGGAATAGAAGTTTCAAGTTTTAGTTTCTCTTCTCTAGCTTTTATGAGAGCATTTGTAATATGTTTTGTGAAAGCCAAGTTTACAGCGCTAGCATTGGGACTCTTAGCAAGTTTTTGTAAGAACTTTATAACTTCAGAGATGTGGAAATCATCAAAATCTAAATCATTACAATCTAAAGCAATGGGATTATCATCCCCAAGGTTGGAAAAAATTTCAGCAGTTTTATCAGAGGCAGTTTCAGCAGTTTTAGCAGTTTCAGGTAATTTTGCGCGCTTTGCACTAGGAGTAGAAACATTGCCAACGCTAATTATTTTATCATTAATAGTAGGAGGTGCAGCAACATGTGAGGAATCAACATTACTTGTGGTGGTAATAGTCCAAACTTTAGCTACATTTTTCTCTTTAGCTAGTTTTTCATTTTCTTCTCTATCCCACCTAGCACGCAGTTCAGCCATTAGTCTTATATTCTCATTAATTCTAACTTGGATGGCATTTGCTGTAGTAACAATTTTATTTTCAATATCCTCGGGTTTAGCAGCCATTTTATTAATTAAAGAAGATTGTGACGCAGACATGTATGAGATTCGGTTTTCAGCATTTGCAAGTTTAGTTTGCAACCCGTAAATCTCCATATTCAGATTTTCAAGTTGATTTCCTATATTCTTCAACAAGGCAGATTGTTCATTCATAGTTTTAGTAAACAATTTATTTTGCTCATATTGTGATTGCATAAAGCTCTTGGTGGATCTTTCAATTTCTAACATCTTTTCCTCATTAGGTGAAACATATCTACCATAAGAATTACCATTAGCAGGATATGGCCTAGAATTTTGAGCAACCAATGAAGCTAACGGAACATTATTAGGATCAACATTAGTCCTATCATTCACAAGCATAGACATAATAGCATCAATCTTATCATTCAAGGAAGAGGATTCTTCAACAGAATTTACCTTCTTACCTTGTGGAGCTCTTTCCGTGTGCCATTCAGAGTAATTAACCATCATATTATCAAGAAGCTTTGTAGCCGCCCCCAAGGTGATGGACATAAAGGTGCCTCCAGCAGCTGAATCCAATAAATTCCGCGAAGAAAAATTTAGTCCTGCATAGAAGGTTTGGATGATCATCCAAGTAGTCAGTCCATGGGGGGCAATTTTTAACCAAAGATTTCATTCTTTCCCAAGCTTGAGCAACATGTTCATTATCCAATTGTTTAAAATTCATTATGCTATTCCTCAAAGATATAATTTTAGCAGGGGGATAATATCTACCAATAAAAGCATCCTTGCATTTAGTCCAGGAATCAATACTATTCTTAGGCAGAGATAGCAACCAATCTTTAGCTCTTCCTCTTAATGAGAAAAGAAACAATTTCAATTTAATAATATCACCATCTACATCTTTATACTTTTGCATTTCACACAATTCAACAAAATTATTGAGATGGGCAGCAGCATCATCGGAACTAACACCAGAAAATTGCTCTCGCATAACAAGATTCGAGTAAAGCGGGTTTAATTTCAAAGAATTCTGCTGTAGTAGCGAGGTGGAGCAATAGGTGTGCATAAGAAATCATTATTATTTGTGGTTGTGAAGTCGCACAACTTAGTATTTTCAGGGGTGACCATTTTAGCAGTAGTAAATAAAGCAAACTAGATAAAGTAAATGCAAGTAACTAATTTTTTTGTGTTTTTGATATAGAGTGCAAGACAGTAAATAAAGTAAAGCTAGCAACTAATTTTTTTGTGTTTTGATATAATGCAGCAAACAAAGTAGTAAATAAAATAAAGCAAGACAAAAACAAAGTAAAGAGATTGGGAAGTGGAGACTCCCCTTGCAGCGTGTCTTGATTTCCCCGGCAACGGCGCCAGAAATTTGCTTGATGCGTGTAGTTGACACGTCCGTTGGGAACCCCAAGAGGAAGGTGTGATGCGCACAGCGGCAAGTTTCCCTCAGTAAGAAACCAAGGTTTAATCGAACCAGTAGGAGTCAAGAAGCACGTTGAAGGTTGATGGCGGCGGGATGTAGTGCGGCGCAACACCGGAGATTCCGGCGCCAACGTGGAACCTGCACAACACAACCAAAGTACTTTGCCCCAACGAAACAGTGAGGTTGTCAATCTCACCGGCTTGCTGTAACAAAGGGTTAACCGTATTGTGTGGAAGATGATTGTTTGCAAGAAAACAAGTAAAACAAGTATTGCGAGCAGATTTGTATTTCGAGTATAAAAGAATGGACCGGGGTCCACGAGTTCACTAGAGGTGTCTCTCCCATAAGATAAAAGCATGTTGGGTGAACAAATTATAGTCGGGCAATTGACAAATAGAGAGGGCATAACAATGCACATACATGTCATGATAAATATAGTGAGATTTAATTGGGCATTACGACAAAGTACATAGACCGCCATCCAACTGCATCTATGCCTAAAAAGTCCACCTTCGAGGTTATCATCCGAACCCCCTCCGGTATTAAGTTGCTAACAACGAGACAATTGCATTAAGTATTGCGCGTAATGTAATCAATAACTACATCCTCGGACATAGCATCAATGTTTTATCCCTAGTGGCAACGAGCACATCCATAACCTTAGGGGTTTCTGTCACTCCCAGATTCACGGAGACATGAACCCACTATCGAGCATAAATACTTCCTCTTGGAGTTACTAGCATCAACTTGGCCGAGCCTCTACTAATAACGGAGAGCATGCAAGATCATAAACAACACATAGGTAATAACTTGATAATTAACATAACATGGTATTCTCTATCCATCGGATCCCGACAAACACAACATATAGCATTACGGATAGATGATCTTGATCATGTTAGGCAGCTCACAAGATCCAACAATGAAGCACAATGAGGAGAAGACAACCATCTAGCTACCGCTATGGACCCATAGTACAGGGGTGAACTACTCACTCATCACTCCGGAGGCGACCATGGCGGTGAAGAGTCCTCCGGGAGATGAATCCCCTCTCGGCGAGTGCCGGAGGAGATCTCCGGAATCCCCCGAGATGGGATTGGCGGCGGCGGCGTCTCGCAAGGTTTTCCGTATCGTGGCTCTCGGTGTCGGGGGTTTCGCGACGGAGGCTTTAAGTAGGCGGAAGGGCAGGTCGGGGGGCCACACGAGGGCCCCACACCCTAGGTCGGCGCGACCGGGGCTCGGGCCGCGCCGCCCTAGTGTGGCGGCGCCTCGTGGCCCCACTTCGACTCCTCTTCGGTCTTCCGGAAGCTTCGTGGCAAAATAGGACCCCGGGCGTTGATTTCATCCAATTCCGAGAATATTTCGTTACTAGGATTTACGAAACCAAAAACAGCAGAAAACAAGAATCGGCTCTTCGGCATCTTGTTAATAGGTTAGTTCCAGAAAATGCACGAATATGACATAAAGTGTGCATAAAACATGTAGATATCATCAATAATGTGGCATGGAACATAAGAAATTATCGATACGTCGGAGACGTATCATTTACTACTGTAACAACCTCTCCTTATCTTTATTTTATTGCATTGTTGTGCCAAGTAAAGTCTTTGATAGTAAAGATGATACTAGATTTGGATTACTGCGCAGAAACAGATTTCTTGCTGCCACGAATTTGGGCAGGGTTCTCTGTAGGTAACTCAGAAAAATATGCAAATTTACGTGCGTGATCCTCAGATATGTACGCAACTTTCATTCAATTTGAGCATTTTCATCTGAGCAAGTTAAGTGCCTCTAAAAAATTCGTCTTTACGGATCTGTTCTGTTTTGACAGATTCTGCCTTTTATTTCGCATCGCTTCGTTTTGCTATGTTGAATGGATTTCTTTGTTCCATTAACTTTCAGTAGCTTTGGGTAATGTCCAGAAGTGTTAAGAATGATTGTGTCACCTCTGAATATGTGAATTTTTGATTATGCACTAACCCTCTAATGAGTTTGTCTTGAGTTTGGTGTGAAGGAATAGTTCAAGGGTCAAAAGAGGAGGATGATACAATATGATCAAGAAGAGTGAAAAGTCTAAGCTTGGGGATGCCCAAGGCATCCCCTTCTTCATCGACAACTTATCAGGTCACCTCTAGTGAAACTATATTTTTATTCCGTCACATCTTATGTGCTTTACTTGGAGCGTCACGTAGTGCTTTTATTTTCATTTTGTTATTTTCATTCTCTGAATAAATTCATGCTTGTGTGGGAGAGAGACACGCTCCGCTCGTTCGTATGAACACATATGTTCTTAGCTTTACTTTTAATGTTCATGGCAAAGGTTGACACTGCTTCGTTCATTGTTATATGGTTGGAAACAGAAAATGCTGCATGTGATAAATGGTATAATGTCTTGAATAATTTGATACTTGGCAATTGTTGTGCTCATATAGATCATGTTTAATCTCTTGCATCATGTACTTTGTACCTATTAATGAAGAACTACATAGAGCTTGTTAAAATTTGGTTTGCATGATTGGTCTCTAGAGTCTAGATATTTTCTGGTTAAGGTGTTTGAACAACAAGGAGACGATGTAAAGTCTTATAATGCTTGCAATATGTTCATATGTGAGCTTTGCTGCACCGTTTTATACTTGAGTTTGCTTCAAACAACCTTGCTATCCTAGCCTTGTATTGAGAGGAAATTTTCTCGTGCATCCAAATCCTTGAGCCAAAAACTATGCCATTTGTGTCCACCATACCTACCTACTACATGGTATTTCTCTGCCATTCCAAAGTAAATTACTTGAGTGCTACCTTTAAATTTATATCCTTTGTCTTTGCAATATATAGCTCATGGGAAAAATAGCCTTAAAAACTATTATGGTGAAGAATATGTACTTATGTGTCTTATTTCTTAATAAGTTGCTTGTTGAGCGATAACCATGTATCTGGGGACGCCATCAACTTTTACCTTTGTTGAATATCATGTGAGTTGCTATGCATGTTCGTCTTGTCTGAAGTAAGAGCGATTTTCATGATCAAATGGTTTGAGTATGCATATTGTTAGAGAAGAACATTGGGCCGCTAACTAAAGCCATGATCCATGGTGGAAGTTTCAGTTTGGACAATTAATCCTGAATCTCTTATGAGAATTTTAACTGTTGAATGCCTATGCATTAAAAGAGGATTCCATTATCTATTGTCTATGTTGTCCCGCTATGGATGTCTAAGTTGAGAATAATCAAAAGCGAGAAATCCAATGCGAGCTTTCTCCTTAGACCTTTGTACAGGCGGCATAGAGGTACCCCTTTGTGACACTTGGTTGAAACATATGCTATGCAATGATAATCCATGTTAATCCAAGCTAATTAGGACAAGGTGCGAGCACTATTGGTATACTATGCATGAGGCTTGCAACTTATAGGATATCTTATACATAACACATGTGATTTATTACTACCGTTGACAAAATTGTTTCTTGTTTTCAAAATGAAAAGCTCTAGCACAAATATAGTAATCCATGCTTCCCTCTGCGAAGGGCCATTCTTCTACTTTATTGTTGAGTCAGTTCACCTATTCCTTCTATCTCAGAAGCAAACACTTGTATCAACCGTGTGCATTGATTCTTACATGTTTACCTATTGCACTTGTTATATTACTTTGTGTTGACAATTATCCATGAGATATACATGTTGAAGTTGAAAGCAACCGCTGAAACTTATATCTTCCTTTGTGTTGCTTCAAAGCTTTCTACTTAGAATCTATTGCTTTATGAGTAACTCTTATGCAATTCTTATTGATGCTTGTCTTGAAAGTATTATTCATGAAAAGTCTTTGCTATATGATTCATTTGTTTACTCATTGTCTTTACCATTGCTTCGAATCGCTGCATTCATCTCATATGCTTTACAATAGTATTGATCAAGATTATGATAGCATGTCACTTCGAAATTATCCTTGTTATCGTTTACCTACTCGAGGGCGAGTAGGAACTAAGCTTGGGGATGCTTGATACGTCTCAAACGTATCTATAATTTCTTATGTTCCATGCTACTTTTATGATGATACTCACATGTTTTATACACATTATATGTCATTATTATGCGTTTTCCGGAACTAACCTATTGACAAGATGCCGAAGTGCCGGTTCTCGTTTTCTGCTGTTTTTGGTTTCGGAAATCCTAGTAAGGAAATATTCTCGAAATTGGACGAAATCAACGCCCAGCATCTTAGAATTCCACGAAGCTTCCAGAACACCGGAGAGGGACCAGAGGAGAGCCACAGGCCCACCACACAGGTGGCCGGCGCGGCCCAAGGGGGGGCGCCCCCCTGTTGTGTGGCTCCCCCGTGGCCCTTCCGACTCCGCCTCTTCGCCTATAAGAAGCCCCCTGACCTAAATCTTCGATACCGAAAAGCCACGGTACGAGAAACCTTCCAGAGCCGCCTCCATCGCGAAGCCAAGATCTGGGGGACAGAAGTCTCTGTTCCGGCACGCTGCCGGGACGGGGAAGTGCCCCCAGAAGGCATCTCCACCGCCATCTTCATCACCACTGTTGTCTCCCATGAGGAGTGAGTAGTTCTCCATCGAGGCTAAGGGTTGTACCGGTAGCTATGTGGTTAATCTCTCTTCCATGTACTTCAATACAATGATCTCATGAGCTACCTTACATGATTGAGATTCATATGATGAGCTTTATATCACTATTAATCTATGTGCTACTCTAGTGATGTTATTAAAGTAGTCTATTCCTCCTCCATGATGTAATGGTGACAGTGTGTGCATCATGTAGTACTTGGCGTAGTTTATGATTGTGATCTCTTGTAGATTATGAAGTTAACTATTACTATGATAGTATTGATGTGATCTATTCCTCCTTTCATAGCTTGATGGTGACAGTGTGCATGCTATGTTAGTACTCGGTATAATTGCGTTGGTCTATCATGCACTCTAAGGTTATTTAAATATGAACATCGAATGCTGTGGAGCTTGTTAACTCCGGCATTGAGGTGCTCTTGTAGCCCTACACAATTAATGGTCTTCATCATCCAACAAGAGAGTGTAGAGTGGTTTTTATTATGTGATCAATGTTGAGAGTGTCCCCTAGTGAAAGTATGATCCCTAGGCCTTGTTTTCAAATACTGCAATCATCACTTATTTACTGTTTTACTGCATCTTTACTTCCTGCAATATTACTACCATTAACTGCACGCCATCAAGCTATTTTGTGGCGCCGTTACTACTGCTCATATTCATTCATACCACTTGTATTTCACTATCTCTTCGCCGAACTAGTGTACCTATACATCTGACAAGTGTATTAGGTGTGTTGGGGACACAAGAGACTTCTTGTATCGTGATTGCAGGGTTGCTTGAGAGGGATATCTTTGACCTCTTCCTCCCTGAGTTCGATAAACCTTGGGTGATTCACTTAAGGGAAACTTGCTGCTGTTCTACAAACCTCTGCTCTTGGAGGCCCAACATTGTCTACAGGAATAGAAGCGTGCGTAGACATCACTATGCAATGATAATCAATGTTAATCCAAGCTAATTAGGACAAGGTGCGAGCACTATTGGTATACTATGCATGAGGCTTGCAACTTATAGGATGTCTTATACATAACACATATGCTTTATTACTACCGTTGACAAAATTGTTTCTATGTTTTCAAAATGAAAAGCTCTAGCACAAAAATAGTAATCCATGCTTCCCTCTACGAAGGATCATTCTTCTACTTTATTGTTGAGTCAGTTTACCTATTCCTTCTATCTCAGAAGCAAACACTTGTGTCAACTGTGTGCATTGATTCTTACATGTTTACCTATTGCACTTGTTATATTACTTTGTGTTGACAATTATCCATGAGATATATATGTTGAAGTTGAAAGCAACCGCTGAAACTTATATCTTCCTTTGTGTTGTTTCAAAGCTTTCTACTAAGAATTTATTGCTTTATGAGTAACTCTTATGCAAGTCTTATTGATGCTTGTCTTGAAAGTACAATTCATGAAAAGTCTTTGCTATATCATTCAGTTGTTTACTCATTGTCTTCACCATTGCTTCAAATCGCTGCATTCATCTCATATGCTTTACAATAGTATTGATCAAGATTATGATAGCATGTCACTTCAGAAATTATCCTTGTTATCGTTTACCTACTCGAGGGCGAGTAGGAACTAAGCTTGGGCATGCTTGATACGTCCCAAATGTATCTATAATTTCTTATGTTCCATGCTACTTTTATGATGATACTCACATGTTTTATACACACTTTATGTCATTTATATGCATTTTCCGGAACTAACCTATTGACGAGATGCCGAAGTGCCGGCTTCTGTTTTCTGCTGTTTTTGGTTTCAGAAATCCTAGTAAGGAAATATTCTCGGAATTGGACGAAATCAACGCCCAGTACCTTATTTTCCCACGAAGCTTCCAGAACACCGGAGAGAGACCAGAGGGGAGCCAGGGCCCCCACACGCCAGGGAGGCGCGGCCAAGGGGTGGGGCGCGCCCCCTATTGTGTGGCCCCACCAGGGCCCCTCCGAGGCTGCCCTTCCGCCTACTTAAGGGCTCCGTCGCGAAAACCCTACACGGAAAAGCCACGGTACGAGAAACCTTCCGGAGCCGCCGCCATCGCGAAGCCAAGATCCGGGGACGAGGAGTCTCTGTTCCGGCACCCTGCCGGGACGGGGAAGTGCCCCCGGAAGGCA
The DNA here is from genome assembly GCF_022539505.1 of Lolium rigidum. NCBI lineage: Eukaryota > Viridiplantae > Streptophyta > Magnoliopsida > Poales > Poaceae > Lolium > Lolium rigidum. Next base: position 193,511,700 of record NC_061511.1, on the reverse strand, counting down.
TCTCCATCGACACCACCGCCATCTTCATCACCGCTGCTGTCTCCCATGATGAGGAGGGAGTAGTTCTCCCCTGAGGCTAAGGGCTGTACCGTAGCTATGTGGTTCATCTCTCTCTCCCAAGTGATCTTTATGTGATCATGAGCTTTGTGATCTAGTTGAATATCATCTATGTGCTACTCTAGTGATGTTATTAAAGTAGTCTATTCTTCCTCCATGATGTAATGTTGACAGTGTGTGCATCATGTAGTACTTGGCGTATGTTATGATTGTGATCTCTTGTAGATTATGAAGTTAACTATTACTATGATAGTATTGATGCGATCTATTCCCCCTTTCATAGCCTGATGGTGATAGTGTGCATGCTATGTTAGTACTCGGTATAATTGCAATGGTCTATCATGCACTCTAAGGTTATTTAAATATGAACATCGAATGTTGTGGAGCTTGTTAACTCCGGCATTGAGGTGCTCTTGTAGCCCTACACAATTAATGGTGTTTGTCATCCAACAAGAGAGTGTAGAGAAAGTAGTATTTGTTTATTCAGTTATGTGATCAATGTTGAGAGTGTCCACTAGTGAAAGTATGATCCCTAGGCCTTGCTTCCGAATAGAAAAGGCACTCACACTCCTCCCACGCCAGCAAGCTATTTTCTGGCACCGTTTCCAAACACTGCAAACATCGCTTGTTTACTGTTTTACTGCATCTTTACTTCCTGCAATATTACCACCATCTATACCACCTGTGTTTTACTATCTCTTCGCCGAACTAGTGCACCTATACATCTGACAAGTGTATTGAATGTGTTGGGGACACAAGAGACTTCTTGTATCGTGATTGCAGGGTTGCTTGAGAGGGATATCTTTGACCTCTACCTCCCTGAGTTCGATAAACCTTGGGTGATTCACTTAAGGGAAACTTGCTGCTGTTGTACAAACCTCTGCTCTTGGAGGCCCAACACTGTCTACAGGAATAGAAGCGTGCGTAGACATCAATAGCATAGTGATTTTCATCCTTTGTTGGAAATAAATCCATGTCTGAACCTGTACAAGGTAATGAAGACTTGCTCACTTGGTATTGCTTACTTGTTTGTGTTGCTGGTTGCATCTCAGAGTTGGACATTTGGTTGGTTTTGATGAAAATAGAGATATCCACAGTAGGGGATCATGTAAATGAATACCACTGTGGTATCCTTTGAAGAAAATGGACAATTTCTGATGGTTTTAAAAGGCTAGGTGGTGCTATGTGATTCAGTTGGCTACCAAGACTTGTCTCATCTGGTTAGTTGGGATATGCTATGTGTTGTTGCTTGTTTACGCATATCTATCACATACTGGATTTACTGGTTCTTGATTGGCCTCTCTTTTGCCAGCATCACTTGGTCTATACAAAGTGATGAATAATCCCTTTGGAGCATCTGCTCCATGCTATGTGTGCTTGAGTATCTTGACTTATGTCACCATGGTTGCTGGTTTGGTGGTGTTTTTGTACTTGCCGATGATTAGATGTTTGGTCAACTGTACACTCTGGGGTGAAACCAGTGAGCCTGGTGTGATGGCACAAATATCAATCTCTTGTGCATCCTACCTGGCTAGCTAACTCCGTCCCGGAATGTTAATATTTATTTCGACCAACAAAGTATGAGGCCCTTGTCATTCCATTTGCTTTGGTATTTTCAAAATGCCGATGCTTAAAATGTTTGGTCACCGCACACTTGGGGGTGGCGTAAGTGAGCCTGGTAAGATAGCACAAATATCAATCTCTTGTGCATCGGACTTCGTCTCACTTACGCCGTCCCGGAGTATGAAGCATTTATTCCATTTCTCTTGTGCATCGGATTTGTTGATCTCACTTTCTTCTATTTTAATCATAGTAGGAACCGGATGAAGACCCCGATGCAAGCGAGCCTGGTGGGTAGAGAGGAGGGAGCAAAGGAGGAACCGGATGAAGACCACTTTGTATCTCGAAATTGTGAAATTCTTATGAATTAAGAGTTGTATGTAAAATATTTGACACTTGCCACTATATATGTATCTCGATCGGGCTCTAAGTAATGTGATGATGATGTCTATATTATATATGTGCAATGTACATGCTATTTATATTATATCTCCATATTTCTGTATGTTGCTGTATATTGATGTATATAATCTGTATGTGTATAGCAGGCAGCACAAAATCGTGTATAATACGAGCAAATTCTGTGGCGCACTGAAAATCAATTCTGTGGCACACCTTTTTCTGTGGCGCACCTAAGACCCCGTGCGCCACAGAAACCTTAATTCTGTGGCGCATGTACATGTGCGCCACAGAAACATTATTTTTATGGCGAAGTTTCGGTGCGCCATAGAATCATTTTTTTTGTGCGCATGAGGCTTTTCCTACTAGTGGGGCATGGAGACCCGGGGGCTGGGAAATGAAATCCTCCGAGGACGCCCAGCAATGTCCTAACGGTATTGGATCAGTTTAATCCTACACTTAAAAATGTGTAGTAGTAGTATATAAGCTAAAGCCCGTCGGGCCGATTGTATTTTCATAACGTATATCAACCCGTTTTTTTCTTAACTGCATATCAACCCGTTGATGTGAACTGAATGTCTGACAGAATTTAGTCCACGAAAATGCTTCACACACGACAATTTTCGTCCGATATGTGTACGATACTTCTTCCACCAGTGCCAGTTAATTCTCCAGTGGCTAAGTCCAGCCCAAACTCAAGAATACTGCCAAGCGGTTCCTGAATCTCGATCTAAAGCAATTTAGTTTATTCTTGCCACGATTGCCGATTGATCAGTCCGCCATGGAGGAAGAGAAAAATGCTACAAAGCGCTACAATGAGAATCTTAGGCATCTTCAACGGGGCGACGCAAACGGTCGCTCAAATCCGTTTGTGTCCGCTCAGACCGAAAATGCATGCGTCTGGAACACGCTCCAGCGGGGCGACACATAGTGACCGGGTCATCCGCAGCGACGCAAACCCGGCGCATATTTGCGTCTGAAATTCGCGGACGCCCCAAGTGACCGCTCGCTTCTCCACCGGGCCGACTTGGCAGCGAGCCAGTATCGAGGGTATCACTTTCGCGGTCAGCGCTTCCGCGTCTGCGCCGCAGCCTTCGCACTCAATGTCGCGGCTGCCTCTTCTGCGCGCGCACTGGCGGGCGGCGCCTGGGCTTCTGCGCCGCCTTCAATGTCATCGTTTCCCGCACGGCTGTCTCTTCTGCGCGCGCACTGGCGGGCGGCGGCTAGGCTTCTGCGCCACCTTCAATGACATCATTTCCCGCGCGCGGCCAGCCCTAAAAGTCGACTGGCATCATTCCTGCTATCGCCCACACCTCCACTCCACCACCACATGCCTGGCGGCTGGCGGCCGAGCTACCTTCGAGTGCTTGTCCCGCCCGTGCCTACGCGCGAGCCATATAGGAGCGTCGAGATCCGGCGCAGGTGGCGGGATCGATGCGGAGGTCGCGGTACCTGCCACCGGACCTCCGCTTTGATCCCGCCTACGCCATCGACTCCGACAGTTGGCGCACCTATCGCGAGTCTGAGAAGGATCCGAGGAGGAAGGCGGGCTTCTTGGCGACATAGACTTCCCCTTTGACCGTCCATCGGCGCCTCGTCGTCGAACACGGCAAGCGCTGGCGCGACGACGATGATGACAACGGGGACAACGAAGAGGACTATAGCGAGGCGCTGGCATACCACAACGAGGAGGCCAAGGACGACAGCGATGACTACGTCGCGTGCATTTTTCAAGAATGGCAGTTGGCCATGGCGAAGGGCCGGAAGTTCGAGTACTCGGACAACATGACGCACAACGTTATCGCGAGGCTCGACGTCCTCGTCTCGGAGGTGGACCGACCGGTGCCGCTGGAGCCACACCGACGCAAACGGACGCGCGATCCATTTCGAGAACGCTCTGGATGAGCCAGCCAGAGATCAGAGGAGGAAGAAAGTCAGAGCTTATTTGAGATTTTTTTTAATCTTCATGGGAGAATAGATTTGGTATTTTTCTTCCATCCCCAGTAGTAGTGCGCCCAAAGCCAAATGGCTAGTCGCCCTGCCTGTGGTAAGTCCGATCGTACAGGAATCGGACGAAATTTATCGTACGTATAGCAGGACTCTTTAGTCCAGACCCCATACTTGTTACGACGGAAGAAAGAGGCGGCGTGTGTTGTCCTGAGAGCATCTCCAACAGGCGCGCTATATAGGCCGCGCGGCATAAAAACGTCCGATATAGCGCGCGCGGGACAGAATCAGGCGCTCCAGCAGGCGCGGTAAACGGCGCGGTGCTGTAAAATTTTTAGGGCGCGCGGCGTTTTGCACAATCCGGAGCGGCATATCCGGCGCGTCGGCTACAGCGCGCGGCATCGCTCGTCCAACCGCGAAAAATCCCCCGCGCTGAAACTTCCTCCCCGCGTCGCTGCCCCGAGCCCAATCCGTCGTCTCCGCGCGCCGCCGGCGATCCCGACGATGGACGACCCCTCCGGCAACCCGCCGACCCCTCCCTACTCTGTCACACCCTCCGCCGCCGCCGCCACTTCCGCCGCGCCGGCGCCAAACCCTAGCGGCGGCGCCGACGCCGGGAACCCAACGAGCCGCCGCGCGGGCGCTGTTCGTCCCGCCGCGCGGGGCACTACACGCAGGCGCTGCCGCGGCGCAGATGGCCGCGCAGGGCACCGGCAACGCGCGGCCCGCGCCGAGGAGGGGGAAGGCGCCGTCAACGAAACGGCCTCACGTCGGCAAAAGGAGTACGTCAACCTTCTTCGCGATGAAGTGTTGGCCAAAAAGAGATTGTTGCTAGCCAACATGAACACTTCCACCACCGGCATGTTTGGAGGAGGCATGTTTGGAGGAGGCATGGGAGGCATGGGCGGCATGGGAAGCATGCCCATGCCCACCATGGGAGGCATGGGCGGCATGGGAAGCATGCCCATGCCCACCATGGGAGGCATGGGCGGCATGGGAAGCATGCCCATGCCCTCCATGGGAGGCATGGCCGGCATGGGAAGCATGCCCATGCCCTCCATGGGAGGTATGGCCGGCATGGGAGGCTATGGAGGCATGGCCGGCATGGGAGGATCAAGCTATGGAGGAGTGTTTGGAGGGACCATGGGAGGCTCCGTGAGTGGTGTGTACGGGAGTATGGGAGCACCACCGGGAGGCTTCGTGTCTTCCATGAATGCTACTATTCCTCCTTCAACCCAAGATGACGAGGACGAAGAAGAAGGTGTTGACTTGGAAAATGCGGAAGTGTGATATGCATTTGTGATATGCATTGTTTCACTTTGTCCATTTGAACCATATGTCGTGTGTCATTGTTGAACTACGTCATTTTGTGTGTCCTTGTTGAACTATGTGATGTTGTTGCACTTTGTGTCATTTATTTCATGAATTGTGTCATTTCTTTCATGAATTGTGAATGCAAAATAGACTAGAAATCTGTTTTCCGCGCCCGCGCGCGCTGTATTTTGCAGCGCCTGGCGGAGGACCATTTTTCCTGCGCGCGCACGCGCTGTATTTTGCCGCGCCCGGCGGAGGAAAAAACGGCACAGCGCGCCATATCTGTTTACCGCGCGCGGATTCTTGGTTTTAGCGCGCCGCGATATAGCGCGCCTGTTGGAGATGCTCTGACTCCTGATCGTCCGATTGGTTACGACGAAAATCATATCTGCATCAACAAACGGTTTCCTTTTCCCCACGCGAAAATTACTCCACGTCGCCACGTCTGTCTAGGATTATCGTCGAAGAATGCAACTCCACGTCAATAGGTTAATTTAGGCTTTCGTAGCGGCCGCGTTTTCTCCCAACCCATTCGCTATATATAAAGGAAATCAACAAACGTTCGACCACCACGAGCACTACCCAATACCCTAACCCACGACGATCTAGCGAAGAAGCCAGGGAGAGCGGTTCGTGATCAGTCTGCCAAGATGCAGATCTTCGTCAAGACCCTGACCGGGAAGACGATCACGCTCGAGGTCGAGAGCAGCGACACCATCGACAACGTTAAGGCCAAAATCCAGGACAAGGAAGGTTTGTATATTGCCATCATTGATCGATTGATCGATCTCGTTTCCTCGTAATCTATGATTGACCGTCGATCGACGAGCTTCATCGACCATCTAGTATCTGCATCTTTATTTCAGAAAATCAAGTAACTGCATCCATGGCTAATTGATATCCATTGCTTGATTATCGCAGGCATCCCTCCGGACCAGCAGCGCCTCATCTTCGCGGGGAAGCAGCTGGAGGACGGGCGCACCCTGGCCGACTACAACATCCAGAAGGAGTCGACGCTGCACCTAGTGCTCCGCCTCCGTGGCGGCACCAGGGGCGGCTACATCATCCAGGAGCCCAGCCTGCTGCAGCTCGCCCTCAAGTACAGGGAGAAGAAGATGGTCTGCCGCAAGTATGTCGTCTCTATACATACGCATGCAAATGCCCAGTATCAAATTAGGTCTAGCTAAGTTATTCATGCATTGCGTGCTTTGTATGGAGTATGTGTTTGATGTTGTTGTCCATGTCGAGCAGGTGCTATGCGCGGCTTCCCGCAAGGGCGACCAACTGCCGCAAGAAGAAGTGCGGCCACACCAACCAGCTCAGGCCCAAGAAGAGGTTCGTCAGCAAGACCTCCATGTGAAGAATCAAGGGGAGCCGTACGTGTGCTGCGCGCGGTTGAATAAATTGTGCGATTTGTGTTGTTAGGTTATATATACTCCTAGTTTGAAGTTTTAGGCCATGCCTAATTGAATCTTTTACTGTATATGAATCGAGCGATTGTCAGTATGGAGGAACTCGTCACCTCAGGCCCTGTTTGGCACCACAGTATTATGGAAGTATTCAGAGGATACTTCTGTTTGGTCGTAAAGAATATTTAAACTATTTTAGCAATACTATAGACTTAAAATATCAGAGTTTCACATACATTGATGTGTTTGTCTCTGTAACCAAAGACTGCGGTATATCTCTGAAAATGTGCTATTTTTGAAGTATTAGAAAAACAACTCTGGACTTCTTTTTTTCCAAAATTGAAGTGCAGGCTGTCAAATACTATGGTCAGTTATCACTCTAAAGGCATAGAAGGCAGGTCGACCTTCCCCTCTCTCCCGCTATGGAGAATTTGTGATCCCCCGCGTTCGTCCACCTCGCCGCCGGTGATCTGCGGGTTTCCTCCCCCTCCGGCCCGCTCTGGTCGCCAGCGACGTTGTGTTGCAGCTCGGACCATGTTGTAATTTGTTGTTACTCTTGGACCTCTCTGTAATTTCGAAGTGATAACGCTTTTTTCTGTTTCTCGCAAAAAAAATGCTATGGTCAGTTTTAGCAAAACTTTGTTGCCAAACTAGGCCTAGTTTCTAAAAATTAGGAAGTATTAAAAATACTTCCAACCTGTTTGGAGTCAACACATGCATACTATTGTTTCAGAAACTGAAGTATTTCTCAAAATTGCATTTTTTTTGCCATATCAAAAACTTAAGGCCTGACCTCTTTTTTTTTATCCGAAGTATTTTCTAAAACCAAAGTATTCCGTTGCCGGGCACTGAATACTTTATTTTTCAAATACTATGGTTTTGGAGAAATCAAGCTCCCAAACATAGCCTTAATGATGGCGCCTCTACATTTGTTAGACAATGATTTTTTTACACTTTTCCTAACAAACAGCTAGCTGTTTTTCAATTGGCAAACAGCTACTTTTTCCATCGTCCGATTGAGTCACGAATCTTAGCGCAACTCTGTTTTGACTTCCCGCATCTTCTCCCGTCGTGTCTTATTTTGTTTTTGAATTTTCTATTCCATTCTGTCTTAATGTCCCTGAGCCCTGAGTCCCTGACCGCTCTGTGCCTTTTTCCTCTTTGCTTTTTTCACTTTCGTCTTCCTCGTGTCCTGTGAGCAAGCAGCACCGTGGCGGAGAAATACGCGCTTCCTGCAAGGTCGTCGCCGAGGGGGATGGTTGATGTGGCGCCGCCGCGTCGTGCTTGGCCAGCGGCGGAGGAAGCAGTTTCTGCTGGGAGGCCGCGTCTTGCTCGGGCGTCGTTGGGGCCGGCGGTTGACGTGTGGCCGCCGCGTCCTGCTAGGTCGGCTGCAGAGGAAGAAGTTGCTGTTGGGATGCCGCGTTCTACTTCGCCGACGGCAGAGGAAGCAGTTGGTGTTGGGACGCGACGTCATGCTAGGCCGTCGTCGGATTGGGCGGTGACGCCAAATCCGCCGCTAGCGTTTGTGGGGAAATTTCCAGCTCCTGTTCTGCTCCGTCCATCGGGGAAGAGGTCCTCGTTTCGCGAGCGCAGAAGCCGGCGTAGAGATGGGTATTTTCTATCTCCCCTAATTGTCCTTTGTGCTGTTTGTTCTTGTGAACAAGTATGCCAGTTTTTTGCTATTGTATTGGATCCGTATAACATGTTTCGTTCATGATTCGTATGCTAGGTCCTGCTAGATGCCATTTTGTTGTCTGTCATTGGTGTACCTTGTGCTTTGTTGCCTTGTTGGTGAGCAAGACGCAGAATGTCATGCATTTCGGTTGGGGGGTCAGACAGGTTTAGGAAGGAGCATGGCGATTTTAGTTGGAAGTTGGGAGAGAGAGATAGGGTGTGCCTGTGCGGCTGTGATTTGTGTTTTCTTCTGTTTGGTCTTCAGCAGGCTTTGTTTGTGGACCTGGTAAGCCACGTCTTGATGGAAATACTGGTTGACTGACTGCAATGGTCCTTGCTGATTGTTCAGTTAGTGTGTCCTGAGTATGTCTAGAAGCTTTTTGTGCCTTTTGTTGTTTCTTTGGTTTATCATGTGTGTTTTTTTGCTGCGCAATTGATTGATTGATTGTCGTTGTACTATCGGAAATTTCATGGAGCAACCAAACTAATCATCTCATGGTTTTTCCACGACTATCTTCAAGAAGAATTTAAGTGTAAATAATGTGCGATTTTGGGTGAGGATAGAATTGATAAAGTTGGTCAATAATAGAGATGGATAGTCACTTTCCATATTTTGATTGTGGTTGAGAGTTAGTTCGGCTTTGCCTAATTCATTTTAATTTGTTCCGTAGGAGTTTACTTTTGCATTTTTGCGTGGGTGTGCATGTATTCTCATGTTCAGTTATTCTAAAGTTCAGATATGATCTGAGTGTTCTTTGAATATTCTGGGGTAGAAAGTAATCTGAAGATTTGTAATTAAGAGGTAATTATTGGTATCAATGCAACAGTAGTGATTCAGATAAAGTGTGTTTGTTTGAGCTGCATGCTTACAGTTAAAGATAATAGCCTTCCGTATCTGAACAATTTGTGATATGTATTTGAGTACAGCTACAGTGTGTTATGTAGTGTGATCCATGAAGCAATTGACACTCTTCCCTACTGTATCTTTACTTCGATTTTGGAAAAATAATTTTGAACAGAACTAAAGAAAAACTTGAATACAACCACTGTTTTGGTTATTGCATTGTTAACTTTTGATGGAGTATATGCACATGCACCACTGATCAGAAAATTGAGTACTGAAAGCAAAGTTTCTTGAATGCAAAGTTTGTTGCATTACAGTGTGATCTTCAACTTAAAGGATGTCTTATGATCTTGCCATGACCGTTTCTCCTTGTTGGGTCTGGATCCATCTTCTCCTTGTTGGGGATAATGCCGGGGTCGACCTGGGCAACGCTCTATCTCGGTCAGTCCATCTCCGGCACCTTCAGACTCCTGCCCGGGCTGGCCCGACGCCCGTTGCTCCTTCGACCAAACCCGCAGCAGGAGGGCTGCTACCACAAGGAGGCGGTCATGGCAGTTTAATATCCTGAGCCGTTGTCTCCTCTCTGTAGCATAAACTGTTAGAATACTTGTGCTTGCTCTGAACTTGCTCTAAGCACAGCCGCACAGGGCACCTTGTTTTCAACTAAACTGAGTGCTTTTACCATCAGCACTTAGACTTGGAGTAAATTGTAGTACATAAAATTCATTAACCTACTGAGCAAATCCAGTAGTTAAATTGTAGTACTTGGGTGTCATGGTCCTGTGTTGTTCATGCTAGGAAAAAAATGTGTGATCGATTAATCTTGTTTATCTTTGGAGTACTATCTGTAGGCTTGTCTTATTTGTGTAGGACATGCTCGTTTTGGCCTATACTTGGAGACTGACGTTGTATTCTGGTCCTTGCACTAGTATAGCAGATGATGTGACAGTAAGTACGTGTCCTAAACTTGGAGTAATTTTCTGGATTGTGTTGTGTTTTCTGCTGTCACTGTCATGTGTTTTGTATCAGAATATTCAGAGTGGCACTACTGAAGTTCAATACTGCACATATGAGTTTTTCTCATGAATTATTCAAACATGCTTGTGTAGGACATTCATTAGCAGCAATACATGCTTGTGCAGGACGTGCTTGCTTGTTCATGCTTCTGTGTTGATTATGGAATCTTTATCTAATCTGTAAATGAGAATCTTTATCTAACTTGTGTTCACTGCAGTTAATCAACACATAACAGTAGCAGTTAACTGAACTTATGCGGAGGTTGCTGTAGTACTCGATTTTGTCGAAGTGCCAACATTTATAATGCTTCATTCATTCCTTTCATCGAAGTGCCAACATTTATAATGCTTCATTCATTCCTTTCATCGAAGTGCCAACATATATTTCCTGCAACAAAAGAAAAGATTTTTACGCATTAGATTCAGCGATGAAGTATATTTTTTTTTTCATTCAGCATTCCCGTATAGTCTCAATCTTTAAGTCTGCATTCCTCTTATTTTCAAGTTATTCGTGTTTACAGATTTCAGTCTTTAGTTCTTAGTCTTCAAGTCTTAGCGTTTAGTATTCAGCTTAGTTTTTCGTGTTTCTCAGTATCTTTTCAGTATTTGTTTTCATTATTGATGTTTGTTCTCTTATTATTCTTAATTATTATCAGAAAAACATTTTATATTGGCACCTCAGTTTTCATTTCTAGTTCTTCATTCATCAGATTTTCTTCCTTCTTTCATTCTGTAAATTTCTCATTATTCATTGGCGGGTCCCCGTGTATTTTCATCATTCCCGTTTCATCATTTCCTCAATTTTCAGTCAACTTATTTATTTATTTTTTCAGTCATGTTTCACTCCTAAGTGCTTCAGTTTTGATCTAAGTCTCGTTATTGTTCTTGTGATCCTCCTCATTATTTCTCATTACTTATTATTTTATGTTGGTTTTGGGATTCATTTTGGTAGCTGGTTCCAAGCCCGGATAAAGGATGAGAGTCCCTTTCGTTTTCAGAAGTGTCTCAGTTTTGTAAGGAAGTTTCTTTAGTGTCTCAGTCTTTCTCTCAGTTTTGTCTTATTTCTTAAGTTTTTTTGTTTCTTCAGTCCTAGTCTCATTATTCATTGGCGGGTCCCCGTGTATTTTATCATTGATGTATTTCTTAAGTTTTTCAGTCATAGTCCTCTCTAAATTTCTTCATTGTTTTTCAGTTTGTTTATTATTCAGCACTCTTCAATTCATATTAGTTATTCAGTCTTCTTAATTTCTCACCTTGCAGTTCAGTTCATAATTTGTTAGTCTTTCTTCATTCTCAGTTTTTATTTCTTCATTAGTTTCTTTAGTTAATCAGTTTGCCCGTTCTTTTGTATTTTTATTCTCTATCAAGCTTCTCTGTCTTCTTCTCAGTATCTTTAGTCATTCTAGACTGTTGTATTTGCGTGGCAGGCTTGTTTTACATTCTCTCATTTTTTACCGTTGCTCATATTTTTGTTTGTTTGGCCATGCTGCTGATGTACAAATCAGGTGCAAGTAGCACCACTGCATTTCTCCAAAGGTACCTTTTTATCCCGATGCTTTGTCAGATTTTGTTCCCGCACTTTCATGTTCCGCCTAATTCTAGGCATATTCAACCCTACATATTTTCCTATATGCTATATTCCTTGGGGGTCACTGTTTCTTTGTCAAATATTTCATACAGTTCGGCGTCTATCTTTGTTTCTTCAATTTTCATCAGTGCATTCAAGTTTCCTGTGTAATTTTTCAATCATTGCAATGTAGAAAATGATCTTTTTATAGAGGGTTCTGTGTATGTTGATGTGTGCATTGACTCTCGTGTCTTTCAAAGTTGACTGACCTTTTCAGAGTGTATTTGTGTGCTCACTGTAGTATATGGTGCTCACTAGCGTTTTGTGTGCTTACTAGTATACTGTGAAACTTTCAGAGTGTTTTGTGTGCTCTCTAGTATATCTGCATCTCGGCGGTGGCAATGCTGCAAGGGGCGCCGGCGGGCCTTCCTCGATGGCGCCTTCCGATATGAAAGGCGGCGGAGGAGCTGGTCACCACATACTTGGCGGTTCGGGCTATGGTAACACCATGAACTGAGGTAGTAGTACCAGAGTAAGGTTTTACATGCATCATTACCATTTTTTTTCTTCTTTAGTCTAGTCCTGCTAGTAGTCCTTAATTCTCTAGTTTTCAGAGAGTAATTTAAGTGTTTTTGTGATACAGGGAAGTTGAGCTTAAACAAGTGCGCATCAAAATTATTTTCTAACATGTATTCTTGAAAACCTGAAGGTAGCTATGAGAATTGACAATGAACTGTGGAGTTCAGTTGTAAGGGAGTTGAGGACCGTACCTCAACATCTCCAATTAGAAGTAGGGTTTCTTGCTGAATTTCCTTGCCTTTCTTCTTGTCCAATGGATCATCTTCTTTTTCCTCCATTGTTACTATAGTTTCTTCTCGATCTAGATCCAGAGAGAAGCAGGACTGTCTCGAAGGAGTGGTTGGGGAACGTGAATTGCTTTACTAGCTGGAGAAGAAGGTTGAACATGCACAAGATGAACCGTGCACGTGCTGGGCTTTTTGCTGTTCTGGGAGCCTTAGGCTGTTTATGGGCTTTCCTCTGTAATCGGCTTTTTAAAACTCAACATGGACTGAACGCATAAATCCATGAAAATCAAACACAGCCCTGTCTGAAAATATGTCTGTTTTGCTAGACTGAAACAAACAGTTTTTGATTAACTGAGTACTTTTCTCTGCTGTACAAATGTCATCGTTTGATTGGTCCTAAAAAAGTGTCTGTTCACAAATTGAAAAACAGCTAGCTGCTGTATAGGCACTCCCTTTTTTTATTTATTTTGCCATATCAGTAACTTCTTAAACAAGTGGGTTCCTTTTTTCTTTTTGCGGGAAAAAGTGTGATCCGATCTCAAATGTTTCACGACTATTGACGCCACGCATACCAATGACGCCACGCATCAGTTTGCGCGACCATAGGGCATGGAAGTTGGTTCTAATCCACGGATGACCCATCCTAAGTACACTACGTTATAACAAAATTGTGAGGTGAAACAACAGCATTCTAGCCTCGTGCAATTCGGTTAGCTAATGCAAGCATGATTGCTTCCATTTTGGCTTGAGGAAGGAAGGAGTTGTTCTAGTTGCTGTTATGGCAAATTCTAGCAGCATAGTGTTTTTTTTTTTTTGGCAAAGCATAGTAGTATTTGGTAGAGCGGGCTCTTATGAAAATAAACATAAAACTGACCTTTAGAAGGTCAAAGGTCCGATTCTGTCACCAAAATGGAGATCTGTGCAGTTTAGTTGCTGACAATCTGGGAAGTTCAGAACTGAAGCTTGCTTTGAACACAAAATTGTTCGAGATCCTTGAGTGATGATTCATGTGGTTAGTCACTGGCTGAGCTGTTGGTCAATTCTAAAGCTAAAACAGGAAAACGGAGACGAAATTGAAATGGTAAGACAAAGAATACAGAGAGAAGGCTAAAACAGGAAAAAGGAGAGGAACTGAAATCGGAAGACAAATAATACATAGAGAAGAATTAGAAGTCCAGTTGTAGATACTCGAGACAGCAGCTGCCATCTGCCCGTCTCTCCTATCGTCTGTAATGTTTGATTCAACCAGCTCACTCAGGTCTGCATGGCTACAAATTTAGTGACCAGCTACCACAGTTCTTAACTCCAACGTTCAGCCTCCTTAACTCCAGCCTTTTAGTATCATGCAATTCCACCAGCTGATGGAAAGAACCGTTGTTAACCCTGCAACGAGCAGTCAAGCAACACACAACATATGACAGAATTTCTGTAACAACTAACATGTAAAAAAGTGGCAATGCACAGACCAATCCATTCCTGATTGAATGGAGATTTCATTCAGTTTGTACAAGAAACTGTTTGCTGTGAAATTCCTACTACATATCAAACATCAATAAAAATAAATTCATCTCTTTTACTCAATTGTACCAGACAAAATACATATGAATACGCATGACATGGGTATACAACACATCATGTTATTACATTGATGAAACAGAATGCCTAATACATGGCAAGTAGGCGGGTAGCCTCTTCCTATATGCACAATGCCACTATAAGGACAGTGTCCTCGTTTATTCCATGTGTGGAGCTACAAGACTTCCTCCACTATTCTCATGTTGCAATCTCCACAATGCAGAGAGAAACATACACCAATACATAACTTGATTTGATGGGCCTCGTCCTGGTCGTGAAGGCCTTGCAGCAGCAGCGGCAGCATGACCAAGGTTGCAGCGTTGCCAATAATATTCTCTTGCTTTGCGAGCCCTTGACCATGTCATGCAACCACTATAAAGGTGGATTTCCCTTACAAGCTACCATCATCGAATATTGTGGAGAGAACAAGCTCACGGGTAAATGCACTCCTCTGAGCCAACTCTTTCTGATCCTTCTCTGACAGAGATGTCTCAGCTCTGTAAAAATATATTCAATCAAATACTTGAAATTACAGCAAAACCTACAATCCAAAACTTGAAATTTTCAACTTACATCAAACCTAGGTTAAAAACATGATTAGTAAACCTACTTGCTTCCAAATCAACTGAGTCAAAACAGATTCAAGAATGTAATCAAAACAAAGCACATCTTAGCTGCAGAAAAGGGAGCAAATAACCACATAACCATGGAGGACAACCTACTAAATAATTTGTACCATGGATAATAATAAATAAATCAAAGCCTTCACAATTATTATTCATGCTTGGAGAGCAGAAAGGTGTACTGTGCAGAAGGACCAGGGAAAAAATAGAATGCGGAAAAGCTAGCATCCACTGACCAGATACAGTAGTATCGTGTTAAAAAGAGAGTGGAGTGAGGCGGCAGAAAGAGCAAAGCTTGAGGTGACATACCTCTCTACAGTCTTTTCATCTCGGAATTTATTTAGCAAAAATGTTTTGTCAGAAGAGTCGGAATGAAAATCTTTCGACGGTTCAGCCACAGGCAAACTACAAATTAAAGATGACAAAAATGGATCTGGGGCAGCAGCGGGAGGATTCGATACATAAGATGGTCCACCAAGAAAGGATTGTAAACTGCCATCTCTTAAATCTTTTCTCAGCAAAGACAGCAAAGAATGAGACCCAGAAGATACTTTTCGGACTCTGCGTCTGCGCTGCATGTGTTATTCATTAAGGAAAGCCATGAATAAGTCATGTTCCTAAGAAAACCATGTATTTTGAAGAGAACATATTGCAAAATGTTAAATAGTGAAGTCATATGTGCTCGATGAAAGCACTACGGTGAGAAGTAAAAAAAAAAAGGATATCTTGAAGTAACTTGCATGCTGCACTGTCAGGTGGCCTATCAAGTCCATCCCAACCCTTCCAGCACAGATGGGGCAAACCTGAAAGTGCAATTCATGTAATTCCATGAGTGCTTATTATTTGAATTCACTCTATATATATTCTATAGGCATTTATTTTCTGACAGGGACACTAAGCACTGTAGCACTGCTTACATCAAGTCCTATGGGGAAGAAAAGAAGCAACTGAACTGATGTAAGTGAAAAACAAATTATGTGTAGCTACATCTCTCTAGGATTTTGGTAATTTAAGTAAGTTAAAGGTAACCCAGAGTGTAGCAATAAAAGAAGAAACTAACTCTGGAATATCGAGTGCCACTCTTTCCCTTCTATACACAACTATACTCCAGCACCACCACCAATTAATCAGCGTGACACAACTTTGACCTAATGGAATGTTTAAGAACCATAGATCCGAACTCTTAGCTACACACTGAACGAACATGCCCTGCATAGCAGAGAGCAGCTATACCTCAAACAACACGAAACGAAACAACGCACAGCCACTATGAAAAGAAGGCTGAACCTTTACAGTTTAAAGGACTTGGAATTTTAATTCTAAATAAGAAAAGCAACAAAAGTTGGGACCCAAATCGATAATACACGTCGCCAAAGAGGGCCTGAGACTAACAACAAGAAACTGAAATCTGTACAGCATCTAAATTTTTTTGTAAAGCCAATTGTACTGGCCAGCAGTAACACATAAATACAGCTATGGGAACTCCAGAGGCCAACCCCATTCCATAATTCCAACCAGCAAGACCATAAAAGGGTCTCATTCAAATAGCTCGGTTTCTAAGTTTCCAAAGCAATCATAATCGCCCTAAAAGGAATTTTATTCCTAAATTTTTAACACCTAAGAAACAAAACAAAACAAAAAACTTCCTAGAGGAACACGCAAAGATCTCGTCTTCCTAGCAATCCACAAAGCAACAAACCTAATCTACGCCTGAATTACATGACAGCAGTGCATATTACCAACAATTAAAGCCTGTGAGTTCCATGCATTTTAATTGCCGTTATCAACATTTCCGACCTCCAGCGTGACGAATCTTAATAGCTACAGGGACACACGGGCTTAGAAATGTGGCGTTTTTGCTAAATTAATTATGTGAAAGGCTCAAACAGAGCCGAGCCGAGGGAATCGCGGGACCGTGAATCAGACAGGACGGGGCGAGATGACGTACCCCGCGCTTGGCCTCGACGGCGTGCTCGTCGTCGATGTGGCAGCAGAGGCCGACGAAGTCGAAGTCCTCGCCGCAGAAGGGGCAGTTGTAGGCCTCCGCCCCGCGCGCATCCGCGTCGTCCCCGCCGCCGGCGTCGACGTCATCGAACCCCATGTACAGATCTGCGGAAACGAGCCACAGCCATCACGCGCGCGCGCGCATCAGACCCAGACGTTGAATCGGAAATCAGCCAAGCCAAATACAACCCAGGACGAAATCAATCCGACCGTACCGTAGCGGGACTGCAGGCGCCTCGCGGCGGCGGCGGCGGAGGCTGAGGATGAGGAGGAGCGGCCCCACGCGTCGCCGGCGTCCATGGCGGGGTGGATCCGGAGGAAACCCTAGCTTCGCTTTTTCCCCTTTCGGATGGTGCCGTGATTTTCTTGCCAGGCTTTTTTCTGTCCGCTCTCCTCTTTTCAGTGTGTGTGTCTCTGTGTGCGCGCGAGCGTGCGGTGTCTGTTGGCTTTTTGCCAGAGCGGGTCGGTTGCGAGTGATTGCGCGGTTCCAAACGGAAAGGTGGGGACGATGGGCCATCGTTGTCAGTGATACGTGTGTCTGTGCATGAGTGCATCACCCATCAGATCAGTAGAGCATATCTTTTTTTTTTTAGAGGATCAGGGTGTGTGGAACCTGTCGGTGCACCGGGTGTACCCAACCTTATCCCACATTCAAAAGCTAATAATAAGAAGATGAAAACTCAAAATAGAGGACGTAGCTTTTATTTTAAAAATTATAGTAGATTTAAAGTTTATTTTTTTAAAAAAGATGTACCTAGTCAATGAATAGCATGTTATCTTTGGAGTCTATCAAGGTAGGAGCTCCCAAATATGTAAAGGGAAATGATCTAGCAGGGTAAGTGAAGATTTCACTGTATTGGTGCTCCATGCAAATCGCCTCGCATGCCTCCACTATATGGACCAAGAGTTATCATCCCCTCACCTGGCAGCGTCAACGGAATATATAGGTGCGGGAATATACATGTACCTCTAGCTAGGAAGTAGTCGTTCATCAACATCTCAACATCCCGGCACCGAGAACGTGGTTGCGTGGAATGCTCAGCCGGCCGATGGTAGATCCCGAGCGCTTCCTCTTCCTGTTGGCTTCGACGTGGAGGTTCTACATGGCGACCTTCATAAGCATGTCCTCGATTTCGTCCTCATCGACGACATATTCCCAATCAAAATCAATCGACGAGCTCCATGATGAAGTCCAGCACTCACTCCACAAGCAACTCATCTATTGCGGGGTACTTCGTCCGTTAGTTACACTATTTTATGAGGATTTCTTCCTAAATCTAAACACAAAACTGAAAAGAGATGGAAAATCATGTGTTGAACTCCAAATTGAGAGCGTAAATTTGATCGACCAGGTCCCAAACGAGTGAGGACGCTAAGTGCGGATACGGTGGCACCGGACGAACCATTGTGGATCCGCGCCTGTCGCTGCCTCCCATCGAGCTTTGTTCGGAATCCATGCCCGGCGAGCGGGGCAATCACGACGAAATAGGAGGAGCGTAGCTACTTTCAAGATATGGAAAGGAGATGCAGGCGGAGGGTGTGCTTCTCGGTGGCTCGGCGTGGCCGGAGCGACGTAAATCAAGGCTGAAGGATGGCGGCGGCGTGGGCGGTGCGAGGGTTCCGAGCGCAAACGCATGCGCACTCATTTTCGTGGCAATGTGGGAAGCGGAAAAAAAAAGGTGTCCCGGTATATGGAGTACACGGACTGAAAATACGGCGAGCGGCAAAAAAATAAATCTGATCATCCAAGTGCTATTAAACCGAGACGGGGGAGTAATATTTATTGGGCCAGTAGCTTCTTTTTTCAAGGCGGGCCAGGAGCTTATTCGTTTACAATTTTGTGTGGGCGTAAGCCCATTAATTCTCAAAGTTTACAACGCCCGTCAATTCTTGTAGAGGGCCAGATTTTGCGGTTTATAATTTTTAGTAGGCCTATGCCCATTAAGTCACCAGGTTTGGAAAGCCCGTTAAGTTTCACAGAGTGCTGATCTTGCTGATAAAACAGAGGGCAACATTGTCTAAAAAAAAACAGAGGGCAACATGGGACACTTTAAGACGTACTGTACTCCTGTTTCGATACGTAGATGCCTAATAGGTTCGCAAAAAAAAAAATGTAGATGCCTAATCTAGGTCTAGGAGTATAAACAGACAATCTGTAGACCCTCGTCAGAGAGTTTTAGTACTGCTGCATCGCGAGATCCATTCGTATCTCATTCAGTTCCTGATTCCACATGCTTCAAATGACGCGAATTAAATTTCACTATTTTCCTGATAATGGTGTTTGATTGTACAAACCCTTTGCTGTTGCTGTCTTCGTTGAGTAAATTACACTTTACTTATCTTTTGCCTAAATCACCAATTATACGTGTAATCTGTTGCACTATGATCTAAATCTGGGATCAACCTGCTTAACAACAAATTTGACGGTCGAGACCCACATGTTAGTGATGATATGGCGTCTACGTGTCATCAACTAGATTTTTTTCGAACACGTCAGAAAATATGAAAAAATTGAAGTCGTTGAAATATAGACTAAAAATTCTACGAATTCTGAATCACTTCACAACATCTGTTAAAAATATTTATCACTTGTTGTGAAATTCGGGCAAAATTTGGTGAATCTTTTAAAAATGGAAAAATCTAGTAAATAAAATAACATGAACTAAATAATCAGAAAACGTGTAAAAAGAATTGACCTTCCCATTTAAAAGTTATCAATTTTTGAACTTTTCAAAAATATAGTAACTGAAATAATATGGCATATGTAATCTAGGAGCAATGCTACATCTACGGACGATCCTAAAAAAGTTTGTTACGGACAACCACCTGTGGGTTAGCAGATCACAACGTCCTCCACAAATTAAGGAAGAAAAAAATCAGGACCAAACACAGGCCACCACGTCAGCCCGTAAGATTATTTTGTAGGATGGTTTCCGTAGGTGTAGGATTATTGGTAATCTAGGTAAGTGACATAATTTAGAGAAGTAAATTAGGTAAAAGATAAAATTTAAGGTTAAGCAGTTTATTCCAGATTTAGACCTCTATGAAACAAATACACCTACAATTGGTGATTTATGCAAAGACATATAAAGTGCACTAGTTTGAGCAGTGAAGACAACAATAGTGAGTTGTTTGTGCAATTTTCTCCCAAGATAAGTCTTATAAGTCAGAGCGACTAACTTCATCGCCCCTAGAAGTCAACAGACTTCATGTGGTCGAGGAGAGGCGACCAGCCACCCAGGATGTTTGCTTGGGCTCCCTGCTGCTATGTTGGTGCCACATGACCCAGATTGATGGGGAGCATGACATGGATATGGACGCTGACAACCTTGTGAGAGATGCTTGTGTCTACAAAACCCATACTGGACATGAAATATATTTATTTTGGTCTGCTTGGGTTGGCCCACGGATATATGTATGTGGATGAGTTCATCCATGGTCCGTTTGGGCAGGGTGTGCAACTTAACGGAGAGCCCCATTTGGTTTGGCTATTTTATCTCTTTCTTGTTTTCCACTTCATCATTTTTTGAACAGAAAAGAAAAATGCTACAACCAAATAAATTGAAATAGCTTGCAAGTAAATAAATAACATATTTCAGAAGAAAATTAAAAAGATGAGATGAGATGACTAGTGGTTTCCTACATGAAACCCAGTAACCCACATATGCTTAATCAAATCCATTTGAAATTGATTGTGAGTGTTCCGATCATGGATCTCGTGACACACATGGAGGATTCTTCAAACGATGCTGCCCCAGGCTTCGAAAAAATCCAACCACCCCCAACAATGACGTGAACTGAGGTGGCGATGGCTAGCTGGAAGAAGAAACAAGACGATGGAGGTGACAGTTGCAGTGCCCGAGGTCCTCCGACAACGGAAAGTGCATACATAAACGCCGACAAGAGTACTAACCTCCGCCAAGTAGCGTCCAAAGTGGGCGGCGCACCGACAACAACGAGGAATGGCGTAGGTGGCAACAACGCGGTGGTGTTCCGGCGAAGAAGGATGGGGTCTATTTGGGTGTGGACTACACTGAGGGGAGGAGAGGACAAGAGGAGGACGCGTGTGCACATGACGTTGTTCGTGTGACTGTTCCCATCCTAATTTTGGGCTGAAAATATGTCTTTGCAGATTGGTTCACGGTGCTCCATTCGTTTGGGTCGGACCACTGGGTCTCGTTCCTTATCTGGACATGCACGTTCGAACAAGATCGATCTGTTTAGAATTCAGATGGTTTTCGTGTTCGTTGGTGTGCTTTTATGTCAGCCTCTTCCCCTATCTACGCTAGTCATCATTGATGATGGTGGCTGCTCTAGTAGGCTATTTCTTTGGGGTGTTAGCACGGCGAATTTTCATCTGTCTATTATATCAAGTTCTGCTACAGTAAGCTTTGTTCGACTTTGATGGTGGATAGGCTAGGACGGTGGCCCTCCTTCGGCCCGTGGTAGAATTTGTAGTCGCTGCTAGCTGGTCCAAAAAAAAAATTTACTTTTAAGACTATTTGTACTGAATGCAGATTTGGTGCACATGTGCTCATGTTATTGAAATATTTGAAAATTAAACTTCTATGTTTCAAAAAATCATAGAATTTGTTCCTTGAATACATACACATGTCCTGAATGCTCGTGTGAAGTTTCAGTAGAAATTGTGTTGTACTTTGATCTATAGGAAAAAAAAAATTATGGATGTGTGTAGGAATAGTTTCCGTTAGAAATTTGTCTGTCTAGTTTATAATACAACATATTTTTTCTGAAATTTCAACCATGCTTTTAGAAAAAATTTATGTATGTGCGTATTTATGCTCAGATATTTTGAAATTCCAGAAATATGTTTCTTATAAACCGGGAGTACTGGTGCTCATGTGCCAAAGGCACTTTTCGGTTTGTACCGATGATTATTAATAGATTGGCTGAATTTTCAAAATTATTAAAAAAAAGACACTCGCTTAGGTTGGACCGCTTGAAAATGATCTAAGTCCAACTAGGGGTGGACACAAAGCTCAAGGCTCGAGGCTCGGCCGGGGCTCGACTCGGTTCGAAGGTTGGACAAGCCAAGCCTAAAACTGCCGGTCGAGGCTCGAGGCTCAACAAGCCCGCTCGACGAAGCTTGCAAGCCGGCTTGAAGGCTCGATGTAATAAAAAGATTCACGGTAGCCTTTGAGAAAATATGTGTCAAATCCTGATTTTAATCAACAATTGAGGATAAATAGATCGGTGATGACTCGGTGTCGCTCTCCCCTTCCACGCATTCTGCTGCCCAGCAAAGCACCAGCTCTGGCGCTACGACGGCCATGGTCGCCGTGGCCCAGTAGTCCACGAAGATGAACGGCCGCGCCGTCGCCATGGACGGCATCCCCAGGCTCAAGTCAAGCACCATCAAGGCTGCCACCGCCATGGGAGGACGAGATTGTCACGGTGACTAGCGTTGGTGGTCGGCCGATCGCGTCAACCATCGGTGGAGGAGCCTACGAGGGCCAGCGGGAGGCGGCCTCCACGAGGATCTAGTCCAGGAGGGATAGGTGGTACAGGGAGGGAGCCATGGAAGGCCAAGATGAGGAAGAGATAGGGGCGGTGCCAGCCGGCGTTGGTGGAAATGGCTGGCAGCGGTGACTAGCGGCGCTATTCCTAGCAGACGGAGGAGGAGATGAGGTGGTGGCGGTCGACGTTGGTATTGGAGGCCGGCGAGGGCGGTGGCGCGGCGTGGCAGCTAGCCCTAGCTATCAGAGGAGAACGAGAGCGAGCGAGACTAGGAGGGAAAATCGCATCGTGAGTATAGATAGGGCCACAGGTAAATTTTTTGTGGACGGCTCGTGAGCCCACCAAGCCAAGCCTCGAGCCCAGCGAGCTGAGCCAGTTGAACAGTGCTCCAGTCTGGCATTGGAACCAACGGTAGAGGAAAAAAGCGGGAAACACAGGAACATCCATGCAACATGGCAAATCATGACACCATTTTTCATTTGTCTGATCTCGATCAGTCGGACCTGGACACCCATCTTGGCAATGACGTCCACTTCGTTCGCTGCATGTGCCGATGCCGTGCGTAGCTCATTCCACGTACGCACGATCAGATAAGATTGGGCGGTTCGGCCTGATCCGAGCTATTCCCCCATTTGTCTTCGTCCTACTCCGTTTCGTCGGCCGGTAAAGCGAATCTCAACCCTCCGTAGGCATGAAGATCCGATGCCGTGGAAGCTGCACGTATCTCTCCCGAAAGATGCGCCTCTCGTATTCGGCCGAGCTTTCGTCGCCGCTCTACGTCGTCTTACTCTCCTTCTGTCCGATGTGCCCGCCGCCGTTGGAAGTGGCAACCGGCGACAGCAGTGACGCTTCAGGTAGGGCACCGATCGAACGAGACCTGAGTTCCCCTCTCAGAAAAATAAAAAGTTGTGACTGATGATTGTGAGTTCTTAGTTGAGATTTGCATTGTGATTCATGTTAAAATGAGTTACAATTGATTTGCAGCTAAGATTATTTTAGTTGCAAATGACGTTGTAGCTGAGAAAAATATCTACATCGTCAAATTGTCTCGTGATCCATGCTAGTCATGACTTATGAGTTGCAACATGGGTTGCAACTTCCAGGATAGTTTGACTGCTTTGTGATTCCTACAACTCATGAGATGATGCTATCAATTTTCAATTGCAACATACCTTGGAACCATTAAATTAATTCTTGACCATGTGATTTATAATGTATAAATAGCTATAACTGGTTGAAACCTCATGTATAACAAAAAAAAATATCTTAGCATGAATCACAATGCAATCTCACTGGTTTAGAGTCCAATGAAAAAAAAAACTTTGATGCGTTCCGTAATTGCAGTTGTGGACCTAAAACCACGACAAACTTATGGAACACGGAAAATACTACTATATCTATCCATAAAATGATGTTTTAGATTTGTATAAAGTTTGATGTATATAAACATTATTTAGTATATATACACTACTTTGTATATATATTAAAATATAGAAAAATTCAAGATATTTTTATGAAAATAACGAGTACTTAAATAGCCCACTAGTGGAGAAGAGGCCTTTGGTCCCAAGCAAATGTCCCGATCTGCTGAACCAAACCGGGTCCAATGGTGGCATTGGTCCCGGTTCGTTTCGCCGGGACGACCCCACCCGTCGGAGCTTGTCCGGTAGTGGCGCTTTGGACCGGTTTGTAATACAAACCGGGACTAAAGGGTCCACGCAGGGCGCGACAGGCCGTGTCGGCCGTGGGAAACCTTTAGTCCCGGTTTGTATTACAAACCGGGTTCACACTCCACCCTCCGGACCCGGTTTGTGTTACAAACCGGGACAAGGTCCCCAATCCGGCTATATTACCTTGCCCTGCCCAAGTGTGAGCCACACTTGGCCGTTTTTTCACTTTCTTCACAAGAGGGTGTATTGCTCTCCTCTCTTCTTCACATGCACAAGAGGTGTTTGATGAAATGCTTAAGAGGATTTGCCACTTGAGTTTACACAAATCAAGCCACACTTAACTTGTTTTTTTCTTCTCATCGAGGTTAACAACTTTATCCTTTTCATCTGTAATTGATAAAATGCATGTGTATATATACATCGTGATGTTACGTAATGGTTTTGATCAGCTAAATTATATCATGCAGATGAATCGGCAATGGATGTACATTGACCGACGGTTTGACGAGTTCACTTCGGGCCTGGATAATTTTATGGCCGTGGCGGAGACAAACAAACATGGTGGCTTCATGTATTGTCCATGTGTGAACTGCAAGAATACCGTAAATTACGCTCACTCGAGTCTCATTCACAGCCACCTTCTGCATCGATGATCCAGAGACGGCATCGATGATCGAACGGGCGGCTAGAGCTCAGGGAGCATCAGTTGAGTACGAAGATTACTATCCAACGGCTCAAGTGGTAAACAAGTATAGATACGGATCTGATCTCGTCAAACCTGGCGAGCTCGCGCGTCTAGGGACTCGGATGCGACGGTTGCATGAATGGTACCTGAAAGCTTCGTCGAAGATGTGAAAGCTACCTCACGGTGTATCTTAGAGATGAGCATTACTTCCGGGGGGAAGACGAGATAAACCTTGAGTTAGAAGAACTGTTTCAGTTATTCAATCAAGACGCCCTCGACAAAGCTGTCATCAGTTGCTACTGCCTGTAAGTGATTTATTTGTGTAATTAAGTTTGTAGCTGATGGCGTGTATTTCACACGTTCGTTGGGAACCCCAAGAGGAAGGTATGATGCGCACAGCAGCAAGTTTTCCCTCAGAAAGAAACCAAGGTTTATCGAACCAGGAGGAGCCAAGAAGCACGTTGAAGGTTGATGGCGGCGGGATGTAGTGCGGCGCAACACCGGAGATTCCGGCGCCAACGTGGAACCCGCACAACACAACCAAAGTACTTTGCCCCAACGAAACAAGTGAGGTTGTCAATCTCACCGGCTTGCTCGTAACAAAGGATTAACCGTATTGTGTGGAAGATGATTGTTTGCGGAGAAAACAAGTAAAAACAAGTATTGCAGCAGATTTGTATTTCAGTATTAAAGAATGGACCGGGGTCCACAGTTCACTAGAGGTGTCTCTCCCATAAGATAAAAGCATGTTGGGTGAACATATTACAGTCGGGCAATTGACAAATAGAGAGGGCATAACAATGCACATACATGTCATGATAAGTACAGTGAGATTTAATTTGGCATTACGACAAAGTACATAGACCGCCATCCAACTGCATCTATGCCTAAAAAGTCCACCTTCGAGGTTATCGTCCGAACCCCTTCCGCATTAAGTTGCTAAACAACGGACAATTGCATTAAGTATGGTGCGTAATGTAATCAACAACTACATCCTCGGACATAGCGCCAATGTTTTATCCCTAGTGGCAACAGAGACAACACAACTTTAGGGGTTTCGTCACTCCCCTGGTGTCAATGCAGGCATGAACCCACTATCGAGCATAAATACTCCCTCTTGGAGTTACTAGCATCAACTTGGCCGAGCCTCTACTAATAACGGAGAGCATGCAAGATCATAAACAACACATAGGTAATAACTTGATAATTAACATAACATGGTATTCTCTATCCATCGGATCCCGACAAACACAACATAGAGTATTACGGATAGATGATCTTGATCATGTTAGGCAGCTCACAAGATCCAACAATGAAGCACAATGAGGAGAAGACAACCATCTAGCTACCGCTATGGACCCATAGTCCAGGGGTGAACTACTCACTCATCACTCCGGAGGCGACCATGGCGGTGTAGAGTCCTCCGGGAGATGAATCCCCTCTCCGGCAGGGTGCCGGAGGAGAACTCCGAATCCCCCGAGATGGGATTGGCGGCGGCGGCGTCTCCGGAAGGTTTTCCGTATCGTGGTTTTTCGCCTCGGGGGTTTCGCGACGGAGGCTTTAAGTAGGCGGAAGGGCGGAGTCGGAGGGCCGACGAGGGGCCCACACCATAGGCGGCGCGGGCCCCTCCTTGGCCGCGCCGCCTTGTGGTGTCGCCACCTCGTGGCCCCACTTCGTATGCTCTTCGGTCTTCTCGGAAGCTCCGTGGAAAAATAAGACCCCGGGTCTTGATTTCGTCCAATTCCGAGAATATTTCGTTACTAGGATTTCTGAAACCAAAAACAGCAGAAACAAAGAATCGGCTCTTCGGCATCTCGTTAATAGGTTAGTTCCGTAAAATGCACGAATATGACATAAAGTGTGCATAAAACATGTAGGTATCATCAATAATATGGCATGGATCATAAGAAATTATCGATACGTCGGAGACGTATCAGCATCCCCAAGCTTAGTTTCGCTCGTCCCGAGCGGTAAAACGATAACAAAGATAATTTCGAAGTGACATGCCATCATAACCTTGATCATACTATTTGTAAACATATGTAGTGAATGCAGCGATCAAAACAATGGTAATGACATGAGTAAACAAGTGAATCATAAAGCAAAGACTTTTCATGAATAGTACTTCAAGACAAGCATCAATAAGTCTTGCATAAGAGTTAACTCATAAAGCAATAAATCAAAGTAAAGGTATTGAAGCAACACAAAGGAAGATTAAGTTTCAGTGGTTGCTTTCAACTTGTAACATGTATATCTCATGGATAATTGTCAACATAGAGTAATATAACAAGTGCAATATGCAAGTATGTAAGAATCAATGCACAGTTCACACAAGTGTTTGCTTCTTGAGGTGGAGAGAGATAGGTGAACTGACTCAACATAAAAGTAAAAAGAATGGTCCTTCAAAGAGGAAAGCATCGATTGCTATATTTGTGCTAGAGCTTTTATTTTGAAAACATGAAACAATTTTGTCAACGGTAGTAATAAAGCATATGAGTTATGAAAATTATATCTTACAAGTTGCAAGCCTCATGCATAGTATACTAATAGTGCCCGCACCTTGTCCTAATTAGCTTGGACTACCGGATCTTTGCAATGCACATGTTTTAACCAAGTGTCACAATGGGGTACCTCCATGCCGCCTCGTACAAAGGTCTAAGGAGAAAGCTCGCATTTTGGATTTCTCGCTTTTGATTATTCTCAACTTAGACATTCATACCGGGACAACATGGACAACAGATAATGGACTCCTCTTTAATGCATAAGAATGTGGCAACAATTATTATTCTCATATGAGATTGAGGACATGTGTCCAAAACTGAAACTTCCACCATGATTCATGGCTTTAGTTAGCGGCCCAATGTTCTTCTCTAACAATATGCATGCTCCAACCATTAAGGTGGTAGATCTCTCTTACTTCAGACAAGACGGACATGCATAGCAACTCACATGATATTCAACAAAGAATAGTTGATGGCGTCCCTGTAAGCATGGTTATCGCACAACAAGCAACTTAATAAGAGATAAAGTGCATAAGTACATATTCAATACCACAATAGTTTTTAAGCTATTTGTCCCATGAGCTATATATTGCAAAGGTGAATGATGGAATTTTAAAGGTAGCACTCAAGCAATTTACTTTGGAATGGCGGATAAATACCATGTAGTAGGTAGGTATGGTGGACACAAATGGCATAGTGGTTGGCTCAAGGATTTTGGATGCATGAGAAGTATTCCCTCTCGATACAAGGTTTAGGCTAGCAAGGTTATTTGAAACAAACACAAGGATGAACGGTGCAGCAAAACTCATATAAAAGACATATTGTAAACATTATAAGACTCTACACCGTCTTCCTTGTTGTTCAAAACTCAAAACTAGATATTATCTAGACTCTAGAGAAACCAAATATGCAAACCAAATTAGCAAGCTCTAAGTGTTTCTTCATTAATGGGTGCAAAGTATATGATGCAAGAGCTTAAACATGAGCACAACAATTGCCAAGTATCAAATTATCCAAGACATTTTTAGAGTTACTACATGTAGTATTTTCCAATTCCAACCATATAACAATTTAACGAAGAAGAAATTCGCCATGAATACTATGAGTAGAGCCTAAGGACATACTTGTCCATATGCTACATCGGAGCGTGTCTCTCTCCCATAAAGTGAATGCTAGGATCCATTTTATTCAAACAAAACAAAAACAAAAACAAACCGACGCTCCAAGCAAAGTGCATAAGATGTGACGGAATAAAAATATAGTTTCAGGGGAGGAACCTGATAATGTTGTCGATGAAGAAGGGATGCCTTGGGCATCCCCAAGCTTAGACGCTTGAGTCTTCTTAGAATATGCAGGGGTGAACCACCGGGGCATCCCGAAGCTTAGAGCTTTCACTCTCCTTGATCATATTGCATCATACTCCTCTCTTGATCCTTGAAAACTTCCTCCACACCAAACTCGAAACAACTCATTAGAGGGTTAGTGCACAATAAAAATTAACATGTTCAGAGGTGACACAATCATTCTTAACACTTCTGGACATTGCATAAAGCTACTGGACATTAATGGATCAAAGAAATTCATCCAACATAGCGAAAGAGGCAATGCGAAATAAAAGGCAGAATCTGTCAAAACAGAACAGTCCATAAAGATGGATTTTATTAGGCCACCAGACTTGCTCAAATGAAAATGCCCAAATTGAATGAAAGTTGCGTACATATCTGAGGATCATGCACGTAAATTGGCTTAATTTTATGAGCTACCTACAGGGAGGTAGACCCAGATTCGTGACAGCAAAGAAATCTGAAACTGTGCAGTAATCCAAATCTAGTACTTACTTTACTATCAAAGACTTTACTTGGCACAACAAAACTCAAAACTAAGATAAGGAGAGGTTGCTACAGTAGTAAACAACTTCCACGACTCAAATATAAAACAAAAATACTGTAGTAAAAATATGGGTTGTCTCCCATAAGCGCTTTTCTTTAACGCCTTTCAGCTAGGCGCAGAAAGTGTATATCAAGTAACATCAAGAGACGAAGCAAAAACATCATAATTTGTTCTAATAATAGAATCATAAGGTAACTTCATTCTCTTTCTAGGGAAGTGTTCCATACCTTTCTTGAGAGGAAATTGATATTTAATATTACCTTCCTTCATATCAATAGTAGCACCAACGGTTCGAAGAAAAGGACTTCCCAATATAATGGGGCAAGATGCATTGCATTCAATATCCAAGACAACAAAATCAACGGGGACAAGGTTATTGTTAACCATAATATGAACATTATCAACTTTTCCCAAAGGTTTCTTTTTAGCATTATCAGCGAGATTAACATCCAGATAACAGTTTTTTAACGGTGGCAAGTCAAGCATATCATAGACTTTTTTAGGCATAACAGAAATACTTGCACCAAGATCACATAAAGCATTACAATCAAAATCTTTGACTCTCATTTTAAGGATGGGCTCCCAACCATCCTCTAGCTTTCTAGGAATAGAAGTTTCAAGTTTTAGTTTCTCTTCTCTACCTTTTATGAGAGCATTTGTAATATGTTTTGTGAAAGCCAAGTTTACAGCGCTAGCATTGGGACTCTTAGCAAGTTTTTGTGAGAACTTTATAACTTCAGAGATGTGGCAATCATCAAAATCTAAATCATTACAATCTAAAGCAATGGGATTATCATCCCCAAGGTTGGAAAAAATTTCAGCAGCTTTATCATAGGCAGTTTCAGCAGCTTTAGCAGCTTCGAGTAATTTTGCGCGCTTTGCACTAGGATTAGAAGCATTGCCAACACCAATTATTTTACCATTAATAGTAGGAGGTGCAGCAACATGTGAATCATTAGCATTGCTAGTGGTGGTAATAGTCCAAACTTTAGCTACATTTTTCTCTTTAGCCAGTTTTTCATTTTCTTCTCTATCCCACCTAGCACGCAGTTCAGCCATTAATCTTATATTCTCATTAATTCTAACTTGGATGGCATTTTCTGTAGTAACAATTTTATTTTCAATATCCCTATTAGGCATAACTTTCGATTTCAAAAGATCAACATCGAGGCAAGACTATCAACCTTAGAAGCAAGAATATCAATTTTATTGAGCTTTTCCTCAACAGTATTTGTTAAAGGCAGTTTGTGTACTAATAAATTCTTTAAGCATAGCTTCAAGTCCAGGGGGTGTATTCCTATTATTGTTGTAAGAATTCCCATAAGAATTAGCATAACCGTTACCATTATTATAAGGATATGGCCTATAGTTATTACTAGAATTGTTCCGATAAGCATTGTTGTTGAAATTATTATTTTTAATGAAGTTTACATCAACATGTTCTTCTTGGGCAACCAATGAAGCTAATGGAACATTATTAGGATAAACATTAGTCCTATCATTCACAAGCATAGACATAATAGCATCAACCTTATCATTCAAGGAAGAGGATTCTTCAACGTAATTTACCTTCTTACCTTGTGGAGCTCTTTCCGTGTGCCATTCAGAGTAATTAACCATCATATTATCAAGAAGCTTTGTTGCTTCACCAAGAGTGATGGACATAAAGGTACCTCCAGCAGCTGAATCCAATAAATTCCGCGAAGAAAAATTTAGTCTTGCATAGAAGGTTTGGATGATCATCCAAGTAGTCAGTCCATGGGTTGGGCAATTTTTAACCAGAGATTTCATTCTTTCCCAAGCTTGAGCAACATGTTCATTATCCAATTGTTTAAAATTCATTATGCTACTCCTCAAAGATATAATTTTAGCAGGGGGATAATATCTACCAATAAAAGCATCCTTGCATTTAGTCCAGGAATCAATACTATTCTTAGGCAGAGATAGCAACCAATGTTTAGCTCTTCCTCTTAATGAGAAAGGAAACAATTTTAATTTTATAATGTCACTATCTACATCTTTATATTTTTGCATTTCACATAATTCAACAAAATTATTGAGATGGGCAGCAGCATCATCGTAACTAACACTGTAAAATTGCTCTCGCATAACAAGATTAAGTAAAGCGAAGTTTAATTTCAAAGAATTCGCTGTAGTAGCAGTGTGGAGCAATAGGTGTGCATAGGAAATCATTATTATTTGTGCTAGTGAAGTCACACAACTTAGTATTTTCAGGGGTAGCCATTTTAGCAGTAGTAAATAAAGCAAACTAGATAAAGTAAATGCAAGTAAACTAATTTTTTTGTGTTTTTGATATAGAGTGCAGCAAACAAAGTAGTAAATAAAATAAAGCAAGACAAAAACAAAGTAAAGAGATTGAGAAGTGGAGACTCCCTTGCAAGCGTGTCTTGATCTCCCAAGCAACGGCGCCGTAAAATATGCTTGATGGCGTGTATTTCACACGTTCGTTGGGAACCCCAAGAGGAAGGTATGATGCGCACAGCAGCAAGTTTTCCCTCGAAAGAAACCAAGGTTTATCGAACCAGGAGGAGCCAAGAAGCACGTTGAAGGTTGATGGCGGCGGGACGTAGTGCGGCGCAACACCGGAGATTCCGGCGCCAACGTGGAACCCGCACAACACAACCAAAGTACTTTGCCCCAACGAAACCAGTGAGGTTGTCAATCTCACCGGCTTGCTGTAACAAAGGATTAACCGTATTGTGTGGAAGATGATTGTTTGCAGAGAAAACAGTAAAAACAAGTATTGCAGCAGATTTGTATTTCAGTATTAAAGAATGGACCGGGTCCACAGTTCACTAGAGGTGTCTCTCCCATAAGATAAAAGCATGTTGGGTGAACAAATTACAGTCGGGCAATTGACAAATAGAGAGGGCATAACAATGCACATACATGTCATGATAAGTACTAGTGAGATTTAATTGGGCATTACGACAAAGTACATAGACCGCCATCCAACTGCATCTATGCCTAAAAAGTCCACCTTCAGGTTATCGTCCGAACCCCTTCCAGCATTAAGTTGCTAAACAACAGACAATTGCATTAAGTATGGTGCGTAATGTAATCAACAACTACATCCTCGGACATAGCGCCAATGTTTTATCCCTAGTGGCAACAAGACAACACAACCTTAGGGCTTTCGTCACTCCCCAGATGTCAATGTAGGCATGAACCCACTATCGAGCATAAATACTCCCTCTTGGAGTTACTAGCATCAACTTGGCCGAGCCTCTACTAATAACGGAGAGCATGCAAGATCATAAACAACACATATGTAATAACTTGATAATTAACATAACATGGTATTCTCTATCCATCGGATCCCGACAAACACAACATAGAGTATTACAGATAGATGATCTTGATCATGTTAGGCAGCTCACAAGATCCAACAATGAAGCACAATGAGGAGAAGACAACCATCTAGCTACTGCTATGGACCCATAGTCCAGGGGTGAACTACTCACTCATCACTCCGAGGCGACCATGGCGGTGTAGAGTCCTCCGGGAGATGAATCCTCTCCGGCAGGGTGCGGAGGAGATCTCCGAATCCCCGAGATGGGATTGGCGGCGGCGGCGTCTCGGAAGGTTTTCCGTATCGTGGTTTTTCGCCTCGGGGTTTTGCGACGGAGGCTTTAAGTAGGCGGAAGGGCGAGTCGGAGGGCCGACAAGGGGCCCACACCATAGGGCGGCGCGGGCCCTCCTTGGCCGCGCCGCCTTGTGGTGTCGCCACCTCGTGGCCCCACTTCGTATGCTCTTCGGTCTTCCGGAAGCTCCGTGGAAAAATAAGACCCCGGGTCTTGATTTCGTCCAATTCCGAGAATATTTCGTTACTAGGATTTCGAAACCAAAACAGCAGAAAACAGCAACGGCTCTTCGGCATCTCGTTAATAGGTTAGTTCAGAAAATGCACGAATATGACATAAAGTGTGCATAAAACATGTAGGTATCATCAATAATATGGCATGGATCATAAGAAATTATCGATACGTCGGAGACGTATCAGTAGCTCATTCATTTGCACTAACAATTATCCTCATTATATTCTTTGTGTACGCTATACATTTAATTATGCAGAATGAAGAAGCTGGAATACAAAAGAGGCAAGCTCCTACCGCTGGGGTTCTGATACGTCTCCGACGTATCGATAATTTCTTATGTTCTATGCCATATTATTGATGATACCTACATGTTTTATGCACACTTTATGTCATATTCGTGCATTTTCCGGAACTAACCTATTAACAAGATGCCGAAGTGCCGCTGCTCGTTTTCTCGCTGTTTTTGGTTTCGTAAATCCTAGTAACGAAATATTCTCGGAATTGGACGAAACGAAGACCCGGGGGCCTATTTCGCCACGAACCTTCCGTAAGACCGAAGAGCATACGAAGTGGGGCCACGAGGTGGCCAAACCACAAGGCGGCGCGGCCAAGGG
Source organism: Lolium rigidum (assembly GCF_022539505.1). Classification (NCBI taxonomy): domain Eukaryota; kingdom Viridiplantae; phylum Streptophyta; class Magnoliopsida; order Poales; family Poaceae; genus Lolium; species Lolium rigidum. The sequence goes on along the minus strand of NC_061511.1, from coordinate 193,478,228 downwards.
GGCCCGCGCCGCCCCGTGGTGTGGGCCCCTCGTCAGCCCCCCGACTCGCCCTTCCGCCTACTTAAAGCCTCCGTCGCGAAACCCCGATGCGAAAAACCACGATACGGAAAACCTTCCGAGACGCCGCCGCCGCCAATCCCATCTCGGGGATTCTCGGAGATCTCCTCCGCACCTCGCCGGAGAGGGGATTCATCTCCCGGAGGACTCTACACCGCCATGGTCGCCTCCGGAGTGATGAGTGAGTAGTTCACCCCTGGACTATGGGTCCATAGCAAGTAGCTAGATGGTTGTCTTCTCCTCGTTGTGCTTCATTGTTGGATCTTGTGAGCTGCCTAACATGATCAAGATCATCTATCCGTAATACTCTATGTTGTGTTTGTCGGGATCCGATGGATAGAGAATACCATGTTATGTTAATTATCAAGTTATTACATATGTGTTGTTTATGATCTTGCATGCTCTCCGTTACTAGTAGAGGCTCGGCCAAGTTTTTGCTCTTAACTCCAAGAGGGAGTATTTATGCTCGATAGTGGGTTCATGCCCGCATTGACACCCGGGACGAAGGATGTAAAGTTCTAAGGTTGTGCCGTGTCGTTGCCACTAGGGATAAAACATTGGCGCTATGTCCGAGGATGTAGTTGTTGATTACATTACGCACCATACTTAATGCAATTGTCTGTTGCTTTGCAACTTAATACCGGAAGGGGTTCGGACGATAACCCGAAGGTGGACTTTTTAGGCATAGATGCGCTTGGATGGCGGTCTATGTACTTTGTCGTAATGCCCAATTAAATCTCACTATACTTATCATGACATGTATGTGCATTGTTATGCCCTCTCTATTTGTCAATTGCCCGACCGTAATTTGTTCACCCAACATGCTTTTATCTTATGGGAGAGACACCTCTAGTGAACTCGTGGACCCCGGTCCATTCTTTTAATACCGAAATACAAATCTGCCGCAATACTTGTTTTTACCGTTTTCTCTCGCAAACAATCATCTTCCACACAATACGGTTAATCCTTTGTTACAGCAAGCCGGTGAGATTGACAACCTCACTCGTTTCGTTGGGGCAAAGTACTTTGGTTGTGTTGTGCAGGTTCCACGTTGGCGCCGGAATCCCGGTGTTGCGCCGCACTACATCCCGCCGCCATCAACCTTCAACGTGCTTCTTGGCTCCTCCCGGTTCGATAAACCTTGGTTTCTTTCCGAGGGAAAACTTGCTGCCGTGCGCATCATACCTTCCTCTTGGGGTTTCCCAACGAACGTGTGAAATACACGCCATCAAGCATATTTTCCGGCGCCGTTGCCGGGGAGTTCAAGACACGCCGCAAGGGGAGTCTCCACTTCTCAATCTCTTTACTTTGTTTTTGTCTTGCTTTATTTTATTTACTACTTTGTTTGCTGCATTATATCAAAACACAAAAAAATTAGTTGCTAGCTTTACTTTATTTACTCGTCTTGCACTCTATATCAAAAACACAAAAAAATTAGTTTACTTGCATTTACTTTACTTGATTCATCATGTTTTCTTTTAATTTTACCACAAAAAACATACCGGTAGGACAAGGGTCTATAATTGGGAGGAACAATATAGAAGAATTTTTCACCCATGTTAGTACCGTTGAAGATTTTGAAGATAAACACTTGGTAGAACTTGCTCCTACTTATGAAATTGCTGCTGCTGCTTTAGTTCGCTTGTTGGAAACTAAATTTGTTAATCTCAATCCTCTAATCCAACACATGTTTCTTACACTTGGTGATTTGGAAGAGGGGGAAAAGAAAGATTTTGTTTTAGAAACCCTTCTTAGAGAATTTGGTGGTCTAGCAAGAGAGGCTAGAAAAGTCTTCGCTAAATTTAATATGCTTGGTTCTCATACTAATTTTGTTGGTCTCCTTGAAAAAATGGATATGGATAGGATAAGGTACACTAATAATGATAATGATGGTGGGGAGATCAAAGCACCAATACCATGTAAACTCCTAGCTATGAATGATGCACTAGAAAATAACTATGCTTGGCTTGTTCCTGAAAATTTGTTTGATGAGAGTAGCAAGCCCAAGACCAATGAAAAGGGAGACGCTGAAACTTATGTATCCAATATACTATGCATGGTTGAGAAAACTCCAAACCCCGCTGTAGGTGCACCACCCTTCAATAACACTTGAGTTACACTTTCTGCGCCTAGCTGAAAGGCGTTAAAGAAAAGCGCTTATGAGAGACAACCCATGTTTTTACTACAGTATTTTTGTTTTATATTTGTGTCTTGGAAGTTGTTTACTACTGTAGCAACCTCTCCTTATCTTAGTTTTGAGTTTTGTTGTGCCAAGTAAAGTCTTTGATAGTAAAGTAAGTACTAGATTTGGATTACTGCGCAGTTCCAGATTTTCTTTGCTGTCACGAATCTGGGTCTACCTCCCTGTAGGTAGCTCAGAAAATTAAGCCAATTTACGTGCATGATCCTCAGATATGTACGCAACTTTCATTCAATTTGAGCATTTTCATTTGAGCAACTCTGGTGGCCTAATAAAATCCATCTTTACGGACTGTTCTGTTTTGACAGATTCTGCCTTTTATTTTGCATTGCCTCTTTTGCTATGTTGGATGAATTTCTTTGATCCATTAATGTCCAGTAGCTTTATGCAATGTCCAGAAGTGTTAAGAATGATTGTGTCACCTCTGAACATGTTAATTTTTATTGTCCACTAACCCTCTAATGAGTTGTTTCGAGTTTGGTGTGGAGGAAGTTTTCAAGGATCAAGAGAGGAGTATGATGCAATATGATCAAGGAGAGTGAAAGCTCTAAGCTTGGGGATGCCCCGGTGGTTCACCCCTGCATATTCTAAGAAGACTCAAGCTGTCTAAGCTTGGGGATGCCCAAGGCATCCCCTTCTTCATCGACAACATTATCGAGTTCCTCCCCGAAACTATATTTTTATTCCGTCACATCTTATGCACTTTGCTTGGAGCGTCGGTTTGTTTTTGTTTTTTGTTTTGTTTGAATAAAATGGATCCTAGCATTCACTTTATGGGAGAGAGACACGCTCCGCTGTAGCATATGGACAAATATGTCCTTAGGCTCTACTCATAGTATTCATGGCGAAGTTTCTTCTTCGTTAAATTGTTATATGGTTGGAATTGGAAAATGCTACATGTAGTAATTCTAAAATGTCTTGGATAATTTGATACTTGGCAATTGTTGTGCTCATGTTTAAGCTCTTGCATCATATACTTTGCACCCATTAATGAAGAAATACTTAGAGCTTGCTAATTTGGTTTGCATACTTGGTTTCTCTAGAGTCTAGATAACATCTAGTATTGAGTTTTGAACAACAAGGAAGACGGTGTGGAGTCTTATAATGTTTACAATATGTCTTTTATGTGAGTTTTGCTGCACCGTTCATCCTTGTGTTTGTTTCAAATAACCTTGCTAGCCTAAACCTTGTATCGAGAGGGAATACTTCTCATGCATCCAAAATACTTGAGCCAACCACTATGCCATTTGTGTCCACCATACCTACCTACTACATGGTATTTATCCGCCATTCCAAAGTAAATTGCTTGAGTGCTACCTTTAAAATTCCATCATTCACCTTTGCAATATATAGCTCATGGGACAAATAGCCAAAAACTATTGTGGTATTGAATATGTACTTATGCACTTTATCTCTTATTAAGTTGCTTGTTGTGCGATAACCATGCTTCTGGGGACGCCATCAACTATCCTTTGTTGAATATCATGTGAGTTGCTATGCATGTCCGTCTTGTCTCGAAGTAAGAGAGATCTACCACCTTTATGGTTGGAGCATGCATATTGTTAGAGAAGAACATTGGGCCGCTAACTAAAGCCATGATTCATGGTGGAAGTTTCAGTTTTGGACATATATCCTCAATCTCATATGAGAATAATAATTGTTGCCACATGCTTATGCATTTAAGAGGAGTCCATTATCTGTTATCCATGTTGTCCCGGTATGGATGTCTAAGTTGAGAATAATCAAAAGCGAGAAATCCAAAACGCGAGCTTTCTCCTTAGACCTTTGTACAGGCGGCATGGAGGTACCCCATTGTGACACTTGGTTAAAACATGTGCATTGCAAAGATCCGGTAGTCCAAGCTAATTAGGACAAGGTGCGGGCACTATTAGTATACTATGCATGAGACTTGCAACTTGTAAGATATAATTTTCATAACTCATATGCTTTATTACTACCGTTGACAAAATTGTTTCATGTTTTCAAAATAAAAGCTCTAGCACAAATATAGCAATCGATGCTTTCCTCTTTGAAGGACCATTCTTTTACTTTTATGTTGAGTCAGTTCACCTATCTCTCTCCACCTCAAGAAGCAAACACTTGTGTGAACTATGCATTGATTCCTACATATTTGCATATTGTACTTGTTATAATACTCTATGTTGACAATTATCCATGAGATATACATGTTACAAGTTGAAAGCAACCGCTGAAACTTAATCTTCCTTTGTGTTGCTTCAATACCTTTACTTTGATTTATTGCTTTATGAGTTAACTCTTATGCAAGACTTATTGATGCTTGTCTTGAAGTACTATTCATGAAAAGTCTTTGCTTTATGATTCACTTGTTTACTCATGTCATTACCATTGTTTTTGATCGCTGCATTCATTACATATGTTTACAAATAGTATGATCAAGGTTATGATGGCATGTCACTTAAGTAAATTATCTTTGTTATCGTTTTACCTGCTCGGGACGAGCGTAACTAAGCTTGGGGATGCTTGATACGTCTCCGACGTATCGATAATTTCTTATGTTCTATGCCATATTATTGATGATACCTACATGTTTTATGCACACTTTATGTCATATTCGTGCATTTTCTCGGAACTAACCTATTAACAAGATGCCGAAGTGCCGCTTGTCGTTTTCTCGCTGTTTTTGGTTTCGAAATCCTAGTAACGAAATATTCTCGAATTGGACGAAACGAAGACCCGTGGGCCTATTTCGCCACGAACCTTCCAGAAGACCGAAGAGCATACGAAGTGGGGCCACGAGGTGGCCAAACCACAAGGCGGCGCGGCCAAGGGGGGGCCCGCACCGCCCTGTGGTGTGGGCCCCTCGCCAGCCCCCCGACTCTGCCCTTCCGCCTACTTAAAGCCTCCATCGCGAAACCCCTGATGCGAAAAACCACGATACGGAAAACTTTTCAGAGACGCCGCCGCCGCCAATCCCATCTCGGGGGATTCTGGAGATCTCCTCCGGCACCCTGCCGGAGAGGGGATTCATCTCCTGGAGGACTCTACACCGCCATGGTCGCCTCCGGAGTGATGAGTGAGTAGTTCACCCCCGGACTATGGGTCCATAGCAGTAGCTAGATGGTTGTCTTCTCCTCATTGTGCTTCATTGTTGGATCTTGTGAGCTGCCTAACATGATCAAGATCATCTATCCGTAATACTCTATGTTGTGTTTGTCGGGATCCGATGGATAGAGAATACCATGTTATGTTAATTATCAAGTTATTACATATGTGTTGTTTATGATCTTGCATGCTCTCCGTTACTAGTAGAGGCTCTGGCCAAGTTTTTGCTCTTAACTCCAAGAGGGAGTATTTATGCTCGATAGTGGGTTCATGCCCGCATTGACACCGGGACAAGTGACGTAAAGTTCTAAGGTTGTGTTGTGTCGTTGCTACTAGGGATAAAACATTGGCGCTATGTCCGAGGATGTAGTTGTTGATTACATTACGCACCATACTTAATGCAATTGTCTGTTGCTTTGCAACTTAATACCGGAAGGGGTTCGGACGATAACCCGAAGGTGGACTTTTAGGCATAGATGCAGTTGGATGGCGGTCTATGTACTTTGTCGTAATGCCCAATTAAATCTCACTATACTTATCATGACATGTATGTGCATTGTTATGCCCTCTCTATTTGTCAATTGCCCGACCGTAATTTGTTCACCCAACATGCTTTTATCTTATGGGAGAGACACCTCTAGTGAACTCGTGGACCCCGGTCCATTCTTTTAATACCGAAATACAAATCTGCTGCAATACTTGTTTTTACCGTTTTCTCTCGCAAACAATCATCTTCCACACAATACGGTTAATCCTTTGTTACAGCAAACCGGTGAGATTGACAACCTCACTCGTTTCGTTGGGGCAAAGTACTTGGGTTGTGTTGTGCAGGTTCCACGTTGGCGCCGGAATCCCCGGTGTTGCGCCGCACTACATCCCGCCGCCATCAACCTTCAACGTGCTTCTTGGCTCCTCCTGGTTCGATAAACCTTGGTTTCTTTCTGAGGGAAAACTTGCTGCTGTGCGCATCATACCTTCCTCTTGGGGTTGCCCAACGAACGTGTGAAATACACGCCATCAGGTTCATAGACCCAAACACAGTTCATGAAGTTACGGTTCGACAGTACCCCAAGGACACAGAGGACAACATTGTAATGTTTTTAGAGAAGCAAGCAGACAAAGAGGATATATTCTTTCCCTACAACTTCAAGTGAGTGTTATATATAACATACATTATGCTTGTGCACCTTCCACTTTATTCTCGTAATCATTGAGCTATGCTTGTGCAGATTCCACTTTATTCTCCTAATCATTGATCTTCCCCTTGGAGTTGTAAAAGTCATGGACTCGAAACGTAAAGAATATGCGGAATGGGCGGACATGGCTGCCATCCTCCGGAGGTAGTTTCAATCAATTTCGTATTGGCATCTTCATCCGTTCTAATTCGAAGATATCATCAACTAATCAATTACTCATTTACTCATTATTTTTTGCCGGGCAGGGCTTGGAAACGGTTCATCAATACTGTTCCGGTAAATGGAAACCGGAGCTTACATTTGAAGATTACCCTGTAAGTAGTACTATATATATAGCTATGTCCGTGAAACTTTATATATGATATTTACTTTCAATACGATGCTTGATTATTAGTTTGATCGAACTATTTTTTCGTAAAGTGTATGAGGCAGGAACCAGGGAATAATTTATGTGGATACTACGTCTGCACCTTCATGCGTGACATGGCCTGTCCCAAGGGTGGGGATGCCCGTATACACCACAGTCGTGTACGATAACAAAATTTCACAATTAATCTTAATTAGTACCATCTATTGTATTGAGTTCCATTCATATATTGATCTCCCTTTTTAAATATAGATGACACGCCCGCGGAACACTCTCATAACGGAGGATCAAATAAAAGCAATTCAAGAGGAAATCGCGGGATTCTTTATTACCGAGGCCCTTACCCCAGGTGGAGAGCACTATCGGCGGATCGTGACGGCGGAGGAAATTCGTCGAGGAGATGTTGTATTGTAAATATGCATGCATTACGTGTACTGTTGACGATGTCGTGTACCGTTGACGATGTCTATATATATTCATGACGATTTTTTGTGGTTTCTTGAATGATATATATGCATTGCTGAAACTCGCCGCGGCAGAAACGCCTCGTTTCTCGCCGCGGCGAGAAACCCGCGACGGCAGAAATAGCAATTCTCCGCCGCAGCGAGAGAACCTAGGCCCGGTTCGTACCACGAACCGGGACCAAAGGCCTTCCACCGCGAGCTCCCCGGCCGCACCACGTGTCGAGGCCTTTAGGCCCGAGCCATTGCTGAACCGGGACTAAAGAGTACCGCTTAGTCCCGCCCAACTAGTCCTGGCTTAAACCGGACCGAAGCGCCCAAATGAACCGGGCCTATTGCCCCTTTTTCTACTAGTGGCCCTGAGGCTTGATCGTTACACGTCACGTCAGGGCGCGATGGCCGCAGCACGGCGCAGCATGGAGATCGTACACCGATTAACTACACCAGCCAGCATGGTGGATATGGGCAGCCGGTCTCTCCGACGTTGAGCTCGACATGGACGTGACAGCGATCAACACGCCATTCGCCCATATTAATGGTGGCAACCTACAACGTAGACACGGGATGCCACGATATGTATGTAGGCGTATTTCGCATGTTTCATTAGTGTAACGTCGCTTTGAGGATTGCATAATGCATGACGACCTGTTGTTGCTATCTACGTCTAGCCATACACACACGCACAACAAATAATTGTATATATTTAGCTTTTCCACTTCGCCTTTATATAGCTCCGGGCCACAGCATAGCCGCCGCCATTTCATCACAAGTTTATTCCACCAGTAGGACTGGAAGTTCCTTTTTTTTAGAAACACATTACAGCCTAAACGCTCATATACACGCGTATAGTCTCATCCCTATGAACGTACTCACGTACACCCTATCCCTATAAGGATCTTCGAAAGACTGAACCAGCGGATTGGATCTTAAAATTGGCGAAGTCACCATAAGCGTCTCGTTGTCGACGGAAATATCGCCTTCTACTGAATGAATATTTTGCCTTTATAAGACACACATATGTGAAACCTGAAGCTTGAACTCTGGTGGGCTGAGTGGACAACCACCCACCTAACATGTCACACATTTAGAATGGTCTAATATCACTATCAAAATGATACACATGATTTTTTTGTTAAATTATTAACTAGAAATATAGGATCTTACAAGACAATACATCGAATTAATCGAAGCCACCTTCTTGGAGATAAACGTAACACCTATAGGGTTGATGATGGGGTGGCCGACCCAAGATCCGGGGCGTGTGCTCGTGAGCTCACGTCTACACCCATCGTCTAAAAGTGGTCATCTTATCAATTCTACTCCCTTCGACTTTTTTTAATTGACTCGGACTTAGTACAATTTTTATACTAAAATTGAGTCAATTAAAAAGAGCTGGAAGGAGTACATGTTATTTCTCCTCGACATTGATGACATGGGCCATTATTTCTCGCCAACGTTGACGACGTGGGAAACACTTCTCCACACGGTCTTCTCCACTGTTCTCTCCTTCCCTAGAACCTTGATGATATCCCCAATTCGAACTCGTCATCCCATTGCGGCTTTGATCCATGCATGTGCATACATGATTTCACCTTTTTGTTGACAGTGGCGTTCTATTAGACAAATGGAAGTCAAATTTCTTGATCACGCCTAGAAGAATGACAAGATAAGGAGGAAATGAGCGAGTTTTCAATAATAAATCCTCTTTGCCTTCGGTTATCATGCACAAGATCAGGGAAGAAGGAAGAGATTGGATTCTTGCCGGCGCTAAAAACCTTGCGGAGCTCGTGAGCTGACCCTTTTTCCCTTTCTCTAGTTTTGGGGTTTTCTCCTTCCCCTTTCTTTTGTTTTTGTTGTTGGCATCAGCCAGACCTATGTTTGCTCCTCCTATATTAATATAAGGCAAAAGCTTTTTTTGCCTCGTTTCAAAAAAAAAAGATAAGGAGGAAATTGCACAAAGCACTTATTTTTGTTGTTTTCGCTGCAAAAACCGCTCACTTAACTTGTCTTTTGAACAAATCACTAACTATACATATAATCAAGGTTCAAATCTAGGATTAAGCTGCTTGATAACAGATCTGATGACCGGGGCGCACACATTAGTGATGATGTGGCATCTATGTGTCATCAACTAGAAGACTTTTCAAACATTTCTACCAATATGAGAAAATTTGAGTAATTAAACACAATATAAATTAATAAATTTGGGAAGATTTGAATCAGTTTCAACATCTGTTAAAAGTATTTATCACTTTTTGTGAGATTCGTGCAAAATTTGGTGAATTTTTAATAACGAAAATAAATAAAAAAAAATCCAGTACATAAATAACACGAACAAAATAATCTTGTAAAGTTTGAAAATAATTGACCTTCTTGTTCAAAAAAATTCACATTTTCTAAGATTCAGGCAAAATTGATGAAAATTTTGAACTTTTCAAAAAAATCTAGTAATTGAAACAATATAGCATGTGTAATATAGATAATCGATAGAAATTTCATAAGTAAATTAGTTACGAGATAAAGTTTAAGGCTAAGCAGTTTAACTCAAGATGTGTATATCTATCAAACAAATACACGTATAATTCATGATTTGTGCAAAAAGACACAAATAAGTGGTTTGTGCAATTTCCGACAATTCTCCTAAATCAGAGCGACTCACTTCAACGCTCTGTGTCTTGAACAAACCCATGTATGAAATCTAGATATAAGATTAGGAGTATAGTACACGCATATGCGTGGGTGTTTCTGTTACCATCCATTAAAGAATTTTTCCATCTGCCAAAGTGAGCGTGAATCTCAAGTAATAAATCGACGATCCAGAACACACACCCATATGTGTGTACAAAGTCCACTCTTATAGTAACGCATAGTAATATGGAGTCCAGTTTCTTGGTAAACACATAATTGAAAAGGTCTTTCATTATAGGTTGGCTCTTAGCATGTTATCATGAAGTGTTGTTTCTTGAGATACTAGTGATCCAATTCGTTGTTTCTTACTAGTGTTGTATCTAAATTTAATAATTTTGGTATGCATATGATTGGACTACTGCTTTCTTTTGCATATGGTCGCGTGCAAGTGTAATATGAAACACCACTCTCTTTCATCATTAAATAGGATGCCCATAAGCAAAGTACATAGAATATCGCGCTAAGAAACCTCCATTGTGAAAGAAGTAAGTCACAAGATTCATTGGTATCTCATTTAGTTCCTACCACCACATGCTTTGATTATTGATGTGACTTAAATTTCACAATTTTGTTGACAAAGTCTTTTGATTAGACAAATGAAAGTCACATTCCTTAACCCCCCCCCCCCAAGCATGACAATACAAGTTTCATAAATCAGAGCCTCACTTCACCGCTCCCAATAGACATCATGGTGTTGAGGAGAGGCGATCAGCCACCCCCGAGTGTTCGTTTGGGGCTCCCTCCTCCTCCAGCGTTGGTGCCACATGATCCGGATCGTTTAATGCCGATCTCGATCTCGATCGGGAGCATGACCTGGATATGGACGTCGACGATCTTATGGGAGATGCTTGTATCAACAAGACCCATATTGGACATGAATTTTTTTATTTTTTTTTGCTTTGAAATGTGGACTTGTTCATCTATGGTCTATTTGGGCTGGGGGGGGGGGGGGGGGGGGCAAACTTAACAAAGAGCTGAATTTGTTCCGCTCTTTACCTATTTTATCTATTTTTTCCATTTCACCATTTAAAAAAAAGAAAACAACAATGTAGTTTACAACAAAATATATTTATATGGCTTGCAAGTAAATAAATAATATATTTCACATGAGATGACAAGTGGTTTCCTATCCTACGTGAGCCCAAATACTCCTAATTAAATTCGCTCGAAGTTGATTGCGAGTTTTCTAATCATGGATCTCGTGATGCACACGGAGGACTCTTGAAGAGATGCTTCCCCAGGCTTGTTAAATTTAATACCCGATAAACTTGTATGGAGGGAGTTGGTAGATCCATGCAACATGGCAAATCATGACACCATTTTTCATTTGTCTGATTGATGATCAGTCGGACCTTGACACCTTGAGTTCTTGGCCGAAGCCATGACGTCTCCCCACTTCGTTCGCTGCATGCGCCAACGGCGTGCGTACCTCGTTTCACGTGCACGGTCACAGATAAGATTCGGCGGTTCGGCCTGATCCCGGTCAGAGTCTTCGTCCGCGCGCACGTCGTTCTCCCGAACCCGAAAGATGCGCGCGCCTGGTATTCCGCCACGAGAGCTGGACTCCGCCTTTGTCGCCGCCAGAACGTGCCTTGTGTCCCGTCAGCCCGCCGACGTGGCGAGACGTGACAGCGGACACGTCAGGTCAGAACGAGACGAGAGTGTACGTCTCGTCACAAACAAAAAATACTTTGTTGTTCCGAAAATAGATGCCTATGATTTTATTGGTGTGACTAGTTCTCATGCTGCAGATAAATAACTTCGTCCTTGTAGAATAATGTAATCGAATCTTAGTTGCAATCGATGTTAGACCTGATCACAAAGCAAATCTAACTACTCGGAGATATTTTCAACTGAGAAAATCTTAGTTGCAAATAAATTTGCAACTCAAGTACAGGGATCATAATGCAAATCCAACACGGCAGAAGTCTACTGAGTACGGACTTCTTTTTCTGTCTATTGAGAACTAGCATTTCCAATAATTTTCAAAGTTTGATCCACTATATATAGAAAAATACACACAATATGAAAATATATTTTATAATGATTCTCATAACATTAATTTAAGATTACAAATATTGACAATTTTTTCATATAATTGATGAAAATTTGAAATGTTTGATTTTGATTAAAAGCTATAGGCATCTTATATTTTGTAAAGATGTAAGTACTAAATGGCCCGAGCTCGATCGTTACGCGTCACATCACGCGCGATGGCCGCGCCGTGCTGCGGCGAGGGACGGTGGCGCTTAATGCATGAAGACACCTTAATTGACTACGTACGCCGGCCAGCATGGCCACGGGCAGTTGGTTGGGCGCGCACACACCCATTTCGGTACTCTCCGACGTTGAGCTAGCTAGCTCGACATGGACGTGACAGCGATCGGCATGGAGACACTTATTGTGGCGATCGACCTACACAACGGAGACACGCACTAGTGTTTAGTGCCACGATGTTGTTAGTCGTGTTACGCAAGTTTCATTAGTGTAACGTCGTTTTAGGGATTGCATAATGCATGACGACCTGCGGCACCTGCCGTTGCTTACCTACGTCTAGCCCTACACAACAAAATAAGTGTACTCCATACTTAACATTTCCGCTTTGCCTTTATCAGTTATCACACTACTATAGCCGCCACCTTCTCATTACAAGTTTTATCCACCACACACTAAAGAGAAGGATAACATAAAAAAAAGAGTATTTTCGCTCGGCGCTATTGCTGATGTTTAGATTTACAGTCCATCAACTATAGCGTTTTGAAACAATATAGGTAGTTCAAGGGTCGAAGCCCTCTGGATTTGGCGGAAATTCAATCCAGCTCCCAGGTGCATATGACCCCTCTACCACAAAAATATGGTTCGATGGGTTAAAAAAAATTGGCAAAAAATTCTAAATGTACATCTCATAATATATCTGCGTTCCTCAAGTTTCGTGAAAAATAATATTTTTTATGGTCTATGTAAAAAAGAGAAAATTTGTCTTGTCAAAAGTATTATTTTTAGCACCAAATTTTATCTTTTTACACACATCATACGACAAGTTGATTGTTCATGAAACGAATTTGAAGGCGCGTAGCATGTGAAGATGTACGTGTGAATTTTTAATTTCATTTTTTTGACATTTCAAGAAAGGAGCATATGCTCCCATGAGCGAAAACACCACTCCCAAAATTCAGCCTCTTCCTTGAAAGGGCTATGACGATCATATGGCGAACAGTACTATATATGGCACCCTATATGGCTAGTTAAACTTGCTGAAGTTTAACTTTTGTGAAAATCAATACGCACTATGTTATGGCAAGGATGGAGTATGAGAATGAGGGACTAAACTTTGATAACGATTTGGGCCCAAAAAAATACTATCTTTCTTTTTTTAACTTTTTAACTTCCTCGATCGACAATTACCCCTTTTGGCAAATGTACAAGAAAAATCTGTAATATAATCTTGGTTCTTTAATCTTCTTTTTTACATGCTGGTTCTTTAATCTTTATCATCAAGGAAGATGATGCCTGATTTAGCCTGGGTGGAGTAACATGCAGCACGCAGATCGATTTTCTTCTAGAAACCAATCAGAGCATGTGCACCGGACTTCAACAACAAATTAGCCGACTTGATACCGACGACCTACTAGAAGGCAGCTTTTGTCTTTTGTCGAATCAGGAAGAAAAATAATCGCACATGTTGTACCCTACGTATACGTGCCATATCGTGATCAACTTGTGTTCTCCTCTCCTCGAATAAACATTGAGGACATCACGGCCTACGCACAGCTCAGTTTTCATGCACTCTCTGCGTATTATTTTGCTATGGTAGTTGACTTGCAACTACTGGTAGAGACACAAGGCATCTTTTGTTTTCCGTTATCAACCGACACCCGTTCTTGCTATGCACGCAAGAGAGGTGCGTCGTATTATGGCAAGGACAACACCTTTAATGAATCTGCATATATGATAGCCACAGAGTGATTTAGTTGGTTTGCCACACCTATGCTTGACCTATGTTGAAGCCACACCATGCATTGGAGAGACGTACAACACATCAATTCAGGGTTTGAGGGAGAAGAAAACAAATGGTCAGCTAAGATTAGAGTAGAGAGCCAACATATGGTTGGATGGTTAGGAGGCCACTCACACCTCCATCCTACAAGAGTTCAGACTTAAGGTTTGATATTATGGTGTCTCATAAATGTGGAATATTTTCCAGCAGGAGAGGGTCTTCGTGTCAATAACAAGACATCTGTGGTGACTTTGGCAACATCAAGACCTGTTGAATCAAAAATTATTTGAACTTAGTTTCTCGAAGGTGCTCATATCGGTAGGATAAATGTGCTTGTGTTCATAGGATTGAATTGTATGTGCATATTTGTGAGCAGTTGCATCTGTATTGTGTTTCGCAAAAAAATCTAGCATTAGAGTTAATATTTTACCATTTTAAGGTGACTACTTCATTTTAACAGATCTTCATACATATTAATTATATATCATTTCGTGATTCTTTTGTGAGCTTTTACCGTTATATAGATTCGGGGATAATCATATTGGTGGGTCTACGCTCTAAAGGTACATGTGGTGTGCCAAGTTGGCGGTTTCTGCTCTCTTTATTTTGGTTTGGGGAAATAAGTGTTACAACTAATTAACCACGTGGTTAATTGGGGGGAAATCCTCATGTTTTCCTCACTGGGGATGTTTCTTTACTGACAACTGCTTGCAGCTGTTAGCGTTGCCAAGCGTGTGTCCCCTCTAACCAATGCATCTCCGGAAGTGGCTATCCACGCTGTATATAAACAGCGCAATCACCAATAAAGAACACAAACTTGAGCATTTGCTTGTCTCTCGCTCCTCTCTCTCTCTATCTCTCAATTTGCATGATATTGCAAAATTATCTATCTATGCAGTCGATAAATGTAGTGACTACATTCCATGTGTATCACTAGATTCAAACATGTATGGTTCTCTCGATCTGAATCAAAACACAAATGCAACATACATCGTGTAAGAATCAAAAAGGCACTTTTATATAAGGAACTCACTATGTTGGTTGTACCAAAATGTGTCGACAACAACAATACATAAGGATTACTTCTACAATGATGATTGCACATGTGTGTTTGTCATACACAAGGATTACTCCTATAATGATGAAGCCTGTGACCATCTAAAAGACGGAATTTGGGATGAAGGATTTCGATAAATCTAAATATTGCTTTAGACTGCAAATCAAGCTTATTCACTCAAGTACTATTGTACACCAAGCAGCCTACATATAGAAAATATTGGAGAAACTTAATACGAACAAGTCATATCCATCATCCAAGGTTGCTCGGTCTATAGAAATAGAAAATGATACACTCAAACAACATGAAGACATAGAAGAGACATTAGGATCTAAAGTTCCATATCTCAGTGACGAGGTATCGACTCGTCAATGCCTACAGATTGTAGACTTAGGATTTTGTAGAAAGTAGAGGGCAAGTAGATCTCGAAGGTTGTCATACGATCAAAGGTATCCAACTCAACGAAATACGGTTGCTAGGGTTTGCAATGATTCGATCTTTATTTCGACATCGGCTTCCCCTTTATATAGGATGTGAAGCCGAGGGTTTTTCGTGTCGTACAAGTACAAATTATCAGGCCACGCTGGGCCTTTCCCTATATTGATACAAGTTTCCTATAATAACTCTACTTTCCTAATCCGAACATCTTCAATCTTCTGGGCCTCCAAATCTTCGAGTCCATGGGCCTTCTACGTCAATTATGGACCAGGGGTATTCATGCGACATGCCACTTAGGCATACCTATGTCACTCACTGCCATTGGACCCATCAATGCAATTGATCGGGAATCAACAATATCTTTCTATTTCTCCAGTGCACCATATTCTGACCTATTAGCCCTAGTATCGATCATCAGGGCACACTGAAAAATGGCTACTTTCCTGATCCCCATAATGTGTGCCTATACAATAGAATTGTCATTCCATTGATGAAATACAAGGGTCCATATTAACTTGTGTGGCGTCTGAATGATAAACCACATGCATCATGTGGTATTGTTTCTCTTGAATCATCAACCACTATCTACCAAGATAGTGTTTTTTGTATTGCACATATGCAAGGAATAAACATCTTGCAAGCCAAATCATCTGATAACCTTGCATGCTTGTTTATGAAGTCTCTATCGACTTCAACATTTAAGAAATATGTTGTTGGGATTGGTATGCAACGACTTCGGGATTTGCAAGAATTAGCACGGAAGGAGCTCCCCTTATAGGCAATGTTGTTAGATGACACCAGTGGATATTAGCAAAACCTTCACTAATTAGTGTTAAATACTATTAAGTTATAGAGAATAACACCACTGGAAAAGAGAGGAATTTTTTATTACCCCAGTGCCAAAATTTCCTATCTCCGTCCCTAAGAATCGGAGGGTATGATTTGAATTACTAGTATTTAAAGCATCATAGTACACTTTGTTTCCCTTTATGACTATACTATCCAGGTTCTCGTCAAGATTTTAATGAGGTAATATTAACATAGAATTATATACCACGCTTTTTGTTTCCTCACCCCTTTTTTTAGGATAGTATAAGGCATATATATTATCTCTAAAATCTATAGATTCACTTCATATTGAGTTGACATAGATAATAACCATTATATGTTGTATTATTTTCTCCTTATTTTTTCACCAGGTCTGAAATAGTTTAAATAACATATGTTACACTACTCACTTTCTGTCCACGGGGAGACTTTATCAAGATGATGAACACTCACATAGTCATGTGATCATTAAGAGAGTGTTACCACTAAATAACCACATGGTTAATTAGGGGGGGGGGTCCCCACGTTTCCCTCACTTGCCTTATTGGCAACCGCTCGCATGAGTTAGCGCTCCTAATCCTCCCTCTGACACCTCTCCGTAAGCGCCTCTCCGTATAGAAACAATGCCATCATCAATAAATAATACATATTTGAATAATTTTTTTGTATCTCACTTGTTGTCTCTGGATCACCTCTCCCGGTTGTGTATAAACAGTGCAATCATCACTTGAAATAGGCAACAATAAGCATGAGAGGAGCTAGCCTAGCATGCAGAAAAACTATTTGCCTAGCAAAGCCACGTGTCCCCAGCAGATGAACCCAGCAATGGATAACAATAAACATGAGAGGAGCTAGTCTGGCATGTGAAAAACCCACTTACCTAGCAAAGCCACGTGTCCACCAATCGGTAACAATAAGAATGAGATGACCAAGTTTGGCACGCGGAAAAACCACTTACCTAGCAAAGCCAAGTGTCTTCGGTAGATGAACCCACCAATCGGTAAATAGTCACTAAATAAGGTAATACAATAGAAATTTATTAAACGCGATAGTGTTGATAGAAATATGCGGGTAAAAACTGCAATTCAATCTTGAGCTGATGTGGAATTGTGGATCCATTCCGAAACTATAATATAGTTTGAGAAATGAATGTGAAATTCGACTGAAACAGCACAATCCCTCCGGGGGTTAAATTTCAACGATATAATCACATGAGAAACCTTGAGCCATGCACATATAAGGAAATGGCTAAGTTGAGAAAGCCCACGAGGGCGCGGCTAGCACACCCAGCTCACGCAAACATGTTTTTGGGGAATCTACTGACTTAAATATCGGCAGCCCAGACAGTCTGTATGGTACCATCCATCAACATGATTTCTGTAAGCTAAAAGTTGAGCAATCTCCGGGTCCTGATTCTTGAACACTAATAATTCTACTAACTAATAATTCAGCCACAGCTTTGTCTTCCGTATTTCCACGGGATTGAACTTATCCATACAATTATGCAAATTCCTGCAAACTTTCCATGCAGTAGAGCCAGGTAATTCTCGTTATTCTTACACAATCTATATACCAGTGCAAGATCAAACCTGTAAGCATATCACTTTGCAAATTGCATCAAGAGTGCTACGGTACAGAACGTCGCAGGATCGACAGCAGCCGTGTGTGAAATCAGTTTTTGTGCTAGTACAATTTAGGACGAGTACATCACAAGTTCTGCACGGCGAGACAAGGGGGCAAATGGCGTGACAAGCTAGCCTCTGCTGCACGGATCGGTCCGCGGTCAGGCCACCGCGGCCGCCGGAGCCGGGGCCGGCGGCCGGGCGGCGCCGATGACGAGCGAGGTGTCGGCGGAGATGGGGATGACCCCGCCGCGCGCGAGGATGGAGCGGTACATCTCGACGAGGACCTTGTCCTCGTACTCCTTGGGCGGGCGCGGGCGCGCGAAGGGGTCGGCGCCGGCCACGCAGTAGGGCGCGGAGCCGTAGCCGACGGCGGCGGAGGAGGCCAGCCGGAGCATGGCGTTCACGTACGCGTCGCGGAGCCGCACCAGCCACCGCCGCGGCGACAGCGCGCGCAGGATCCGCCGCCCGAGCCCGCGCCGGCGCACGCGCCACCCGCGGCGCCGGCTCGCAGCGGTCGTCGTCGCTGCCACGGCCCCGGCGCCTCCAGCGCCGAGCTCGGCCGTGGCGAGGGGCGGGCGGCGCTGCGCGTCGGCGGCGTCGAGGCGGTCGTAGCCGCGGAGCTTCCGGTAGGCCTTGATGCCGCCCTTGCGGGCGCCGGTGGCCGAAGCGCCTGCCATGGCTCCTCGAGCTTGCTCCGACCTCGCGTTGGTGTGGGGGAATGGTGGTGGGTGGTGGTTTGTAATGGCAGTATGTTGTTCTACACTTGTAGCATGAGTGCTAGCTAGCTGCCCTGCACGCCTGCACTTATATCCGTGTCACATGGCAAGCTCATTTCTTTTCATCAAGAAAACAAATTAGCTCACTGGGCGTTTAGCCGCCCTGCAGCTCGTATTATCTTTACTGTGCTGATGACTAGCTCGGTCGCTCTCACGATTTAATTAGCCGCTATGTTTTGTTGACCCGTCCACGCGTGCATGGTGCCCGTTTATGCTAGTTTTCAGCTTGACAAGCTAGATTAGGCATTTCTGCTGTAGCGCATGGCATGCTTTAACTCCACAACCGAATAACTGTTTTAGGACATTTACACTCAGACTCAGGTTGGATTTTTTTCTTACTAGTTGGCGAGAGAGAATGAAGAAATGAAATGTTGTCTTCACTTAGTTAAAAGATGAGCTCTTGAAAAAACAAGAGAAAGCTATTTTTTCTATTGCATCATACTTTTTTATTAGCAACATAATTTTCTTACTAAAATTTAGGTAACTCTCATTAGTTGTTAGAGATGACAACAATAGATAATGCATTATATTACTTATATCGCGCGTTTCCTTACATTACGTGGAGGGGTAAGATTACCTGGAGGGCCAACAAAAAACCTATCTTCTTTACAATTGTGCATACTCTTATACAGATTTCAATCAACTGAACTATGGAGAGTATACCAAAATCAAGCAAATTAATCTCGATGATCATCAACAACAATACAAATAGGCCCCAAAAAAGTAGAAATTATAAATATGTCATTGGACCACCTAGCGAAGACCACAAACACTGGCGCCAGCCAAAGGCGCGCCGCCGTCCTCGCCCCTCCATCACCGGAGTCAGGCAAATCATGTCGTAGTAGAGCTTGTTGTAGTAGAAAAACATAGAATCATCGTGCTAAGCCCCAAAGGACCAACGCATCAGAGTAACAACCATCGCCAATGATGACAACCGTAGATCGGAATATACTGACCTAAAACTGTACTAGCGAACACGAAAACCCCTACCGGACTCCAAAAGATCTGCCAAACACACGACTCCACGCGTCCTCCACCAGCACTAGACGCGCCAGCGGAGCGAGGATAGGGCAGGAATGACCTTATTCTGACTTCAGGATGTAGCCACCACCTCACCATCACGAAGAAGACACTGGTGAGAGGCCACGGTCCGCCACTGGAGCAGACCGGTAGCATCGCTGGCGAGAGCGACAAAACCCTACATGGGTTTTAGAGGCGCCTCAGGATCGCCTCCTGTTTCTTCTGCTACCCCGTACCAATTCACCTGTTTGTGGATTAAAATGCAGGTAAACCAAACCGCAGAACGGATTCGGTTCCGAAATTATCATATCCGTTTACGCGCCTAACCAAAACTATATTTTGATGCGTGAAATTGTGAAATAATGGCGAGCCAAACCTCTTGCCAGTTTTTTAGTACTGTACATTAATTAAAAAATTAGAGGTTATTGCTAGTGCTACTATTTCAGTAAAATGTTTTGACATTAAACCTTAGATCTGTGAATAGCCACCGGTACAAACTCGCTACTTAGATACGGCTTGTTAAGCCGGATTACACTCGTTATGAAATAAACCGGCTCCCCAAAATAGCCTCAGATGAGTGTGTATTACTAGGAACTTGCAACCACTTCTATAATTTTTGGCTTTCTAGCCGGTTATGTTTATGAACCGCCTCTAAAGTAATCCTGTTATCCGGATGATACGTCTCCGACGTATCGATAATTTCTTATGTTCTATGCCATATTATTGATGATACCTACATGTTTTATGCACACTTTATGTCATATTCGTGCATTTTCTGAACTAACCTATTAACAAGATGCCGAAGTGCCAGTTCCTGTTTTCTGCTGTTTTTGGTTTCAGAAATCCTAGTAACGAAATATTCTCGGAATTGGACGAAACGAAGACCCAGGGGCCTATTTTTCCACGGAGCTTCCAGAAGACCGAAGAACATACGAAGTCTTGTGGTTCCCAGGGGCCACGGAGCTTCCCAGGGGCCTATTTTTCCCAGCCGCCTTGTGGTTTGGCCACCTCGTGGCCCCACTTCGTATGTTCTTCGGTCTTCTGGAAGCTCCGTGGAAAAATAGGCCCCTGGGTCTTCGTTTCGTCCAATTCCGAGAATATTTCGTTACTAGGATTTCGAAACCAAAAACAGCAGAAAACAGAACTGGCACTTCGGCATCTTGTTAATAGGTTAGTTCCAGAAAATGCACGAATATGACATAAAGTGTGCATAAAACATGTAGGTATCATCAATAATATGGCATAGAACATAAGAAATTATCGATACGTCGGAGACGTATCAAGCATCCCCAAGCTTAGTTCTGCTCGTCCCGAGCAGGTAAAACGATAACAAAGATAATTTCTGAAGTGATATGCCATCATAACCTTGATCATACTATTTGTAAACATATGTAGTGAATGCAGCGATCAAAACAATGGTAATGACATGAGTAAACAAGTGAATCATATAGCAAAGACTTTTCATGAATAGTACTTCAAGACAAGTATTAATAAGTCTTGCATAAGAGTTAACTCATAAAGCAATAAATCAAAGTAAAGGCATTGAAGCAACACAAAGGAAGATTAAGTTTCAGCGGTTGCTTTCAACTTGTAACATGTATATCTCATGGATAATTGTCAACATAGAGCAATATAACAAGTACAATATGCAAGTATGTAGGAATCAATGCACAGTTCACACAAGTGTTTGCTTCTTGAGGTGGAGAGAAATAGGTGAACTGACTCAACATAAAAGTAAAGAGAATGGTCCTTCAAAGAGGAAAGCATTGATTGCTATATTTGTGCTAGAGCTTTTATTTTGAAAACATGAAACAATTTTGTCAACGGTAGTAATAAAGCATATGAGTTATGTACATTATATCTTACAAGTTGCAAGCCTCATGCATAGTATACTAATAGTGCCCGCACCTTGTCCTAATTAACTTGGACTACCTGATCTTTGCAATGCACATGTTTTGACCAAGTGTCACAATGGGGTACCTCCATGCCGCCTGTACAAAGGTCTAAGGAGAAAGCTCGCATTTTGGATTTCTCGCTTTTGATTATTCTCAACTTAGACATCCATACCGGGACAACATGGACAACAGATAATGGACTCCTCTTTAATGCATAAGCATGTGGTAACAATTATTATTCTCATATGAGATTGAGGATATATGTCCAAACTGAAACTTCCACCATGAATCATGGCTTTAGTTAGCGGCCCAAAGTTCTTCTCTAACAACATGCATGCTCCAACCATGAAGGTGGTAGATCTCTCTTGCTTCAGTACAAGACGGACATGCATAGCAACTCACATGATATCCAACAAAGAATAGTTGATGGCGTCCCCAGAAACATGGTTATCGCTCAACAAGCAACTTAATAAGAGATAAAGTGCATATGTACATATTCAATACTACAATAGTTTTTAAGCTATTTGTCCCATGAGCTATATATTGCAAAGGTAAATGATGGAATTTTAAAGGTAGCACTCAAACAATTTACTTTGGAATGGCGGATAAATACCATGTAGTAGGTAGGTATGGTGGACACAAATGGCATAGTGGTTGGCTCAAGTATTTTGGATGCATGAGAAGTATTCCCTCTCGATACAAGGTTTAGGCTAGCAAGGTTATTTGAAACAAACACAAGGATGAACGGTACAGCAAAACTCACATAAAAGACATATGGTAAACATTATAAGACTCCATACCGTCTTCCTTGTTGTTCAAAACTCAATACTAGATGTTATCTAGACTCTAGAGAAACCAAATATGCAAACCAAATTAGCAAGCTCTAAGTATTTCTTCACTAATGGGTGCAAAGTATATGATGCAAGAGCTTAAACATGAGCACAACAATTGCCAAGTATCAAATTATCCAAGACATTTTAGAGTTACTACATGTATCATTTTCCAATTCCAACCATATAACAATTTAACGAAGATGAAACTTCGCCATGAATACTATGAGTAGAGCCTAAGGACATATTTGTCCATATGCAACAGCGGAGCGTGTCTCTCTCCCATAAAGTGAATGCTAGGATCCATTTTATTCAAACAAAACAAAAAAACAAAAACAAACCGACGCTCCAAGCAAAGTGCATAAGATGTGATGGAATAAAAATATAGTTTCAGGGGAGGAACCTGATAATGTTGTCGATGAAGAAGGGGATGCCTTGGGCATCCCCAAGCTTAGACGCTTGAGTCTTCTTAATATATGCAGGGGTGAACCACCGGGGCATCCCCAAGCTTAGAGCTTTCACTCTCCTTGATCATATTGCATCATACTCCTCTCTAGATCCTTGAAAACTTCCTCCACACCAAACTCGAAACAACTCATTAGAGGGTTAGTGCATAATAAAAATTCACATGTTCAGAGGTGACACAATCATTCTTAACACTTCTGGACATTGCATAAAGCTACTGGACATTAATGGATCAAAGAAATTCATCCAACATAGCAAAAGAGGCAATGCGAAATAAAAGACAGAATCTGTCAAAACAGAACAGTCCGTAAAGATGGATTTTATTAGGCCACCAGACTTGCTCAAACGAAAATGCTCAAATTGAATGAAAGTTGCGTACATATCTGAGGATCATGCTCGTAAATTGGCGTAATTTTCTGAGCTACCTACAGGGAGATAGACCCAGATTCGTGACAGCAAAGAAATCTGGAACTGCGCAGTAATCCAAATCTAGTACTTACTTTTCTATCAAAGACTTTACTTGGCACAACAAAACATAAAACTAAGATAAGGAGAGGTTGCTACAGTAGTAAACAACTTCCAACACACAAATATAAAACAAAAATACTGGAGTAAAAACATGGGTTGTCTCCCATAAGCGCTTTTCTTTAACGCCTTTCAGCTAGGCGCAGAAAGTGTATCTCAAGTGTTACCGCGAGATGGAGCATTGATATCATAAGCTCCCCCATTTGTAGTGGTACTAGGGGCTTTGTCAATTTTAGGCCTATAATAATATTTCTTTGGTTTAGGCACTTTAGACACATACATAAACTTTTGCTCCTTTCCCACATAAGCTTTCTCTCTAAACTGTAAAGATGAAAAGGTTGAACCCAAGATTCCCATAGCTTTTTCAAGTTCGCCAATCCTATTAATTTGATTATCATGGTCAACACAAGTTCCTAGGACACTAATTCTTTCATCAATTCCTCCTAAGGATTTATCAAGTTCATCAGTTTTATCAAGTAATATCTCCAACTTAGTTTCAACACTCGGAAAAATTTTCTCTATGGTTTCCAATTTTTTCATAACATCCTCAAGGGAGGTTTCAATTTTAGTTTCATTAACAGGTGGTGTTCCAAATAGACTCTCAATAATGCAGCTAGCTTCTAAAGCGGGAGCACCTAAGAAGTTACCCCCCGCGAGACAATCAAGAACATATCTATTCCAGCTAGAGATACCAACATAAAAATTCCTGAGTAGGATAGTGGTGGAGTGTTTATTAGTGCACCTATTATGGGCATCACTAATTCTATACCAAGCATCTTTTAAACATTCTCCCCCTTGTTGCTTAAATGAACGAACTTCAACTTCGGGATTACTCATTTTAGCAGTAGTAAATAAACCAAACTAGATAAAGTAAATGCAAGTAAACTAATTTTTTGTGTTTTTGATATAGCAAACAAGACAACAAATAAAGTAAAGCTAGCAACTAATTTTTTTGTGTTTTGATATAATGCAGCAAACAAAGTAGTAAATAAAATAAAGCAAGACAAAAACAAAGTAAAGAGATTGAGAAGTGGAGACTCCCCTTGCAGCGTGTCTTGATCTCCCCGGCAACGGCGCCGAAAAAGAGCTTGATGGCGTGTATTTCACACGTTCGTTGGGCAACCCCAAGAGGAAGGTATGATGCGCACAACAGCAAGTTTTCCCTCAGAAAGAAACCAAGGTTTATCGAACCAGGAGGAGCCAAGAAGCACGTTGAAGGTTCATGGCGGCGGGATGTAGTGCGGCGCAACACCAGAGATTCCGGCGCCAACGTGGAACCTGCACAACACAACCAAAGTACTTTGCCCCAACGAAACGAGTGAGGTTGTCAATCTCACCGGCTTGCTGTAACAAAGGATTAACCGTATTGTGTGGAAGATGATTGTTTGCAGAGAAAACGAGTAAAAACAAGTATTGCAGCAGATTTGTATTTCAGTATTAAAGAATGGACCGGGGTCCACAGTTCACTAGAGGTGTCTCTCCCATAAGATAAAAGCATGTTGGGTGAATAAATTACAGTCGGGCAATTGACAAATAGAGAGGGCATAACAATGCACATACATGACATGATAAGTATAGTGAGATTTAATTGGGCATTACGACAAAGTACATAGACCGCCATCCAACTGCATCTATGCCTAAAAAGTCCACCTTCAGGTTATCATCCGAACCCCTCCAGGTATTAAGTTGCAAAGCAACGAGACAATTGCATTAAGTATGGTGCGTAATGTAATCAACAACTACATCCTCGGACATAGCGCCAATGTTTTATCCCTAGTGGCAACAAGCACAACACAACCTTAGAACTTTCTGTCATCTGTCCCAGGTGTCAATGCGGGCATGAACCCACTATCGAGCATAAGTACTCCCTCTTGGAGTTAAAAGTAAAAACTTGGCCAGAGCCTCTACTAGAAACGGAGAGCATGCAAGATCATAAACAACACATATGTAATAACTTGATAATTAACATGACATGGTATTCTCTATCCATCGGATCCCGACAAACACAACATATAGAATTACGAGATAGATGATCTTGATCATGTTAGGCAGCTCACGATCCAACAATGAAGCACAATGAGGAGAAGACAACCATCTAGCTACTGCTATGGACCCATAGTCCAGGGGTGAACTACTCACTCATCACTCCGGAGGCGACCATGGCGGTGTAGAGTCCTCCGGGAGATGAATCCCCTCTCCGGCAGGGTGCCGGAGGAGATCTCCAGAATCCCCCGAGATGGGATCGGCGGCGGCGGCGTCTCTGGAAGGTTTTCCGTCTCGTGGTTTTTTCGCATCAGGGGTTTCGCGACGGAGGCTTTAAGTAGGCGGAAGGGCAGAGTCGGGGGCCAGACGAGGGGCCCACACCACAGGGCGGCGCGGGCCCCCCCCTTGGCCGCGCCGCCTTGTGGTTTGGCCACCTCGTGGCCCCACTTCGTATGTTCTTCGGTCTTCTGGAAGCTCCGTGGAAAAATAGGCCCCTGGGTCTTCGTTTCGTCCAATTCCGAGAATATTTCGTTACTAGGATTTCTGAAACCAAAAACAGCAAGAAACGAGAACCGGCACTTCGGCATCTTGTTAATAGGTTAGTTCCAGAAAATGCACGAATATGACATAAAGTGTGCATAAAACATGTAGGTATCATCAATAATATGGCATAGAACATAAGAAATTATCGATACGTCGGAGACGTATCAGCGCATCACACCTTTCTCTTGGGGTTCCCAACGGACGTGTCAACTACACGCATCACCGGACCATCTCTATATAGTGAGACTCACGTTATTCCTACCCGGACCGTTTTATATTCTGGAGGTCTCCAGTATATCTGGACTTAGAAGCGGTTTGTGTAATAAGCCGTTTAAGATGTCCTTCGTGTTTAACTATATGGTAAACACAATGTCTATCTTCTTGCTAAGTCGTTTGAGATGTCCTGCGTGTCTGACTATATGTTAAAGACATAATATTCGTGCTAGTGATCAGAACCATGAAGGGTCACTAGGCTACCCAAGGTTGGTAGTGATGTTTGGAGGTATGTTTTTTTATCTTCTCCACTTTTATTTTGTACAATCTATTTTTTGATGCAAACATAACAAATATCATGCAAACAATTCTCACATACAATGCTCACAATTCCTTTCCTTGTTATGAATACAATCATGATAACTAGCTAGTTTGCACATTTTAAGAAACCCGTACATGGCGATTGTAACAACGACTAGCATAACAACAACACCGAAAACGTACCGTTGACACATTTCCTTCTAGAGACCATACTTTTTTTTGTCTTATTCATCTTCGACCTAGTTGTTTTCCTAGCTTCTTGCTTCCTGATGTTA
The DNA here is from genome assembly GCF_022539505.1 of Lolium rigidum. Taxonomy (NCBI): domain Eukaryota; kingdom Viridiplantae; phylum Streptophyta; class Magnoliopsida; order Poales; family Poaceae; genus Lolium; species Lolium rigidum. The sequence goes on along the minus strand of NC_061511.1, from coordinate 193,451,384 downwards.
TGTTCATCGATCATATCGGCCAACACTAACTCTATTTTCCCTTTCTCTTTCACAACTCTTTGCATTTTCCTGTTGGTAGTACGTGCAGCAGTTGCATTCAGGATTATTTCAAACCCTCCAAAAATATTGCTAGATGTACACCATGGCTGAATTCGATGGGTTACAGCTAGGTATTAGTCGAGGTGCTCGCTTAACCAATGTGTCTCCAATTTTCTGAAGCGGTCAGTTTACCAACCCATCTCTAAGAGCCATAATCTGCTTAGAGTCGGCCTCTTTACCAACCCGCATCAACACATAGAGACGGCACTACGAAACAACCCAGTCAGGAGTTCAGCCAGTTAGAGACGGTTACTAACAATCTCCGTCTTAGGATGTCAGGCAGTATTTCACAATGAACTTTGACCGAAATATTAAACAAAAAAATATTAATTTTTTCAAAAATGAATAAAATTATATTGTACATAATTAGTATCATTGAATTCGCATTGAAAAACACGTTCTAATGGTGCTAGTTTTATAAGAACATTTTTTATGTATTTAAAGTAATCCTTGATCAAAGAAAAAACAAAAAAAAACGCCTTATTCATTTGGTTGGATAGAGTAACAATCAGTACATGAGTGTTTAATGGCGGTCGACATCACAATTAACTAGCCACTTATTCCGTTAACACGTCGTATATACAGGGTTGCGCCCTGTACGACATGCTTCATTCATACATTACTCCTGCACGCGTTGCTTTCGTAGCTCAGCAATCATGTGTAATGGCCTTTTCTAAATCACAAAACCAGCTAACTTCGTGATTTACATATAGATAAGCATGCTACCGGCCAAAGTCAAGCTTTCGTCATAACAGCTTGACTGCCCGTCTGCCTGCAGGCCGCAGCGGGGAACATCACTCGGCCAGAGCACTACCAGTCTACGACGAAAGATACTAAAGCCCGAGCAAAAGATATCATATCCTACCGTATCGTCGTATCGACGCCATGATTTTCCATGTTAGTCCGGACTCCGGACTCCCCAACTACCAGCGGTGTCATTATGCCTGCAAACGAATCGAGTACCTGCGAGTTATACTTGGTTTAGTTTATACTACAAAAGTTATGCGAGTTTCAACCGAGTTGAGTTAAAACATGCTTAGCTTATAACGATCTCGAGTGAGGTATATAAGCTAGCTAAGCTAGACATCTAGTAGTTGTAGCAAACGTGAACCCTTGGGCCTTGGTCTTGGCACATCGATGCCAGGTTTAATCAACAAAGCATATAGTTACATCTTTAATATTCCCTCCGGTACTGAATACAAGGTCACAAACTCATGTTCCAGGTAGTACTGTATCAAGAAAATAAAGCCAACTAATTAATAGCACGATTAACTACTCCGAGTTAATTAAATGTGTTTCAAGTGGTGCATCTTTCTCTACGGTTGAATGCAACATTCATACTAATGAGCACCATCTTACGAAGTAGAAACCTAATTTTTTTTTCTTGATGATTAGTGTTAGTGGCCATATATATATGAAAATTGTATTTTTTATAGTGGCCTTGTATTTAAGAAAAGAGGGAGTGTTTTTCATGTGATGAAAATTACAAGCTTGGATCTATATGCTAAACAAGAAGCTACACAAAAAACATATAAAACATTTCATAGCCAAAATATAAGCACCGATGATCCAACTATCATTGGGATCTAACTAGAAAAAGAAACTGCAAATATGTATAATATCATATACTAATAACAACTACATACATAGAGATGGCATGAAAGATGAAGTGCTTACCGTGAACGAATGAGTGAGAGATTGTGGATGAATTAGCAAATAAACATCATTTTTTCACGCTTAATTAACCTTTCGGTTATGTTCGCATGTAGAAAGAAAGAAAAATCTCCCACCACATATAAGTTAGCAAACTATTCAATTTCCTCTTATTTTTTTTCGATAAAGGATACTTTATTACTCAAAAGTTTTAAGTATTACACTCAACCTCTGCATAATTAGGATGCACACAGCCGTTCAAGTATCAGTAGCATTTAACAAAGTAATCATAGAAGAAAAACAAAACACGATCACGGCTAAGCTTCATTAGCTTCAATACACCTCGACGATGATACCATGCAAAGACCTTTATTTTCAGAGGTATTTTCAACTTCTAGATGAATTTACTATTAACAACCGGCTGACTGAGTATAATTAAAGCTTTGTACATAGAGCTGATCAAGAATTTGTCGTTCTTGGTAAGACTCCAACGGAATTCATCGACTCCATGAAGTAGCTGGATTAAAGCTAACCACTGTAGCAATTCATTCAAGTAGCCAGTCTAGGATCAATAAGATCATGTCTGAACGACATAGAGGGTGTGGAAGTTTCCATCATCTTCTGTAAGGTATCTCCCTTATGCTCAACAATATTATAAGTTATTTCCTCTACTTATATAACATAATCTAAAGATTCAGCTCGTTTTCAAGTCTAAACCATGGAATATACTTACTCAACTCATTTGTTTTCGAGTCGACCTCCAGTCGAGCTTACAAGACAGTCAGATTTCTTAAGCAGGTCATGAGCCAGGAGCTATTTTTGCAGGCCTAGGTGTCACAGTTGGATCGAAGCTCCACTTGGCCACCGCCTCACCGCTCGATTTTAAAAACGGAAGGGTCCGCAAGGAAGAGAACAACCATGGTCATGGTCATGGTCACGCACGAACGCAGGGAAGAGAACAAGAAGGCCTCCAGGAAGGAAGACAAATCTGGGATCTCGCCGCTGGGTGCGCCGGGCGGCAGCGGCATAATAAGAAGGCCCCTAAGACTGCTCATAGTGGGAGTAACTTAGCTAGTAACATCACACAACTCAAGGCATTTTGGTGACATGGCATAGCAATGAATGAAGAAAGAGAGTGAGGTGGTAACTAGATATGTTACCATAACATCACACACTCCAAGACAAGTTGAGTCTACACCATAGTAAATGACACAATGCATGACACCACATATTAGTTACTACTACCTCCGTTTCAAGGAATAAGGCGCCCTCGTTTTACGAGCTTTTTGTTTGACCAAGAATTACTTCAAATAGATAAAGATTGTTTGTATGAAAATAATATCATTAAAAAGTGCTTTTCAATACGAATCCAACGATACTAAATACATATAATATAATCAAGATTTTGTTGCTCAATTTTTATGGTCAAAGTTCGTCTTAAAATACGTGTGCGCCTTATTCCTTAAAACGGAGGTAGTACCCACTATGGACTAGTCTAAGTTACTCCCCACTATGACTAGCCTAATCTTAGACTACTCATAGTGGGAGTAACATAGCAAGTAACATCACACACTCCAAAGCATTTTGATGACATGGCATGATAATAAATGAAGAAAAAGAGGGAGGTGGTAACTAGCTATGTTACCATAACATCACACTTCTCAAGACAAGATGAGTCTACAATCTAATAAATATAGCATGCACCATGATACCACATATAAGAGCAATTCTAATAGTATAGCCAACTGTTGGCTATAACAAGATGTCATATCATTTGTAGTCATCATATAGCTAACATGTATAATAGTTGGCTATAAGAATGTAGTACTTTACTAATATATGGTCCACCTTTCACTCTCACAAGAGTGCTCTAGGAGCACGTGCAAGAGTATGTTATTGCATAGTAGCCCACCTCTCTTCTCTCTCCTCTTCTCTCTCCTCCAACTCATCTAAAATATATTATTTAATGTCTTATAGTCAGCTGACTAGACTCTATTGTACTTGCTCTAAGTGACTATCCACTATGAAGGTAGTAACATAGGGTAGTAACATGCACCATGTTAATACTCTATGTTACTCCCCACTATGACTAGTCTTAATCTTGCCCGGACCGCGACAAGGCCATTGGATCCTGGCGTGTGGTGGCTGGGCCCATCCTGGCGCCGCACCCACCGGCCACCGAGCGATCCACCGGCGGCGATCAGACCCGCCATGAATGCGCGCCGCCACCACGACACGGCAGCACGGGCCGGCCTGCGCCTGCGGCTTTTACGCGGCACCATGTGTTGCGCCCTGGTATTCATTCGGAATCACGCGACGTATCGCGTGCGTGCCCCTGCATGGCACGGAGGATGGAGCCGCCGCCGATCCCGCGCGCGTCGTCGGTACGGTACAGGGGAGCTTCCGCCGTGCTGTGTCACGAGCTCCGGTCTGCTCGGTGGGGTTTTAGGCTGCGTGACACTCTGCCGGTGGGTGCTAATTGCAGGGGCAGATTGAAGAGTTCAGCCTAAGCCAAGTGCTCGCGCGCTTGAATCCTAATCTTAATAAGACGGCCTAACTCCAACCAAAATCTATACAACAGTTTTTTTTTGGAGCGAACGTGAGGTTCCTATGATCTTGGCGCCCGCGGCTTCTTTTTGGATCGCAAGCAAAATGGCTGCACCTTTTTGTTCTTTTTTTTAATTAAAGAGTACTCCTAGGCATACCATATTTTTATACTCCCGTCGTACCGAAATAAGCTTCGCGCCGACAATTTTACAAAAACATCCTTTGCAAACTTCTGACATATCCCAAACTCCCCTTCGCCCCGTCGCTCTTGCTCGCTCTCTTCCTCGTCTCCCCACGCCGCCACACGCCGCTCGACGGCCACGTTGCTCCCTCGTCCCGCTCCCGGCCTCCTCTGCCTTGCTTCCCGCAAGCCGCGCTGCCACCGCCTTCCTCCCCGCGCCGACATGTCCCAAGGTTCGATTTTTAGGACAGACTAAAAATGTTACAGAGAGAGTATTACAAATATTACACACTAAAAATATGTCTAAATGCAACCATATGCAGACAAATTTCAGCAACTTATTTTAGGGCAGAGGGAGTATTACAACACGTTGAATTTTGACAAACTATTTCTGGTTTTAGGAACCGAGAGAGTAGTAGAGAAATCGTATCGAAAAGTTCAGCTCTCTATGGTGCTGATGTTATCATCTTCATATATAGTTGTGATCTTGTGACAACTTCGACATATTGTCGCACTATCCACTTATTAGGATAGCTATCAACTTGAATGCATATTTGCCGTGGGTTTGCTGAATTATGTCACATTGATCAAACTTCTACTCCGTACGTACTATATTTGGTATAGAGGGAGTAGCAAATATCTATGCCCATGAGATTTGCTACCCTTTTCAAATTGTTTTTCAATCCATGGAGAGTACTCTACTGTAATCAGTTATTCCCTGAGGGAATAAGCATTATTAACTGGTAATACCTCCATTCGCTTTTTAATGGACTCGTGGAGTGGCTTCTGCATGCATGTTTAAGATGCCGGCGTTTATTAAATAGGAACAAAGGTAGTATATAGCTACCGTAATAAAATTATTAGGCCTTGTTGTCCGCCCGTTGCTTCCACTGCTCTTGGTCTATTTTTCTCTCGCATAGTTTATCATTGGTTACTTTTAAGGCAAAAATTGACATAATTCATTCAATAAGGGGAAACAAGTTATACAAAGTATTATGCCGAAGGATATAAGTCGGATAAAGAAAGCCTACATATACTCTCCCAAAATGAAGTGACCCAAATGCACCAGCGAAGATTCATAATCTTTTTTTTTTGAAACGGAGGCAAAAGCTTCTCGCCTTCGTCGATTTGATTGATGTAAGGACAACCATGGCCATGGTGTTCATATTCTTGGAAACTCTAGCATTGCGCTCTATGGAAAGCTCTCAAGAGACGAGCATCACAAGCGCCATTGCTTCCCTTCTTTCGGGATGACATGAACAATGTGTAACTACCGAGATTTGACATACTCGAAGGCAACCCAGTCTGAAGGTTCAGCCAATGGAAGCAAAGCCAATCTTCCACAATAGGCAATATCCTAGTGGTGTAGCGGCAGGTGTTTTCAGCCAATAAAACGGTGATTTTAGATTCAAACATTTTCAAAGCATTTTGTAACACCCTATTAATATCAAAGCCAATGTATTAGAATAGCACTGGAAAAAAAAATGTTTTAAGCAACAATGGGAAATGAGACTATTTCATCTAGGCAATACTTTTTTTTCGACCCCCCCGTTTGTGATTTTTATTACCCTCAAAGTGACTAGGCAGTCAGTCCATACAAAGATTTATAATGCGACATAAATCAGCAGGGGGTGGGGAGAGAAAAGCGAACCATATCTCTATTACATGTTACAGGAAAGAAAGAATGATCGGAGGGAGTCTAGAGGTAGCCGGTCTTCCACTTTGAAGCGCCATCTCCAAACAGCCCTGTGAATGCCCAGCTGAACCGTGCAGTTTCTATTGTTGAAAACCAAATCGTTCATGGCCTTCCAAAGAGACCAAAGCATCACGGCCATTCCAACCAGCCAAACATCAACAGGGAAGTCGCGAGGCTGAGCAAGGTCCCAGAAGGAGAAACGGTCAGCAGGGATATCGACCCCAAGGCGAGCCCAGACACCAGAGGCCAACGTGCAGTCGAAGAAGATATGATGTCCGGTCTCCTCGGTAGGACATGCGGCACAGGTCGCCGAGGGAGCCACAGTTCTTGAAGAAGAGGTTGGCGCGGGTGCTGAGTCTGTCAATGTCGGCGAGGTAGGCGAAGATCTTCAACTTTGCTGGGAGTCGAGATCCCCACGCAAAAGGCAATACTTGTATCAGTTAAATTGAAGAGCACTTAAATATTAAACTATGACAAGTGCTAAGAATCTGCCAAGTATCAGCTGGTCTGCTAGCCGTCCGATCTGATGTAGGGTGAATTCCTAGTATCAGCTGGCTCAGCGAAAGGGACATTTCTGGATGTTGAATGTTAAATTGTTAGAAGTGTGGCTGCAGCACGGCCGTAATTTTCTCTCTTCAAATTACCAGTTTTTGTACCTGTCCATTCTGTGATCTGATGAAATTTCCATTTCTTCTTCAGCTAAGGAAGAAGAAAAAAATGGTACGATGGTGAAGCAACTTTACCCGTGCAGCAGTGATCTGCATTTTTTGCTTGTCATAAATATGTCGAATTAATGGTGTAACATGGTGTCTACATATTGTGTATTTATATGCTCCCAAAGCATAACGAGTTTTGACATCAGGTGTAGCAGCCCAACAGATTAACCCACTGAGGATTGAAGAGAAGGCCCAATCTTTTTGACCAAACCATATAATCTTCTTCCTTTTTTGGCAGGGAGCAAACTATATCAGCTAGCGCTTCCCGCAGTAGAAACTACTAATTTCTGCTAGCAAAAAAAAAGTAATAAATTATTTTTTTCTTAAACAAAACGACATTGGATTGTTGCCCAAGAAATTCCAATCACCAAACGACCTTTTTCAGAAAACACAAGTGTATATTGGTAAACAGAAGTTGCCTGCTAATTTCTGCTGGCAAAAGTAGTTCGTGGGGAGCAGCAAACTATACCATCTAGAGCTTCCTGCTGTACAAACCAGTAGTTTCTGCTGGAAAGAACAGTAATAATAATAAAAAATCCCTGAAGCAAAACGACATTGGCCTCAGAACCTCTAATCCCAAAACAAACTTTTCTGAAAAAACACAAGGTATATATATTGCTAAATAGGAGTTGCCTCACGATGACGAGGTTGTCCTCAGTCATTTTGGAGTTTGAAATAGAAAACAAGTGTCGCATCATAATACATGACAAGTAGCAAAGTTGCATACAGAAGAACTTCAAATTACACATGAAGGGAGATATAATCAATCAGCATGGCCCACAGATTCCACAAGAGGAACCAACAGGGTCAACAATGGTCAAAACATGAGAGTGCTTGCTGCATGCAAATTTAGTATATGGGTAATCTCCAAAATAAAACCGAGCATTTCTAGAAGCCCTACTATACAGTCGCAGCCGCCTACGCTGGTCAGCTTTCCATTCCTCACTGGTCTCATAGGATGTGTTCATGATACCAATTTCCATTACCTCGAGCACTTTGGCATTCAGAACAAAAAATTTAGCAAAGTTGAGATCTGACCGCTCGCCTTTGTAACCCTTCAGCACTACTTCTCTAAGAGTGATGTCAAGACATTCAATCCGATCTTGTGGGGTAAGACGACGCACATTTTTCTTTTTCAGCTCCACTCGCAGACATGACTGAAAAGAGTAGAAGTCGTTAACTATGTTTGCTTTATGAAGGACTAGCTACCTGAATTGACTGGATGATGTATGAACTGAGTGAAGACAAACTACCAAAAAAGAAAGTTACCGTGATGTATAGTTTCTCCAAACAAGGAAAACACTTGATGAAGTTTATAACTGCATCAAGATCAGGGCCAAAAGTATCAAGAACGAAAAGCTTCACACTTTGCATCGACATTGCCAGGTTGTTAGTAGATACTCCCTGAGGAACAAAGATGTGCCCAATGTTAAAACATGAGAGAGTAGTGAATGGATGTGTGTGTGATCAAGCACGGCATCAGTTACCCGAGAAACCATGGCTCCAACATGGAATGTAGTCTTGTAGCTATCCAACAAGCCCACCACCTTCAGCCTAGGCGCCCAGATCACCCTGATGTCCATATAATCAAACGCCACCAATCTCTCCAGGCGAGGAGCATTCTGTATGACTAGACTGTCCAAGCAACCGTCGGCGACCACTCCGAATCTCCGGAGAGTCGGCGAGTTGATGACCACTCGGTGGAAGCCGCAGCACCAATCCAGCTGGAGGATCTGGAGGACGGGACAGGCGGAAAGAAGGCCGTGGAGAGCGTCCTCCGAGACCTCCACATCCTTGAGGATGAGGTGCTTCAGGTGCGGGAAGGTGAGGCCCGGGGGAGCGTCCTCCGGGAAACGGCAGCCACCGAGGTAGGCGTAGCGGAGGGTCGGCGCAAAGCGGAACACCGAGTCGGGCAGCAGAAGCTGGTAGTGGTAGTAGATTTTGATGACCTCGAGGTTGTTGAGGGCAGGAGAGCTGAGCCAGCGGGCGAGGTTGGGGGTGGCTTTCACGTTGACGATGTGGCGGAGCGAGAGGCGGCGGCCGGGCCCCCGGTGCTCGGAGAGGATCTTGGAGATGCATTTCCAGGCGAACCGTGGGAGGCGGGAGTCGTCGAGGTTGAGGGGCGACGTTCGCCACAGAGGAAGCCACCGGCGGGAGAGAACGGTGGTGCGGGTGGCGTCCTTGGTGGAGAGTAAGGAGATGATGGAGGAGAGGATTTCGTCGGGGAGGAGGCTGATAAAGTCGATCTCTTCGGTTTTCGCCTGCTTGGACGGGCGAACCTTCGCCGCATCCATGGCCGGCGGGCGACGGCGGCGACGGCGCGGTTTAGGGGAAGGTGCCGTTTTCGCCTGATTGGATGGGCGAACCTTGGTCGCTTTCATGGCCGGCGGGGGGCGGGGGGCGGCGGCCGTGCGGTTTAGGGGAAGGTGCGGCTTCAAGGATTGAGTAGGAATCTTTCGAGAAAGGGCTCAATGGTGAAGACGGCCGCGCAGAGGCAGAACCAAACTGGGCCATCAGGCCTAAATGGATCACTGTGCAGTGTTCTGGTTGGAGCCCAGGTTGCAAGAGAGTGTGGCATCTTGCGAGGACTGTGAGCCCAGAATCATTGACAAAACAACCGCTTAGAGCATCTCCACCGGTAGCCCCAAGTAGGCGCCAGTAGGGGCGCCGGCACTTTCGTTTGGGAGCACTGGCAGTGCATCCTCTATTTAAGGAGCTGTTCCCACATCGGCGCTCCCAAACAGACGGTCTCGATAGTAGCTTTTTTTTACACAAACTACATATTATACTTAAAATTTCATTTTAATGTCATTCATGATTGAGGATTGAATAATATTTTCGGGTAAATCCGAGTAAAACATTATTCACTCTTCAACCCCAGATGACATATGAAACCTGCTTCATCTCTACACTACTACCTAATGGCCACTTGGCTCTATGGAGGTGGAGCTGCTCTCTCCGGTGGTCTCTCCTCTGCTCTCTCTGCCGCTCCTCCGACGATAATCCCCTGCTCTCTCCGCCACGAACGTCAAGTAGGCGGCTCTATCCGCGGCTACCGCCTCCTAACGCAGTTGCCGCTCCAGGTCCTCCCGCCGCCGACGGTGATCCAACTCCTGCCTTTGTAGGCGGAGCTGCAACTCCGCCAAACGCCGCCGCTCGTAGACTTCCTCCTGAATCTGCGTCTCCTCCCGCTGCGACCGCCACAGCAAAAGGTCCTCTCACCCCTGCTGCCGTCGCTGCTCCCACCGACGCACCGACGCTCGCTCGCCGCCTCCCGCCGCCACCACGCCTCCAAGAACTCTGCCTCCTCCGCCTCCTCCCGCTGCCGCCGCTCCGACTCCTCCCGCTGCCGCTCCAGGTCCTCCCGCCGCGCCACCCGCCGCCGTCGTGCCTCCTCGGTCACCCGCAGCCTCCGCTTCGCCTCCTGGCCCTGCCGCTCGTCTGCGACGTGGGCATCCACGGTCGCCGCTAGCGCCGCCTCCTCCCACGCCTCGTACTCTACGAGCCACGGGTCCGCTTCCACGACTTCTACGGCCGCCTCTAGCGCCGCCTCGTCCCACGAATCAAACATTGTGCTATTTTTCTAGGGTTTTTGCACTATAGAGGTAGGGGAGGGAGGGATTATATGGACCGCCGGCGAGGCGGAAAACCTCCCGCGCGGTGTCACGGTGGGAGAATTTCCCGCGCAGCGTCGTGGCGGGAGCGTCGTGGAGGTAAAATATCGCGCGCGACGCCCTGGCGTCACTGACAGGCGGCTCCCACGCCCAAAACATTCAGCCTCGCGAGGCGCCGACGCGCCCGATTCGCGCCCTCGGCGAAATGGTCGGCACGGGGTTGCCGGCGATTCTATTGGGCTCGAAAATTGGCCGGCGCCGTATAGGGCGCGCCGGTGCTAGCCCATTTTCGCTCCCGGCCCCCAAAAAGCTATCGGGAGCGCCGGTGGAGATGCTCTTAGCTGGAGTATCTAAGATGTAAGAGTTAGAGGTTGAGTTGATGTGCCACTGCACTGAGTTATTCACTAACAAGATTCAGTGTCAATGGGTACACCAATAGTTCAGCTAAAATGAACTTACTCCAGCTCCCAAAACAACTGAACTGAACTTTCTTCAGTGAGTGTGTGTGAGACAGAAGCACATTCAGTTAAACATTATGGGTTACATATTACCAGCTAACTAGGACATGTTCAAGAGGTGCAGCCTAGCAGGACAAGCACCCACACGAACCCAAAGCATCAAAGCACGTAATCGTTTTTTTTCTTCCTTTTTGCACTTCAGCTAATCTAGACTCTAGAGCCACTCTTTTGCGGAGAACGAACCATTCCATCTAGCGCTTCCAGTTCCAGCTGAAGGAACTGCTGATTTCGGCAGAAGATAACTTTTTGCTGTTTTTGAAACAGAACGACATTGGATTGCCCCAAAACCTCCAACAACCAAACGGCCTCTTCTAAAAAAACACAGTTATATTGCTAAAAGTAAGTAGCCTGAGCCACGAGGAGGTTTGCAGTTTCAAATACGGAGTAGAAAACAAGGTCACAGTTACATGATAAGTGGCAAAGTTGCGTAAATAAACACTTGGAGTTACATGTGAAGGGAGATATCATCAATCAACACGTCCACAAAGATTCCAAAAGAGGAAATTTAACATCCGACCGCTTGCATTCGTAAGAGCATCTCCACCCGCGCCACCGATAGCTTTTTGGGGGTCGGGGGAGAAAATGGGCTCGCACCGGCGCGCCCCAAATGCCGCCGGCCAATTTTCGAGCCCAATAGAATCGCCGGCAACCCCGTGCCGGCCCCTTCGCCAAGGGCGCGAATCGGGCACGCCGGCGCCTCGCGAGGCTGAATTTTTTTGGGCGTGGGAGCCGCTTGTCAGTGACGCCAGGGTGCCGCGCGGGATATTTTATCGCCACGACTCCTGGCGGGAAACTCTCCCGCCACGGTGCCGCGCGGGAAACTCTCCCGCCACGACACCACGCGGGATGTTTCCCGCCTCGCCGGCGGCCTATATTATCCCTCCTCCCCCGCCATTGCTGCAAAAACCCTAGAAAAAAGCACAATGTGGGATTGGTGGGACGAGGCGGCGCTAGAAGCGACCGTAGAAGAATTGGAGGTGAACCCGCAGCTCGCAGAGTACGAGGCGTGGGAGGAGGCGGCGCTAGCGGCGACCGTAGATGCCTGCGACGCGGGCGAGCGGCAGCGCCAGGAGGCGGAGCGGCGGGAGCGGAGGGAGCGCGGGGAGGCGCGACGGGAGGCGGAGTGGCAGCGGCAGGAGGCGGAGCGGCGGCACCATGAGGAGGAGAACCGGGTGGCGCTCGAGGAGGCGGAGCGACTGGAGATCCTGTAGGCGCAGCGGCGGTGGGAGGCGGCGAGCGAACGCCGGTGGGAGGCGCGACGGCAGAAGGGGTGGGAGGAGCTTGCGCTGCGGCAGTTGCAGCGGGAGGAGACGCAGCGTCAGGATGAAATCTACGAGGCGCGTCGTTTGGCGGAGATGCAGCTACGGCTACAGAGGCAGGAGTTGGATCACCGTCGGCGGGTGGAGCTGGAGCAGCAGCTGCATCAGGAGGCGGTGGCCGCAGATAGAGCCGCGTACTTGATGTTCGTGGCGGAGAGAACAGGAGATTATCGGTGGAGGAGCAGCGGAGAGAGCAGGGGAGAGACCACCGGAGAGAGCAGCGGCCGATCGTCCACCTCCAAAGAGCCAAGTGGTCAGTAGGTAGTAGGTTAGAGATAAGCAGGTTTCAAATGTCATCCGGGATTGAGGAGTGAATAATGTTTTACTCGAATTTAACCGAAAATATTATTCATTCCTCGATCATCCTGAATGACACTAAAATGAATCTCTAATTTGTATAAAAAAATATCTATCGAGACCGCCGTTTTTGGAAGCATCGGTGTGGAAACAGCTCTCCCAAATAGAGGATGCGCCACACTACTTCTTTGAGAGTGAGATCAAGGCATCAGATGCCATGTAGTGGATTAAGACTTAAGACGACGCACATTTTTCTTTTTCAGATCAACCTCCAGGTATGACTGAAAAAAGTACAAGTTACGCCTATGTTTGCAATATTTTTTCCGAAATGGGAGCTCTACATCCGAGCCTCTGCAAGCTAGTACCAAACATCAAAATGATGTACACGGTCTATCTTTATCTTTACTATATAAGAAGTAGTTTCTACGTGGAGATATATGCTGCATCAATATCGGGACCAAAAGCGTCAAGAATTAAAAGCTTCGCACCGCACATTAAAAGCATCTCCACCGGCACCCCTTATAGCGGCCTTGATAGCTTTTTGGGGATTGAGAGCGAAAATGGGCTCGCACCAGCGCGTCCCAAATGACGCCGGACAACTTTGGGGCGGGTTTGGAGACGGTTCTCAGATCAGACGGTCGGTGAATTCAAAAAAGAGCTAGAATTTAGAAGGTTACTGTCTGGGGATATTCAGCCACCGGGGACCAATCTATGTGGATACTATGTTTGTGAGTTCGATACACCTCTGAGCGGACGCCGTCGGATAACAACGTCAAGAGGAATAACTTCCGGAAGACGCTTAGTCGAGAAGCTCGCTGATGACCCACAAGTATAGGGGGTGTATCGTAGTACTTTTGATAAATAAGAGTGTCGAACCCAACGAGGAGCAGAAGGTGTTGACAAGCAGTTTCGATGAAGGATTCACTGTAAATGCTCACAGACAAGTATTCATGGGGTTTTGATATAGCAGATGAATAAAGTACAAGTAAGTAAAATGCGAGAGTAATAATTGCAGCGAGTGGCCCAATCCTTTTTAGCACAAAGGACAAGCCGGTTTGTTTACTTATAATGACCAAACGTTCTTGAGTACACACGGGAATTTAGTCTAGTGCTTTCGCTTCATATAGCTGATTAATCTTCATTGTTTTGATAAGTGTTGTGTGGGTGAACCTATGCTAATGCACCGCCCTTTCTAGGACTAATACATACTTGTGATTATACCCCTTGCAAGCATCCGCAAATACAAAAAAGTAATTAAGATAAATCTAAGCACAGCCTTAAACTCTGAGATCCTTCTATCCATCCCGCATCGATATACCAACGGGGGTTTAGGTTTCTGTCACTCCGGCAACCCCGCAATTAGAAAACGAATACAAGATGTATTCCCCTAGGCCCATAAATGGTGAAGTATCATGTAGTCGACGTTCACATGACACCACTAGAAGAATAACACCACAACTTAAATATCATAACATTGAATACTAACCAACATAATTCACTACTAACATTTAGACTTCACCCATGTCCTCAAGAACTAAACGAACTACTCACGAGACATCATATGGAACATGATCAAAGGTGATATGATGATGAATAACAATCTGAACATAAACCTTGGTTCAATGGTTTCACTCAATAGCATCAATAACAAGTAGAAATCAATACCGGGAGAGTTTCCCCTATCAAACAATCAAGATCCAACCCTAATTGTTACAGCGGTGACGAAGTGCAGCGGTGGAGATGGCGGTGATGATGATGGAAATGATGGTGATGATGATCCCAATGATGTCCAGCTCGATGACGATGACGATGGCGTCGATTTCCCCCTCCGGGAGGGAATTTCCCCGGCGGATTTCAGTCTGCCGGAGAGCTCTTTTCTCTCTGGTGTTTTCCGCCCCGCAGAGACGGCTGTGACTCTTCGTGACTATCCTCTGTAGCTTAGGTTTTTGGGACGAAGAAGTACGCGAAGGAGAGGAGGCCAGAGGGGGATGTGGGCCCCCTCCCCACAAGGCGGCGCGGCCAGGGCAGGGCCCGCGCCGGCCTATGGGGGGACCCATGGCGGCCCTCCTCGGCTCCTCCTTTTGGCTACCTCCGTCTTCTGGAAAAATAGGATTTGCAGTATAATTCCCGTCAATTGCTGATCTTCCGAAATATTGCATTCTGACGGTGCTTTTTCCAGCAGAATCCTGACTCCGGTGCGCGATTCTCCAATAATCATGAAACATGCAAAATAGATGAAATAACGTAAGTATCATCTCTAAATATGAAAAGATATCAACGAATAACAGTAAATTATGATATATAAAATAGTAATGCAAAATGGACGTATCATTCGCTTCCGACCAATTCAAAGGAAATAGCAGGATTTTTGATGAGGGGAGTCCTCCATCCTAAAGGCGCACAATATTACGAGGACGTAGAACTTCTGATGTCGTAAATTGTGTATGAAAACTTGTTCGAAATTGTATATATATATGGTCATCCGAGATTGAATATATATTGTATATTCCTCTTGAATTCTTGTTGAATTCTTGTTGGTTCTAATTTCAAACTTGTTTGAATTTGTACATTCATATGCATATGTATATAGTGGCGTAGAATATGTGTACCGAAACTTCTTCAAAATTTAAATAAAACACAAAATAAAATATAAAAGAAATAAGACAATACAAATTAAAAAGAAACCAGATTTAGGTGGGGGGGCTAAACCCTAAACCTGCGGAGGTCTTTAGTCGTGGTTGGCCAGGAGAACCGCGACTAAAGGTCCTCCGCCCCGACGGACGGCTGGCGGCCACATGAAATGACCTTTAGTCGCGGTTCGTAAGCAACCGCGACTAAAGGGGGGCCCTTTAGTCCCGCATATTTAATTTTGGTTGCGCAACCAGGATTAATGGCAGTTACGAACCGGGATTAAATGCCCTTTTTCTACCGGTGTGTCCTGGATCTAGGCCTTGACGATGTCGACCGTGTCGCTGCTCTCGACCTCGAGCGTTAGAGTCTCCCCTGTGATGGCCTTCACGAAGATCTGCATCGTTGTGGATGTGGGTCGCGGTGGTAGCGATTGTGCCGTGGGGTGGGGTGAGCGCAAAGCGCCGCCGCGCGCGAATGTACATATATAGCGATCGGTCGGAGCTCGGAGGAACGGAAACGCCGCCGCTACGAAACAGAGTAGGCCACGATAACTGGAATACGTGATCGCAACGAATACGTTTTCGTCATGCCGCGCAGATCTACTCGATCACAGCACCAAGGGCTTCTTGGACGTATGAATTTGAAACCCCGCGACAGGGCGCGGTGGCGTGGACCATTCCACCTCCTGCAGCTCGTCCACCTAGTCCTCCGCCGTCACCGCGCTCCAATCCACCGCTGACGATTCAATTCTCTGTGGAGCCTGGACAACAAATATGCCGAGCGGCCGGGCGAACGAACGAACGGCGGGGCGCGTGTGGGGCGGCTCTCGGCGAGACGGTCGTGGTGCGCGAGAGATCAGAGTTCTTTTCACCAAGTTGAAGAATGCATGCCTGTTGAATTACCTTGCTATAAGGTCACCACATTGGGTTGTTTATAACCATGCACATATTATTACACGAAGAGTATACCAGCATTACTGTGAAAGCCAGCCTCCCTACCGTCTCACTATTTTCAAGTACGCGGACTATACTGACGCCTATGGCTAGCAGCTACTATTGCAAAAGGAAAAAAATGAATATTCAACCCAGCATTGAACTGATAGGTGTGCTTGGAAGTCTTGAACTCCAGATGAAACCTGGCTCAGTGAAAGGGACGTTTCTGGATGTTGAATGTTCAATTGTTAGACGGTATTCACCGTACATCAGATAGGACGGCTAGCATACCAGCTGATTCCTAGCACTTGTCATAGTTCAATATTTAAGTGCTCTTCAATTTAGCTGATACAAGTATTGCCTAGATATGAAATAGTCTCATCTCCCATTGTTGGTTGAAACATTCTTTTTAACCGGTGCTATCCTAATACATCAGCTTTGATTTTAATATCCTGTTATGAAAGGCTTTGAAAATGTTCGAATCTCAAATCATCGGTTCATTGGCTGAAAACAGCTGCTAGCCAATCCCGCCTACAACCAGGGTTTTTTTCCTCAGCCGGAATTTCCATGATTTCGGCGAAAACCGGTTTTACGAGTTACCACCGAGAAAAATAATACCAAACGAAATTTTCCGGTATTCAAATAATTTAATTTATCTGAATTTATTTTTTTGGTAAATTTTGGACGAAATAGTAAATTGGTTTGACAAATCTCGGCCGGTATTTCTGAGATTTCCTAAATACTGGAAATATCCTTACCCATAGGTATTTTTTGCCTACCGAGAAAAAACCTTCCGTACAACAAAGTGCGAAAACACAATGTAGCGACCCGGCGAAGCGCACTTTTCCACCTAGTTCTCTTCAAATGCCACTAAGCCACTAGGATATGTACTATGGTCAAAGATTGGCTTTGCCTCCCTTCGTTGAACTGTTGCCTTCGAGTACATCAAATCTTTGTGGTTACACATTGTTCATGTCATCCCGAAATGAGGAAACAATGGCGCTTGTGATGCTTGTCTCTTGGGAGCTTTGCAATCAGCGTAATGTTAGAGTTTACAAGAATATGAGCACCATGAGCATGTTTTTCCTTACACGTATGAAATTGGGAGCGAGATCATGAATATTCACCGGTGCGAAACATTTGGATCACCTTATTCCGGAGAGTAGGTTTCTTTTTTTTTTCGTTTTACGGCCTTAAGCATAATACTTTGTACAACTTGTTTCTCCTTACTCAATGAGTTTAAGGCAAATCCTTTTTTGTTCAAAAAATAACCGATGGTAAATAGGCATGCATGCAAAACATATCAGAGAAGTTTCAATGTGTTCATATCGAAAAAGAATAGTCTAATAACAAAAAGGGCGCCCAAATGATCTGGCTCATCTTTATGAACGAGGGGGGAAAAGAGCCGCTGAACTGCTGAAGGAACGGGCGGACACATCCCTATTTTTCTTAGGGTAGTTGTGTACATGTTAAGGGCTTCTTTGATTCATAGGAATATGAAGAGTGTACGAATAGGGAAAGGTGTAGGATTAGAATGCCTTGGTAAATTGAATTCTATAGGAATATGGTGTGTCTTTGATTGTAGCAAATAATTTTTTTCGTAAGGTATGAGCTAATGCTTTTTTCCTATATAATTTACACTACAAGATTTCTATAGGAATAATTCCTATAGGATATGTTCCTATGAATCAAATGGCTTGTATAGAATTTGTTTTCATAGAATTCAAATCCTACATAATTCTTATGTCAATCCTATGAATCAAAAGAACCCTAAGAACGCTTCGTTACTTAAGAGAATTCTCCATGGCTTAGAAAATACAATATGTAAACACAATGTTACACCATCAATTCTGCACATATATAGTGTGCCAAGCAAGAAATGCAGATCATGCGTTGGCGCAGAGTAAGCCTATGAAAACATATCTAATTATCTATCCATGGGTCCTTATGGAGGCTGGTGGCTTCGTACGTGGTAGTGTGCATGCCACCGCTAGCTTCTCCTGGTAAAGGTTCTTCACCATGGTCCACGCAATTTCTTCCGCCTAAGCTGAAGGAAGAAACAGAGATTTCGTCGTCAGAGATCACATAACGAACTTACTACTGGTAATTAATTTGTAGAGAGAAACTTACGTCGGTGCTGCGGCCGCACTTCTTCTTGCGGCAGTTGGTCGACCTGGGAGGAAGGCGCGCATAGCACCTATATATGAATCAAATGGCGGAGAAAAGTGAGTCTGGTAATAATATGACTGCCCGAGATGGAAAAAGAACGAGACCAACATACTTTCGGCAGATCATCTTGTCCTTGCTGTAGCCGAAAGCAATCGCTCGGAGGTTTGGCTCGATGGCCCAGGGGAAGCAGGCCCCCCGGTAGTAGCCGTAGCCGCGGCCGCGGCGGCCGCCGCGGAGACCGAGCGCGAGGTGCAGCGTCGACTCCTTGCAGATGCCGTAGTCGGCCAGCGTTCGGCCGTCCTCCGCCTCGAGCTCCTTCCCGGCGTAGACGAGAGAAGGTAGCTGATGCTGGTCGTCGTCGTCGTCGTCGTCGGTGTCGGAGGTGACGATGATTCCTCCCTTGTCATGGATCTGGGCCTTGACGCTGTCGACCGTGTCGCTGCTCTCGACGTCGAGCGTGAGAGTTGCCCCGGTGATGGTCTTCACGAAGATCTGCATCGTCGTGGGTGGCGGTGGACCGGTGGTGCCGTGTGGTGGGGTGAGCGCAGAGCAGCGCCGCGGATGTACACATACGTATAGCGATCGATCGGAGGGAACGGAAACGCGGCCGCTACGAAACAAAACATATTAGGCCACGGTAATGGGAATACGTGATCGCTACGGCTACAGACCTCCGTTCGGAGAATTCCGAACAAACTAGTACACTAGTATTTTGGATGAAAACTGCTTTTGGAGTCAATTTGGCATGCAGCTTTACCTGTTCGGAACTTCCTTTTCAGATTCAATTTTTTTTAACAGTGAAATATTTAACATTGAAGCTCATAGGACAACATTAAAGCTCATAGTATAAGTGAACTTCAGTAAAATAGTAGCTACTTATTTACTAAAGAAGTTAGCTCCAGCCATGTAATTACAATAAATAGTCAGATAGCTATATTTCAGACACCAACGAGTACCAATATTTCTAGAGCAAAACATTTCTTATCAGATTGATAGGAAAATGAGTAAAGACTTAGGGAAACCTCCAACTTGAATAAAACTCATTTTAATCAAATCAAGCAGTACATTACTTGTTCTAAGCAATTAAAAACGAGTATAACAACAAGAAAATGACTTAAACAGAAATATTCATGGAGCACAAACAAGAGATCAACTTCTACCATAAAACCCAAGCCCTAAAACGTCTACGCAATCTCCAGCAGTTCCAAATTCTACATCATACAAGGTACATAATAAATACAGAAGAACCACTTGCTTTCGTCACAAACTATGGACAGATTTAAAAACAAGAGAGCATGGAAATCTGATGATGAAACAACATGCTTTCTTGCAAAATATTGTTGTAACATGTACCCCAATACAACAAGAAATCATATGACAAAACAACATGTACCTACCTACCAAGATCAATAATAACGTCTTATACAGTTAAAAGGAAAAAAAAAGCAACAAGTGCTTCGATTAGTAACATGTGCAACATAAATAAAAATTACCAACCATTAAATGATTAGTAAAAATAAGGAAGAGTTACCATCTAGCTATCATAGTTTATCACTAACATACAAGGTAACAAACCTGAAAACATAAGGATTTGTAGCATAAGCAAGTAACTAGAATGAAAACAATACCAGAACCAGAGCTTTAACAACAATAATTAGCATAAAAGCCTAAGCAAGATTGTAAAACCGTCAAATGGTAAAGCATCCCATGCCCTTTATGGCCTGAAACAATACTACAACATTTATTAGTAGAGTTTAAAATAAAAATGTACATCTATATCCTCACGAGTCAGAGGTTCATGCACACAAACATGTCGCCATCTTCATCAAGATTCAGTTATAGGGTAGCACAACACAACACATTCTATATCATGACAGGAAGAGGGGGGAAAGAGAGGTCCTTCAGGTTGGTGGGCATCGTGGTGGTCTGAATCGGTCTAGGCAAGCTCCCCCTCCTGGTCGGCCATGTCATGGACGTCATCACCTTGTGCATCCTCGTCGATGTCCAGACACCCACCTGCAGCAGCTCCGGCGTGTGGCCTCTCCTTGGCTGTGCCGGCGACCACACGTGGGCAGGAGCTGGGGGAGGCTGGCCCTGACCTCCTCCTCATTGTGTTGTTTGATTTCGCCTTATTATCATGCTCGCTTGTTTTTATCTAATTTGTGCTTTTACTTACTAGGCCATGCATGGATGGAAATTGCAAATATACCTCCACCACTTACCATTGTCATATGGACCAAGAGAATTTTAGAATTTGTATTGGGACATGGGCTAAGGTTGAAGGCCAAAATCCATCAGCGATCAGGTGCAGAATCTTGCAGATTGCTATAAGTTCTTAAATAAGTTTATTTATCTTGCTATCTCTCAATAAGATGTGACTATTTGGTTGAATATTTTGTGGCTCAAGTGGTGATCCGTGAGGCTAAGCAGCAATATAATCTTTTTTCTAGAGAGACACACTAAGAGATGTTCAAAAATCTCAATTTCTTTTTTTTTCCAAACGACCCACCAGGGGATCGAATTTTCATTACCATGGAGATAACGAAAATACAGCACAGTTTTGCCACAAAAGAAAAAGCAAAAGAAGGGGGAGAGATCGCCGCCTAATGCTAACGTTCAGGAACATTATTACAGAACCAGACTAGGAGTTTTTTGCAACCCTTTGTCAACAGCAAGGGGATCTAGGAAAACAGAACAGAATGGAACAACTGCAAGCAGCACTCGATAAACTTTTGGTAGAACTTCAGCACGACATCAGGAAGCGGCGTCATCTTTTGAGTCATCAGTCTTCTTATCCTCCAAGCGAAGTTGATCGACACACCCAGCACTTCTAGTAGAAGAGTTTCCGGCTCCAGCTGCAGCAGCAAGTCGTAAGAGGCCATCGGCACCCACACGAAGCTCAGAAGCATCTCGATCTCCATGCAGACCTGGGATGTTAGTAGCTTCAGCAACCCCAGTAGCCCTAGCTTCAATTCTGGTATTGTGAACTCCCAAAGATTCAATTCTGGAGCTCATCCTGGGAGCAGGTTGTTGTTGATCTCCACCAGCCCTGGGAAGGTTGCCACCACCTGAAGATTCATCATCAATAGGAGGGTTATCAACCTGTGAGAGAGGATCTTCTTGAGATTCAAGTTAAGGCTGAGAGCCATCAACAGGAATAACCACTGCAGTTCTTTCAGTTCTGAGAGAGGGAGCAGCCAAGGCAAGAATCCCCTGCCCCTGTGACAGGAATGGGGTGTCAGAGTTCTGAGAGTTGTCACTGTCATCATAATCAACTAATTCTTCAGAAGAGCCATTCCCTTCATTCACATTCTCAGCAATAGGATCAAGAAGATCTTTGTATTCCTTCTGGATTGTGAAAACCTTGTCACTGCCAGATTTCACCAGAGAATTAAGGAACTGCTTGTAGGAGTCAGCAACTTTTTGTGAGGAGGATCCATCTCCAGAGTGAGATGGAAGAGAAGCAAGCGCATCAACCACCTCTTTATGAACTCCAGAAAGAGGAGGAGGAATGTCAGAGACACATGAGGAAGGAGTCAAATTCTCTTCAGAAGTACCAGGAAGCTCCATTTCAAACAGCTTCCTCTTGCCAGTATCTTTCCTTGACAAAGGGGAAGCTTGCAGAGCAGACTGTCTATGTGACCCAGTGTAATTACCTGGAACTTTGGGAGGGGCTGATGATGACGCGTAAAGCACACGCTCGTTGGGAACCCCAAGTGGAAGGTGTGATGCGTACAGCAGCAAGTTTCCCTCAGTAAGAAACCAAGGTTTATCGAACCAGTAGGAGTCAAGAAGCACGTTGAAGGTTGATGGCGGGGGGGATGTAGTGCGGCGCAACACCAGGGATTCCGTGCCAACGTGGAACCTGCACAACACAACCAAAGTACTTTGCCCCAACGAAACAATGAGGTTGTCAATCTCACCGGCTTGTTGTAACAAAGGATTAACCGTATTGTGTGGAAGATGATTGTTTGCAGAAAACAGTAAAGAACAATTGCAGTAGATTGTATGCGATGTAAAAGAATAGGACCGGGGTCCACAGTTCAGTAGAGGTGTCTCTCCCATAAGATACAAGCATGTTGGGTGAATAAATTACAGTCGGGCAATTGACAAATAAAGAGAGCATAACAATGCACATACATGATATGATAAATATAGTGAGATTTAATTGGGCATTACGACAAAGTACATAGACCGCTATCCAGCATGCATCTATGCCTAAAAAGTCCACCTTGAGGTTATCATCCGAACCCCTTCCAGTATTAAGTTGCAAAACAACAGACAATTGCATTAAGTATGGTGCGTAATGTAATCAATAACTACATCCTTAGACATAGCATCAATGTTTTATCCCTAGTGGCAACAACACATCCACAACCTTAGAACTTTATGTCACTGTCCCAGATTTAATGGAGGCATGAACCCACTATCGAGCATAAATACTCCCTCTTGGAGTTAAGAGCAAAAACTTGGCCGAGCCTCTACTAATAACGGAGAGCATGCAAGATCATAAACAACACATAGGTAATAACTTGATAATCACCATAACATAGTATTCTCTATCCATCGGATCCCGACAAACACAACATATAGTATTACAGATAGATGATCTTGATCATGTTATGCAGCTCACAAGATCCGACAATGAAGCACATGAGGAGAAGACAACCATCTAGCTACTGCTATGGACCCATAGTCCAGGGGTGAACTACTCACTCATCACTCCGGAGGCGATCATGACGATGAAGAGTCCTCCGGGAGATGATTCCCCTCTCCGGCGGGGTGCCGGAGGTGATCTCCGAATCCCCCGAGATGGGATTGGCGGCGGCGTCTCAGTAAGGTTTTCCGTATCGTGGCTCTCGGTACAGAGGGTTTCGCGACGAAGGCTTTAAGTAGGCGGAAGGTCGGAGTCGGGAGAGTCACAGGGGCCCCACACGCTAGGGCCGCGCGGCCAAGACCTGGGCCGCGCCGCCCTAGTGTGGCGGCGCCTCGTGGCCCCACTTCCTTTCCCCCTCGGTCTTATGGAAGCTTCGTGCAAAAATAGGACCCTGGGCGTTGATTTCGCCCAATTCCGAGAATATTTCCTTACTAGGATTTCTGAAACCAAAAACAGCAGAAAACAACAACTGGCTCTTCGGCATCTTGTTAATAGGTTAGTGCCGGAAAATGCATAAATACGACATATAATGTGTATAAAACATGTAGATATCATCAATAATGTAGCATGGAACATAAGAAATTATCGATACGTCGGAGACGTATCAGCTGACTGGGAGCCAGCATCAGAATCTTGCATACCCATTCTCTGCCTTTTGGGGGTACCTTGATCACCTTCCTTACTTGGAGCATCA
Organism: Lolium rigidum; assembly: GCF_022539505.1. Taxonomy (NCBI): domain Eukaryota; kingdom Viridiplantae; phylum Streptophyta; class Magnoliopsida; order Poales; family Poaceae; genus Lolium; species Lolium rigidum. The sequence goes on along the minus strand of NC_061511.1, from coordinate 193,427,661 downwards.
ACAGGAACAGCAGGTTTATTGCCAGCATTAGATGAGGGATCAAACAACTCTCTGGAATACTGAAATTCATAAAAACCTTTCTTGATTTCTCCAATCCTAGAGTTGGGGACTAGAGCTAGGTCCTGGCTGCCAATTTTCACCCTTACAAAGGCAAAATGCCTTAAATAATTTTTGTCAAGAGCAAGAGGTTTGCCTACTAGACTAGCAGCATAGTAGGCAGTGGATTTGTTCCTGAATTTCATTGGGATGCCTTTGATTCTGAACCAAGCTTCTTGCATGACTGATATTGGTTCAATGTCACCAACCCACTTCTCTAAGCTGATGATTGCACCAGGAACAATTCTCATGAATAATTTTCCAAAGTGGGCAAGTTCTTCAATCGTTTTTGCTGAGGGGAACCTTGTCCTGAATTCAGTTGATGAAACTTCTTTGGCAAAAAAACGCCAATTGATTTTCATAGATTCGGCCCAGACATTGAATTCATGTTCAATATTTCTACAATTTACCTCACCCTTCTCCACAGTAATATGAGCATAATTAAGTTGTTCAACAGGGTAATTATCTTCCTCTGGGACAGGAATAGAATAGAATCCAGAACCAAATTCTTCACTACCAAAGAAAGGAGCCTTGTACTCCCACGGATCACGTTCTTGACAGACAGAAATATGATGGTCTTCACCACAATTGAAACAGGAGAGGTTTCTACGGGGAGTCTCAGTTCTCCTACTCGCTGGCGGCATGGAGGCAGGAGCAGGTGGTGGTACAGAGGACCCCACCGGCTCCGGCAGAGAAACGAGCGACTGAGAACTATTAGCAACTACCGCAGATCTATGCTGAGATTGAAAATGAGAACCAGTCCCTACTGCATCTGCGGCGACAGTATTAGATGATGGTAAGGATGGAGCAACGGGACTTACATCAGCAGAGCGAGCATAGTTGTGGTTGGAGGAAGCTCCAGGAGCCATCTCGGAACGATGAGCCCATCGATCTCGAGCGCGCAGCTCATCTTCCTTGCGAGTCTTCTCAGCCAGCACACGTTCACGCGCAACCATCTCCGAGATGCGGGTCGCCTCACGCTGACGCTCCTCATCAAGGCGCCTACGCTCATCAGTTCGTCTGCGCTCCTCGAAGCGGAGACGCTCTTGATCTGCATGACGCCGCTCATCTTCTCGGCGGCGATTTTCTTCCTCGCGACGCCAATCTTCATCGCGGCGGCGTTCATCTTCCCACCGACGCTGCTCGTCTCTTCGATCAGCCTCAGATCCGGCCCTTGGACGATAGCCGAAGTACTTATTTCTTCTTGGAGGAGTGATGACCCACAAGTATAGGGGATCGCAACAGTCTTCGAGGGAAGTATTACCCAATTTATTGATTCGACACAAGGGGAGACAAAGAACACTTGAAAGCCTTAACAGCGGAGTTGTCAATTCAGCTGCACTGGAAACAGACTTGCTCGCAAGAGTTTATCGATAGTAACGGTTTTATAGCGATAGCGAGTAGTGAAATAACAGCAGCGGAGTAACAAAGACAGCGGTAGTGATTTTAGTAAACAGCGAGGATTAAAATACTGTAGGCACGGGGACGGATAACGGGCGTTGCATGGATGAGAGAAACTCATGTAACAATCATAGCAGGGCATTTGCGGATAATAATAAAACGGTATCCAAGTACTAATCAATCAATAGGCATGTGTTCCAATTATAGTCGTACGTGCTCGCAATGAGAAACTTGCACAACATCTTTTGTCCTACCAGCCGGTGGCAGCCGGGCCTCAAGGGAAACTATCTGGATATTAAGGTACTCCTTTTAATAGAGTACCGGAGCAAAGCATTAACACTCCGTGAACACATGTGATCCTCACGTCGCTACCATTCCCTCCGGTTGTCCCGATTTCGTCACTTCGGGGCCATTGGTTCCGGACAGCGACATGTGTATACAACTTGCGGGTAAGACCATAAACAATGAATATCATGATGAAATAATAACATGTTCAGATCTGAGATCATGGCACTCGGGCCCTAGTGACAAGCATTAAGCATAACAAGTTGCAACAATATCATAAAAGTACCATCTACGGACACTAGGCACTATGCCCTAACAATCTTATGCTATTACATGACCAATCTCATCCAATCCCTACCATCCCCTTCGGCCTACAGCGGGGGAATTACTCACACATGGATGGGGGAAACCTTGCTGGTTGATGGAGAGGCGTTGGCGGTGATGGCGGTGATGATCTCCTCCAATTCCCCGTCCCGGCGGAGTGCCAGAACGGAGACTTCTGGCTCCCGCGACGGAGTTTCGCGATGTGGCGGCGTTACGGAGGGTTTACGGCGACTTCGACTTCTCCCCGTGCGTTTTTAGGTCGAGGCGAATAAGTAGTCCGAAGGAGGGCGTCGGAGGCCGGCCGAGGGGCCACACCACGGGGCCGCGCGGGCCCCCCGGGCCGCGCCGCCCTATGGTGTGGGGCCCTCGGGCCTCCACCTTACTTGTCCTTACGGCTCCGTCGGTATTCCGGGAAAATAGGCCCTTTCGTCAAAATCCCGAGGTTTTTCCTAAAAGTTGGATTTACGCACAAAAACGAGACACCGGAACGGTTCTGCGAAAACAGCGTTAGTCCGCGTTAGTTGCATCCAAAATACACAAATTAGAGGCAAAACAATAGCAAAAGTGTTCGGGAAAGTAGATACGTTTTGGACGTATCAACTCCCCCCAAGCTTAGCTTATTGCTTGTCCTCAAGCAATTCAGTTAACAACTGAGCGATAAAAAGGACTTTCACGAACACATTTGCTCATATGATGTATATATTCTCATGATATGGCTAATACTTAAACAGTTCATAATAAGATACATGCAAATAAGATCATCTAACAGCTATGTCAATCATGAAGAGGTACCAACAATTAATAATAAGCATCATGAATCATGTATATAAGCAGGATTGCAATGTTCATAAGAGAGTATGATAAAGTGGTATCTCGCTTGCTCGTATTTGATCGGCAAAACATAAATGCCCGGGCACCTCCGGAGTTCATAGAAAAACTAGAAGTAGTGATTGTCAAAGATAAAAGCATCAAAGTTATACCACAATCAATCATATTTTGAGACAAGCATATTATACTAAGAATGACGAGTTGTGCTCTCAAGATAGTGCTCAAAGAAATAATGGAGACACAACACAAAAGTAAAAGATTGACCCTTCGCGAGAGGGAAGCGAGGGATTAACATGCGCTAGAGCTTTTCATTTGTAAAGCAGGATTAAAATTATTTTGAGAGGTGTTTGTTGTTGTCAACGAATGGTAATGGGTACACCAACTACCTCGCCAACCGGACTTTCAAGAGCGGCTCACATGAATTATTTGCATTTTTATGTGGCACTCCTTCCAACCTTTCTTACACAAACCATGGCTAACCGAATCCTCGGGTGCCTGCCAACAATCTCATACCATGAAGGAGTGCCTTTTTTTAGTTTAGTTTTATTATGATGATGACACTCCCCCTAACCTTTGCTTACACAAGCCATGGCTAACCGAATCCTTCGGGTGCCGTCCAACAATCACAAACCATGGAGGAGTGTCTATTTAAGTTAATTAATTCGGGACTGGGAATCCCATTGCCAGCTCTTTTTGCAAAGTTATTGGATAAGCGGATGTGCCACTATTCCATATGAGAGTCCGTCAAAAGTAAATGACAAGGTTGAAAGCTAAATACCACATACTTCCTCATGAGCTATGAAACATTAACATAAATTAAGAAGCATTTTGAAGGTTTTAAAGGTAGCGCATGAGAATTTACTTAGAATGGTTTGAAATGCCATGCATAGGTATTTATGGTGGACACTGCGGAATAACTTGGTTTTCATGTGTTTGGAGGCACGAGCAGCATTCCCTCTCGGTACAAGTGAAGGCTAGCAAAAGACTAGGGAGCGACAAATCGGGAGAGCGATAGCATCGTCATAATCATGCTTGCGGCAAAATAAATTAAGCGAGGCATAAAAGTGATACAAGAACTCTGAAGCAATTGTAGATCATGGAGGCTTAATTGACTTTTGTTCAGTCATATGCATGCGTGAGCATGTGCCAAGTCGATATAAATGAATTATTCAGAGGAGGATACCACAATGCCATACTTACTTATGAATAAAACAATGCAAGCAAACATCCATGGTATGCTACTCATATTAATAAATTGGAGCTAATCATGAGAGATCATGAACTACTAGACTTTCTTAAATAACATATACCTCACATGAACCAACTAAGCATGCTCACATGGATGAGTATATGTACAAAAATGAAAACAAATAGAGTTCATACCAGCCTCTCACCACAATCGGATTGTCGTAGATCGTCATTATTGCCTTTTCACTTGTGTAGCTTGGATAATATGAAATGAAAACCACGCTCCAGCCACCGAAGACCATTGAACTCATGATGAACTTTACAAACCAAAGAAGAACAGCAAATATTTTTGGTGTTTTCGAATTTGAGAACAAGAACAAAAGTAAACAAGCAAACAAAGCAAAATCTTTTTGGGTTTTCTTATGGCAAACTAGCAATAGCAAATAAAGCGAAACAAATGCAAGAAACCAAGATAAACAAATGTTGAAAAGAAACAACAGAAATATTTTTGGTCTTTTTGTGTTTTGGGAAAGAAACAAAGCAAGAACAAGAAATAGCAAACTAAAAGAAACACAGAAAAGCGGAATGGCAGAAATCTGCCAAAACCTGACAGCAGTACAGAAATCGATTTTTACAAAAATCTTACGTTGTTCAGTTCAAAAAGTGTTCAACTAATGAAAGTTAGATAACAACCTGGGGAACCTGCACAAAAATTTGCAACTCAAAATAACGTTCTGGCTGTGCGCACGAATTTTTACGGTAACAGCCCAGAATCTGTTTTCAGGCAGCACTTCCCCAAATATCATCTTCCTCTCATTAGAAAACCACTCAAACAAGCTAAACAAGTATATACAAGTATCCAGCAACCATAATATGCAAAGAATGAGTGATGCCGGTATACCTCCCCCCAAGCTTAGGCTTTTGGCCTAAGTGGAGTTCAATCCCATCGAGGCCATGAAGTAGTATCCTCGTTGTACGACGAAGGTGGATCATATTCCGGGTATGTGCTAGAAGAAGCACACGGATACGTGACGGTGCAGTCGTAGGAGGGCTCGGCGTCCTCGGAGTCATGCTGCTGGTGGAAATCTTGTATCTTCATATGTTCATCCACCTCCTCCTTAGTGCGCGACCATGGTTCCCTGTCAATACTGAACAAACCCAGTTGGGGAAGAGGGATTTCTTTCTCATCCCCGTCAGCAAACAACATTCTATAGACCATGTTATCTACAGTGGAATCAGTGGTAACAAAATGATGGCTTTTCATAGCAGTGATATCAAGCCTCCTAGGGGTTAATGGCACATCATTAGGATCAATAGGAAGCTCTAAGTATGTTAAAATGTGCAGTGCAATAGTTCCTCCAAAAATAGGCCCCCTGTTAGACAGACGGCGAGCAATAAGAGAGCCAAGATGATAAGATGTTTGTCCAGTAAGTGCAATATTCAAGAAGGCAAGATGGTAACTAGAAATATTGCTAGTGTTCTCCCTACCAAGTATGCTAGTAGCAATGTAATATGCAAAATATTCAATGGCGGGGAGTTGAATGTTCCTTATCTTGCCCCGCTGAATGGTGCGACAGTCATCATTGGTGATCCCTCGATAGAGCTCCAACAAGTCTCGGGGGTTGTCATCAATCCTCCTTGCTGTACCTACAGGGGCAATATCCAATGCACGACAAAATTCTTCCAATTCCATAGTCACGGGATTACCATAGATCTTGAATACAACCGTCGGATTGTATTCGAGTTTTGGAACTTGAAGCTCTCGACGAAAATTTTGGTGAGCATGTAGTATTGCTCCCTTTCATCTCCAACGTAGGTGGCTAAACCCGCCCTGTTGACAAGGGTGAAGAAGTCATCCAATATCCCTGCATTTGTCAGAAAATCATAACACGGGAAGGATGAAGCGTTAGGAGGCCCATTGTCCTCTTCGGGCGCGAAGCTAGGCGCGATGATGTCCTCATTGTACGATCGCCTAATTTGGGTGGCGGTCCTAGAAGGCCTCCCGGTGCTGGTTGTTCCTTTCTTGAACAATTCTCCAAATTTGAACTTCTTCATTTTCTGAAATTTTCAACAAACAATATAAAACTTGATTTGGTGACATATAATTGAGGGAAACTACCATAGGAACTTGCTAGAGTACTAATCATGCATCAAAACTAGTTTCTACCACTTAGAACAAGCATGCAAGCTCACTAAACATGTTACCTACAGCAACAAAATATTGAAGATATACTCAACCAAACAAAATTCTACTTGGATAGGCGGAGGAGTCACATACCGGAGAGCAAATATGCCAAATTTCAAACAGAAATCTGGGCTGAGCAAAGAGATCAAAAAATCCTGATCTCTTGAGCAAAAACGCGAGTGAGAGAAAGTTGGTTCGAGTTTTTTCGGGAGAGAGAAGATCTTTGGGAGGAAGAGATGAATAAGTGGGGCAAGGAGGGGCCCACACCACAAGGTGGCGCGCCCCCCTTTGCTGGCCGCGCCGGCCTGTGGTGTGGCACCCTGTGGTGCCCCACAGGTCATCCTCACGGTGCTCCCAGTGCCTCGTCGAAAAATAGGACCAACGGTGTAATTTTCGCGAATTTTTGAAAACTTTGAAAAATGCACATTTACGGGTATTAAATTTATTATTACTGGCCAGGAAATTTTTTGAAATCTCAAATCAACTAAGAAACTTTGAAAATTAAAAATGCTACAGCAACTAAAGCAAGTGGAGGAAGAAAGAGATGTTGTTTACCTCCTCTATGCATATAAAAGGTATTTGTTAACAAGGTTGATCAAGTCTTGCCACCAAATAAATTTTACATAGCATATGAAGAAATAAACCTCAAATCAATCATGTTACCTTGAATTGTATTGATATGGATCCAATCACAAGAGTTTGATATTCTTCTTTAGGCTCATATATAGGACAATCAATAGTTCCCACTTTGATAGTTCTCACATTAGAAATAGTATTAACTCCGCACGCTTTTTCAATCCTCTTGGGGAAATAGACGGTGTGTTCCTTATCATCAACATTGAAAGTAACCTTTCCTTTATTGCAATCAATAACAGCCCCTGCGGTGTTAAGAAAAGGTCTCCCAAGAATAATAGACATATTATCGTCTTCGGGCATTTCCAACACAACAAAATCGGTTAATATCAAGCAGTTATTAGTAACTTGAACAGGAACATCCTCACATATACCAACAGGAATAGCGAGTAGATTTATCAGCCATTTGCAAAGATATATCGAGTAGGTATCAATTTATCCAAGTAAAGTCTCTTATAAAGAGAAAAAGGCATAACACTAACACCGGCTCCCAAGTCACATAGAGCAGTTTTAACATAATTATTCTTAATAGAACAAGTAATAGTAGGTATACCTAGGTCGCCCAACTTCTTTGGAACTTTGCCATTGAAAGAGTAATTAGCAAGCATAGTGGAAATTTCCTCATTGGGGATTTTCCTTTTGTTAGTAACAATATCTTTCATATACTTTGAATAAGGAGACAATTTAATAGCATCAGTCAAAGGGATTTGCAAGAATAAAGGTTTCATCCAATCGCAAAATTTATTATAGTGTTCTTCTTCCTTTGATTTTAGTTTCTTAGCAGGAAAAGGCATTTGCTTTTGCACCCACGGTTCTCTTTCATTACCATGTTTCTCAGCAATAAAATCTTCTTTAGTATACTTTTTATTTTTAGCATGCTTTTCAGGTTCTTCTTCAACCTCTTCTTTATCAGGAGTATCATTCTTATCATTATTTTTATCATGTTCATTACCACTTTCAGTTTCAGCATCGAAATAGAAATACTATTAGGATCATTAGCGAGGTTCGAGAGGACTCTACAACATTCTTATGTTTCTTCTTCTTTTTCTTAGATGGAGCACTAGTTTTAGTTTGTTGAGAATCTTGTTCAATTCTTTTGGGATGCCCTTCAGGATATAGAGGATCCTGGGTAGAGACACCCCCTCTAGTTGTTACTTCATAAGCATGTTTTTCTTTAGCATTATTTCCTAACAAGTCATTTTGCACTTTAGTGAGTTGATCAATTTGAGTTTGAACCATATGAAAATGTTTAACAAGCATCTTAACATCATTGGAGGTTCTCTCCACAATATCATGCAATTGACTAATAGCTTGAGAATTTTCCATTAGATGATTCTCTACTCTCATATTAAAATTTTCTTGCTTAACAATATAATTATCAAACTCATCTAAGCATTGCGCAGGAGGTTTTGAATACGGAATATATTCTCTAGTAAAGCGTTGAAGGGAGTTTACCTCAATCATGGATGAAGTGGGAATTATCTCACATATATCTTCTATGGGAGGTAGATTCTTCACATCTTCAGATTTAATACCTTTCTCCTTGAGAGACTTCTTGGCTTCCCTCATATCTTCATCATTCAATTTAATTAAACCCCTCTTCTTTACTATCGGCGTTGGAGTTGGTTCAGGTGTAGTCCAATCATCATAATTCCGGCCTATTTTAGCCAATAATTCTTTAGCTTCGTCCGGAGTTCTTTTCCTGAAACACAACCAGCACAACTATCCAGGTATGCCCTAGACTCAATGGTTAGTCCACTATAAAATATATCAAGTAGATCATGCTTTTCTAAATCATGGTCAGGCAGAGCTCTAATAAGAGAGCAAAATCTCGCCCAAGCCTCGGGCAATTTCTCTTCATCTCCACGATCAAAATTATAAACTCTACGCAAAGCGGCATGTTGAGCACTAGCAGGAAAGTATTTCCGGAAGAAAACGAGCAAGCAATTCTTTTGGACTTTTAATAGAGCTAGGCTGGCAAACTATTATACCAAGTTTTAGCGTCATCCTTTAATGAGAATGGAAAGATTTTAGCAACAAAGTAAGTACGCATCTTAACATCATCGAGAAAACAAGCTACTCGAGTGCATAACTCGAGTCATGTGTTCAACGAGCACTTTCTTTTTCGGTACCACAAAAGGGTGTTTTCTCAACAATAGCTATATGAGATAGATCAAGAGAAAAATCATTATCTTTATCCCTAATGTTTATAGGAGATGTGGCAAATTTAGGATCGGGAGACAATTTATATCTAACGGTATGTTACGCAAGCAACTTTTTAATCTTTCTTGCATCGGTAGTAGCATTGCATTTTTCAATAAAATCATCATCAAGTTCCACATAATCTTCATCAAGATCATCACTAGAGTATTCAAGTTCGGGTGAATTAACGGGTGTAGTAACATCGGGAATTTCGGTATTTTCAATTTGTCTAGACCTAGCAATTGTAGCATCTAGAAAAGTTCCCAATGAACCACTATCATCAAGCACGGCGAAAGCATCATCAATATTATGAGAGTTTTCAGATTCGGCGAAGTACCGGCATTTGAAGCATGTGGCGGTGAAACAAGTTTATCAATCACGGATGGTGAATCAAGAGCAGCGAGAGGTACTCGGAGTTGTACCTTTTCTTGTAGTGGATGGTAATATGGCGACCTTAGTATCGCGAGTTTTACCCATGATGGAGAATTTGCAGCGAACAATATCAATCCAAGTGAACTTCGAAATAAAGCTATGCTCCCCGGCAACGGCGCCAGAAAATAGTCTTGATGACCCACAAGTATAGGGGATCGCAACAGTCTTCGAGGGAAGTATTACCCAATTTATTGATTCGACACAAGGGGAGACAAAGAACACTTGAAAGCCTTAACGAGCGGAGTTGTCAATTCAGTTGCACACGGAAACGGACTTGCTCGCAAGAGTTTATCGGTAGTAACGGTTTTATAGCGATAGCGATAGTGAAATAACAGACAGCAGAGTAACAAAGACAGCGAGTAGTGATTTTAGTAAACGAGCAGGATTAAAATACTGTAGACACGGGGACGGATAACGGGCGTTGCATGGATGAGAGAAACTCATGTAACAATCATAGCGGGGCATTTGCGGATAATAATAAAATGGTATCCAAGTACTAATCAATCAATAGGCATGTGTTCCAATTATAGTCGTACGTGCTCGCAATGAGAAACTTGCACAACATCTTTTGTCCTACCAGCCGGTGGCAGCGGGCCTCAAGGGAAACTCTCTGGATATTAAGGTACTCCTTTTAATAGAGTACCGGAGCAAAGCATTAACACTCCGTGAACACATGTGATCCTCACGTCGCTACCATTCCCTCCGGTTGTCCCGATTTCGTCACTTCGGGGCCATTGGTTCCGGACGGCGACATGTGTATACAACTTGCGAGTAAGACCATAAACAATAAATATCATGATGAAATAATAACATGTTCAGATCTGAGATCATGGCACTCGGGCCCTAGTGACAAGCATTAAGCATAACAAGTTGCAACAATATCATAAAAGTACCATCTACGGACACTAGGCACTATGCCCTAACAATCTTATGATATTACATGACCAATCTCATCCAATCCCTACCATCCCCTTCGGCCTACAGCGGGGGAATTACTCACACATGGATGGGGGAAACATTGCTGGTTGATGGAGAGGCGTTGGCGGTGATGGCGGTGATGATCTCCTCCAATTCCCCGTCCCGGCGGAGTGCCGGAACGGAGACTTCGGCTCCCGCGACGGAGTTTCGCGATGTGGCGGCGTTACTGGATGGTTTACGGCGACTTCGACTTCTCCCCGTGCGTTTTTAGGTCGAGGCGAATAAGTAGTCCGAAGGAGGGCGTCGGAGGCCGGCCGAGGGGCCACACCACGGGGCCGCGCGGGCCCCCCCTGGGCCGCGCCGCCCTATGGTGTGGGGCCCTCGGGCCTCCACCTTACTTGTCCTTCTGGCTCCGTCAGTATTCTGGGAAAATAGGCCCTTTCGTCAAAATCCCGAGGTTTTCCTGAAAGTTGGATTTCTGCACAAAAACGAGACACCAGAACAATTCTGCTGAAAACAGCGTTAGTCCGCGTTAGTTGCATCCAAAATACACAAATTAGAGGCAAAACAATAGCAAAAGTGTTCGGGAAAGTAGATACGTTTTGGACGTATCAAGGAGATCTGCGCGGTCCTCCAAATCGCCGATCCATCCGCGGAAGAGCGGCGATCTGTGCGAAGGATCTGTTGTCACCGGTGGCCGTCCCAGACCAGCGGCGAGGAGGTGGTGGTTGGGTAAGATCGGATCTGGGAGAGGGAGGCGATGAGACGAAGACAACTGCTCCGTAACCAACTGATCTAGGGTTTACATGGACTCTCTCCGCGTCACAGGCTAAAGGGGAGGCTCGACGAACAGTAATGGGCTGAGGCCCAGCGGGTTCCGCCATTGCTAAAACATGAGAAACATCGGATCCAAACCGAGATGGAACCCGCTCGCAACTTCGGACCGTAGATGAGTGAGAGCGTTGGGCTCGACCCAAAAAAATTCGGTCCAACCCACATCCTAGACTCGGGCCAAACAAAATTTGGATGCCGCTGATCTCCCGCGCGGCTCCGATTGCAAGATCTGAAACATTGACAGCAGATTCAGAGATGAGGTTGCTATTCAAATCAAAGAATCGAGAGATCGAAGAGTTCCAAATCGCAACGCCAGGAATGCGGCTGATGATCCCATCACGAACGAAACGGAGAATTGCTGCGCGCTCAACTAGCGGCCGCGAGACTCCAGGAGCATGCGGTTCGGGGATGGGAAGGGATGGTGTCAACACCCGGATTTTTAAGTCCAGATGCCTATTATGCCATTCCTCGCAATCCCAGGAATATTGTTTTTGCGAGACATAATAGATTGCTATCACAACACATCATTCATTACAACACATAATCGTCTTACAAATAAAGGATCACATGATCCGAGTCTCATTACAATAATAGAAGTTCTATTTATTCATTACATAACACATAGCGGAAGCGAAAGTAGCGTAGTAGTAGTCCATCTATTCCACGAGCAGCTGTTGACGTCGGGAGTGATCCTAGTTGTCGTAGACGTCCTGCTGTCCTTATTCCGGGTTACGGTACTCGTCTTCATAGTCTGGCCATTTGAATAGCCAGGGACACAGCCATGAGTACTTTAAAGTACTCGCAAACTAATACTAATGTAAATACTATCAACTATAGTAAGGGGGTTCTGAGCTCTAGTTTCATTTGCATAAAGCCAGTTTTATTTCATAAACACTTTAATAATCAAAGCCTCTTCATTTGCTCAACTAACTCAAGTGGGAACATTAGTGTCATTCCCACAACTCAGTGGTGATTCAAAGTCAAAGTCACCTTTCAATTCAAATCACCAGTCACCATTCATAGTTTTAGAAAAGTTCTGATGACGGAACAGTATGGCATTTCCAACTGTCCATAACCGAGGACGCGGCTATTCGAATAGGTTTAACTCTGCAGAGGGTGTACACTTGTGCCACAACAATTGCAATAGTTCGTCGGGGAGTAACGGCCCTGATTTATCGTACGCGATACGCGAACTACCAATCCTAACCTTTCATTTACATATTCTAGTATAGGCACCTCTCCCCATGAGCTTGGCCTCCCGAGTGAAGACAGACGGATCAGCTCGGGAACCGCACGGGGCTTGGGCCGGACATTCACCTCATTTCACGTCATTTCTCATCATTCCTTTGGTTGTAGAGGCAGCCTCCAGCATAACCCCGATGACGCTTGTTTAGAGGGAACCCATACTAAGACACATAAATTTCCAGCTAAGCCTTACCCAGATCCAGGTATTGTGGGGGTACTTGTAAAATTGGAATGGTATCGCATCCGAACCCAACCATCAGTTTTTGTAAAATTCACCAAGTCATTCACCAGTCATTTTCACCTTCAAAATCTCTCAATAGAATGACTCATCATTCCAAGGTTTTCAAAGTCATTTCAATTCACAAGTTCCCAACTAGAATGGTCACTTTTAATATTGAGCACTAGCAACTAGTTAAGGGGGGTGCTAAGTATTTTGGAGCTTGCTAAGCTAAGTGTGATGATCTTGTACTACTCTCTAAGTCAAATCAGGTGAATCATAAATCAAAAAGTAACTTTGATAAATAAAATCAAGTAAAGCTTGTAAAGTAAAAACTTGGGATAGGTTCATAAAGTAAAATGTAATGGTGCCTTGATCTTGTAGAGCTTTGCACTTTGCAAGAATATTAGCTTGCAAACAAAATAGCTTGCATTAGTCTAGCTTGCATTGGTAATAGCTTGCATTGGTAATAGCTTGCATTGGTAATAGCTTGCCTTGGTTGGTGATGTGATCAAAGTTCTCTTGCTCTTCCTCTTGGTAGAAGACCTCTTCCTCTTGATAGTCCCCGGTACTAGCGTCTATAAACGAATACGAGGATACAATCACCAAACAACACTTAAGTAATCTTAGTTAGCCTTAATGGCTCACCCAAATGATCTAGCCTCACTACTTAACATTTATTCACAACTTATGCTAGGGTTTCTTTATTTAACATTTGGAAAATAATTTCCTCTAATTAAAAGTTGAATTTGGGGTTTCTCTTTGGTTTGGAGAAATAATTTCCTCTCATTGAATCTTCTTAAGATTAAATCTTCTCAAATAACCAGGGATGATCCCATGTTGACCAAGGTCAACACTTTACACTTAGTATTTGAGAAAAGTGATTTAAATGAGATTCATCATCTCATGTGATTTAAGTAACTAGTGTAATTTAAATACTATGTTGATTTAAAATCTACAAGTGAGCAAGTAATTATGGCCTAGGTTGAGGATTTGCAATTTGGCATAATGTGTATGTAGTAAAAATGAAATTTTCTCACCATTTGATTTCTCTCCAAAAGATTTGATATTTCTTGACTCTAATGTGATTCTTATTAGTTTAGAAACATTTTAAGACCATTGAAACCATTTCAAATAGTCTTGTTCAAAGATTTGCAAATTTGGCCTTAATACATAAGAGATGAGGTGTCAAATTTTACTAAACTTGTAAATGGTTGATCTTTCTTTACTTAGACATGGGTTAGGGTCAATTTAGTGTTATATTAGGTTGAGAGAAGGTTTCACATCATTTGGTCAAGGTTTAGAGTCATAGGGTAAAATTTGGTGAAATGGCTATGTGCCACATATGCCTCTATGCATATGTTGCATTTGAATTTTAATTTGACTTGGCTTGACCCAAATGAGGTTGTGGAGTGTTGAGATGGTAAATAGGGGTGATCCAACCATTCACCACATGTATTAGGGTCAATATTCTTAAGTTCACATTTTTTACTATTTTACTCTCATATGCCTCTATGGCATTTTTAGTTTCTTTTTAATTTCTTTGGAAACCACTTGGGTTTGGTTTGATAAGTACTAGGTAAGGTGTATGATGGTTTTCCAAACCTCTAAACAAAGTAGAGGAGCTTAGGGTAAAGTTTCACAAAAATAGCCATAGGCACATATGCCTTTTTCTTATTTAATTTCCTTTTATTTTATTTTAACTTGGGTGAAAAGAGTTAAAACACGTGTTTAGGGTTTTCGTGGATGGAGCAACGTGCTCCCCACCTCTTCTATTTATATACTTGGCAGGTTACAATACAAGGCACATACGATACAAATACACACGTATGTGGACCGATCTCTTAACACTCCCCCTCAATCTAAACTACTACTACATACAAGGTTTAGATTGGTTCGAAACTCGGTCTAGCATCTGCCGTGTCGGCGGCTTAGTGAAGATGTCGGCCAGCTGATCATTAGAAGAGATAAACCTTACCACCGGAGCGCCATCGACCACCTGCTCTCGCACAAAATGGAAATCAATCTCAATGTGCTTGGTCCTGGCATGGAAGACTGGATTCGCCGTTAGGTAGGTAGCACCCAAATTATCACACCATAAAATCGGAGCTTGCCGCTGGGTAACACCAAGTTCTCGAAGCAATGAACAAACCCACATAGCTTCGGCTGCTCCATTTGCAAGAGCCTTATACTCGCCTCGGTGCTAGATCTGGAAGCTGTGGGTTGCTTCTTCGAACTCCATGAAATAAGGTTCGGACCCACGAACACTGCAAAACCACTCGTAGAGCGTCGATCATCAACATCTCCAGCCCAATCTGCATCAGTAAAAATACTAACACTCTGCTGCAGTGACCTCCTAATGCGAAGCCCTGTATCCAATGTTCCCTTGACATAACGAAGGATACGTTTTACAGCCTCCCAATGTACTTCAGTGGGTTGAGACAAGAACTGACAAACCTTGTTGACAGCAAAAGAGATATACTGGACGTGTGAGAGTCAAATACCGTAGACTACCAACCACACTCTGCGATATCTGAAAGAATCCTCTGGACCAAGAAGTGCACCAGAATCTCGAGCAAGCCGCTCAGTGGGCACCATCGGAGTGGAAGTGGGGTTACAATTCTCCATATTAACCCGATGCAACAAGTCTAGCGCATACTTGCGCTGCATAAGTGTCATGCCCCCTGAATTGTACGACGCTTCCAATCCAAGGAAATATTCCAGAACTCCAAGATCCTTGATAGGAAAAGTGGCAGACAGAGAGCGAACAAGACCCTCAACAACAGCAGTAGTGGAACCAGCAATGACAATGTCGTCAACATAAACCAACATGAAGACTTGAACACCACGCTGATTAAAGATGAACAAGGATGTATCGGCCCGGGAAGGAAGAAACCCCAGCTGAAAAAGGCGAGTACTCAAGCGAGCATACCAAGCACGAGGGGACTGCTTGGACCATAGATAGCACGCTGCAACTTGCATACATGAGAGGGAAACGGACATCCTCAAAACCAGGGGCTGCTTGCATATAGACATCTTACGTCGAGAAAACCATGGAGAAAAGCATTGCCGACATCAACTCGACGAAGGGTCCAGCCTCGAGAAACGGCTAGAGAGAGAACCGGGCGAATGGTGGCTGGTTTGACAACGAGACCGAAAGTATCACCATAGTCAATGCCGTGTCTGTTGAGTGAACCCGCGAGCAACCAAGGCGAGCTTTGTGCTTCTCAACTGAACCATCTGGACGATGCTTGGTTTTGAACACCCACTTGTTGCCAACAATATTAGTGCCAGGTGGTCGAGGAACTAGAGTCCAGGTCTTCGTCTGAGCGAGAGCGGTGAATTCATCCATCATTGCGGCGCGCCACGCCGGTTCACGAAGAGCAACATGGTGAGACACCGGCGCTGCAAAGAGAGCACGGCGACGAGTATCGTACCGCACAGTGCCGTCGGTGTAGTGCTTCTCACGACGTGTGTTGTCGCGCAGACGAGTGACCATGCCATGGCCAGGCTGTGAGGCCGCCGGGGCCGGCTGCTCAGCTGACGGCCCGCCAGGCGATGGAGCTGAATGCGGTGGCGTGGGCGCGCCACACGCAGGCGATCCGGGAGACGATGCAGGAGACGAGGGAGGGCACGCCGAAGACGTGACCGCATCCGTAGCAGTGTGACCCGGAGGCGACGCGGCAACATCCGCGCCGTGAGAACCCGACGGTGACGTGGCAGCATCCGAGTGGGGCGCGGTTCCTGATGGCGTGTATTTCACACGTTCGTTGGGCAACCCCAAGAGGAAGGTATGATGCGCACAGCAGCAAGTTTTCCCTCGGAAAGAAACCAAGGTTTATCGAACCAGGAGGAGCCAAGAAGCACGTTGAAGGTTGATGGCGGCGGGATGTAGTGCGGCGCAACACCGGAGATTCCGGCGCCAACGTGGAACCTGCACAACACAACCAAAGTACTTTGCCCCAACGAAACGAGTGAGGTTGTCAATCTCACCGGCTTGCTGTAACAAAGGATTAACCGTATTGTGTGGAAGATGATTGTTTGCGAGAGAAAACGGTAGAAACAAGTATTGCGGTAGATTGTATTTCGGTAAAGAGAATTGGACCGGGGTCCACGAGTTCACTAGAGGTGTCTCTCCCATAAGACGAACAGCATGTTGGGTGAACAAATTACGGTTGGGCAATTGACAAATAAAGAGAGCATGACAATGCACATACATATCATGATGAGTATAGTGAGATTTAATTGGGCATTACGACAAAGTACATAGACCGCCATCCAAGCTGCATCTATGCCTAAAAAGTCCACCTTCGAGGTTATCATCCGAACCCCCTCCGGTATTAAGTTGCAAAGCAACGAGACAATTGCATTAAGTATGGTGCGTAATGTAATCAACAACTACATCCTTAGACATAGCATCAATGTTTTATCCCTAGTGGCAACGAGCACAACACAACCTTAGAACTTTTCATCCTTGTCCCGGTGTCAATGCGGGCATGAACCCACTATCGAGCATAAGTACTCCCTCTTGGAGTTAAAAGCATCTACTTGGCCAGAGCATCTACTAATAACGGAGAGCATGCAAGATCATAAACAACACATAAGCATAACTTTGATAATCAACATAACAAGTATTCTCTATTCATCGGATCCCAACAAACACAACATATAGAATTACATATAGATGATCTTGATCATGATAGGCAGCTCACAAGATCCGACAATGATAGCACAATGGGGAGAAGACAACCATCTAGCTACTGCTATGGACCCATAGTCCAGGGGTAGACTACTCACTCATCACTCCGGAGGCGACCATGGCGGTGTAGAGTCCTCCGGGAGATGATTCCCCTCTCCCGGCGGGGTGCGGAGGCGATCTCCGGGATCCCCGAGATGGGATCGGCGGCGGCGGCGTCTCGGTAATGTTTTCCGTATCGTGGCTCTCGGTGCTGGGGGTTTCGTCACGGAGGCTTTAAGTAGGCGGAAGGGCAAGTCGAGAGGCGGCACGGGGGCCCCACACCACGGGGCCGCGCGGCCAAGGGGGGGCCGCGCCGCCCTAGGGTTTGGCTCCCCGTGGCCCCTCTTCGTCTCTCCTTCGGACTTACGGAAGCTTCGTGAGAAAATAGGCCCACAGGCTTTGATTTCGTCCAATTCGAGAATATTTCCTTACTAGGATTTCGAAACCAAAAACAGCGAGAAAACGACAAGCGGCACTTCGGCATCTTGTTAATAGGTTAGTTCCGGAAAATGCACGAATATGACATAAAGTGTGCATAAAACATGTAGATAACATCAATAATGTGGCATGGAACATAAGAAATTATCGATACGTCGGAGACGTATCAGCATCCCCAAGCTTAGTTACTGCTCGTCCCGAGCGGAGTAAAACGATAACACAGATAATTTACGGAGTGACATGCCATCATAATCTTGATCATACTATTTGTAAAGCATATGTAGTGAATGCAGCGATCAAAACAATGTGTATGACATGAGTAAACAAGTGAATCATAAAGCAAAGACTTTTCATGAATAGCACTTCAAGACAAGCATCAATAAGTCTTGCATAAGAGTTAACTCATAAAGCAATAATTCAAAGTAAAGGTATTGAAGCAACACAAAAGAAGATTAAGTTTCAGCGGTTGCTTTCAACTTGTAACATGTATATCTCATGGATATTGTCAACATAGAGTAATATAATAAGTGCAATAAGCAAGTATGTAGGAATCAATGCACAGTTCACACAAGTGTTTGCTTCTTGAGGTGGATAGAAATAGGTGAGCTGACTCAACATTGAAAGTAAAAGAATGGTCCTCATAGAGGAAAAGCATCGATTGCTATATTTGTGCTAGAGCTTTGATTTTGAAAACATGAAACAATTTTGTCAACGGTAGTAATAAAGCATATGCATCATGTAAATTATATCTTATAAGTTGCAAGCCTCATGCATAGTGTACCAATAGTGCCCGCACCTTGTCCTAATTAGCTTGGACTACACGGATTATCACCGCAATACATATGCTTTAACCAAGTTTCACAAAGGGGTACCTCTATGCCGCTTGTACAAAGGTCTAAGGAGAAAGCTCGCATTTGGATTTCTCGCTTTTGATTATTCTCAACTTAGACATCCATACCGGGACAACATAGACAACGAGATAATGGACTCCTCTTTTAATGCTTTAAGCATTTGACAACAATTAATTCTTTTCTCATTAGAGATTTGAGGATGTTTGTCCAAAACTGAAACTTCCACCATGAATCATGGCTTTAGTTAGCGGCCCAATGTTCTTCTCTCACAATATGCATGCTCAAACCATTCAACTCGGTGTAGATCGCCCTTACTTCGAGACAAGACGAACATGCATAGCAACTCACATGAAATTCAACAATGAGTTGATGGCGTTCCCCGGTGAACATGGTTATCGCACAACAAGCAACTTAATAAGAGATAAAGTGCATAATTACATATTCAATACCACAATAGTTTTTAAGCTATTTGTCCCATGAGCTATATATTGCAAAGGTGAATGATGGAATTTTAAAGGTAGCACTCAAGCAATTTACTTTGGAATGGCGGGAAAATACCATGTAGTAGGTAGGTATGGTGGACACAAATGGCATAGTGGTTGGCTCAAGTATTTTGGATGCATGAGAAGTATTCCCTCTCGATACAAGGTTTAGGCTAGCAAGGCTTATTTGAAACAAACACAAGGATGAACCGGTGCAGCAAAACTCACATAAAAGACATATTGAAAACATTATAAGACTCTACACCGTCTTCCTTGTTGTTCAAACTCAATACTAGAAATTATCTAGACCTTAGAGAAACCAAATATGCAAACCAAATTTTAGCATGCTCTATGTATTTCTTCATTAATGGGTGCAAAGCATATGATGCAAGAGCTTAAACATGAGCACAACAATTGCCAAGTATCACATTACCCAAGACATTTATAGCAATTACTACATGTATCATTTTCCAATTCCAACCATATAACAATTTAACGAAGGAGAAACTTCGCCATGAATACTATGAGTAGAAACCAAGGACATACTTGTCCATATGCTACAGCGGAGCGTGTATCTCTCCCATAAAGTGAATGCTAGGATCCATTTTATTCAAACAAAACAAAAAACAAAAACAAACCGACGCTCCAAGAAAAAGCACATAAGATGTGATGGAATAAAAATATAGTTTCGGGGGAGGAACCTGATAATGTTGTCGATGAAGAAGGGGATGCCTTGGGCATCCCCAAGCTTAAACGCTTGAGTCTTCTTGATATATGCAGGGGTGAACCACCGGGTGCATCCCCAAGCTTAGAGCTTTCACTCTCCTTGATCATGTTGCATCATACTCCTCTCTTGATCCTTGAAAACTTCCTCCACACCAAACTCGAAACAACTCATTAGAGGGTTAGTGCACAATATAAATTGACATATTCAGAGGTGACACAATCATTCTTAACACTTCTGGACATTGCATAATGCTACTGGACATTAGTGGATCAAAGAAATTCATCCAACATAGCGAAAGAGGCAATGCGAAATAAAAGGCAGAATCTGTCAAAACAGAACAGTTCGTATTGACGAATTTTAAAATGGCACCAGACTTGCTCAAATGAAAATGCTCAAATTGAATGAAAGTTGCGTACATATCTGAGGATCATGCACGTAAATTGGCATAATTTTCTGAGCTACCTACAGGGAGGTGGACCCAGATTCGTGACAGCAAAGAAATCTGTTTCTGCGCAGTAATCCAAATCTAGTACTTACTTTTCTATCAACGGCTTAACTTGGCACAACAAAACTCAAAACTAAGATAAGGAGAGGTTGCTACAGTAGTAAACAACTTCCAAGACACAAAATAAAAACAAAGTACTGTAGGTAAAAACATGGGTTGTCTCCCATAAGCGCTTTTCTTTAACGCCTTTCAGCTAGGCGCAGAAAGTGTGTATCAAGTAACATCGAGAGATGAAGCATCAACATCATAATTTGTTCTAATAATAGAATCATAAGGTAACTTCATTCTCTTTCTAGGGAAGTGTTCCATACCTTTCTTGAGAGGAAATTGATATTTAATATTACCTTCCCTCATATCAATAATAGCACCAACAGTTCGAAGAAAAGGTCTTCCCAATATAATGGGACAAGATGCATTGCATTCAATATCCAAGACAACAAAATCAACGGGAACAAGATTATTGTTAACGGTAATGTGAACATTATCAACTTTACCCAAAGGTTTCTTTGTAGAATGATCAGCAAGATTAACATCCAAATAACAATTTTTCAGCGGTGGCAAGTCAAGCATATTATAAATTTTCTTAGGCATAACAGAAATACTTGCACCAAGATCACATAAAGCATTACAATCAAAATCTTTAACCTTCATCTTAATGATGGGCTCCCAACCATCCTCTAGCTTTTTAGGAATAGAGGCTTCGCGCTCTAGTTTCTCTTCTCTAGCTTTTATGAGAGCATTTGTAATATGATGCGTGAAAGCCAAATTTATAGCACTAGCATTAGGACTTTTAGCAAGTTTTTGCAAGAACTTTATAACTTCAGAGATGTGGCAATCATCAAAATTCAAACCATTATAATCTAAAGCAATGGGATCATCATCCCCAATGTTGGAAAAAATTTCAGCGACTTTATCACGGGCGGTTTCAACGGTTTTAGCAGTTTCGGGCAGTTTTCGCGCTTTGCATTAGAAGTGGAAACATTGCTAACACCAATTCTTTTATTAGTATGAGTAGGAGGTGCAGCAACATGTGTAGCATTAGCATTACTAGTGGTGGTAATAGTCCAAACTTTAGCTATATTCTTCTCTTTAGCTAGTTTTTCATTTTCTTCTCTATCCCACCTAGCACGCAGTTCAGCCATTAATCTTATATTCTCATTAATTCTAACTTGAATGGCATTTGCTGTAGTAACAATTTTATTATGATAATTCTCATTAGGCAAAACTTTTGATTTCAAAAGATCAACATCAGCGACAAGACTATCGACTTTAGAAGCAAGTATATCAATTTTCCCAAGCTTTTCTTCAATAGATTTGTTAAAAGCGAGTTTGTGTACTAATAAATTCTTTAAGCATGGCTTCAAGTCCAGGGGTGAATTCCTATTATTGTTGTAAGAATTTCCATAAGAATTACCATAGCCGTTGCCATTATTATAAGGATATGGCCTATAGTTGTTACTAGAATTGTTCCGGTAAGCATTGTTGTTGAAATTATTATTTTTAATGAAGTTTACATCAACATGTTCTTCTTGTGCAACCAATGAAGCTAACGGAACATTATTAGGATCAATATTAGTCCTATCATTCACAAGCATAGACATAATAGCATCAACCTTATCATTCAAGGAAGAGGATTCTTCAACGGAATTTACCTTCTTACCTTGTGGAGCTCTTTCCGGTGTGCCATTCGAGTAGTTGATCATCATATTATCAAGAAGCCTTGTTGCTTCACCAAGAGTGATGGACATAAAGGTACCTCCAGCAGCTGAATCCAATAAATTCCGTGAAGAAAAATTTAGTCCTGCATAGAAGGTTTGGATGATCATCCAAGTAGTCGAGTCCATGGGTTGGGCAATTTTTAACCGAGAGATTTCATTCTTTCCCAAGCTTGAGCAACATGTTCAGTATCTAATTGTTTGAAATTCATTATGCTACTCCTCAAAGATATAATTTTAGCGGGGGATAATATCTACCAATAAAAGCATCCTTGCATTTAGTCCATGAATCAATACTATTCTTAGGCGAGAGATAGCAACCAATCTTTAGCTCTTCCTCTTAATGAGAAAGGGAACAATTTTAGTTTAATAATATCACCATCTACATCTTTATATTTTTGCATTTCACATAGTTCAACAAAATTATTAAGATGGGCAGCAGCATCATCAGAACTAACACCAGAAAATTGATCATTCATAACAAGATTCAGTAAAGCAGGTTTAATTTCAAAGAATTCTGCTGTAGTAGCAGGTGGAGCAATAGGTGTGCATAAGAAATCATTATTATTTGTGGTTGTGAAGTCACACAACTTAGTATTTTCAGCGTTGGCCATTTTAGCAACAGTAAATAAAGCAAACTAGATAAAGTAAATGCAAGTAAACTAATTTTTTTGTGTTTTCGATATAGCAAACAAGATAGCAAATAAAGTAAAACTAGCAACTAATTTTTTTGTATTTTGATATTAGTGCAGCAAACAAAGTAGTAAATAAAACTAAGCAAGACAAAAACAAAGTAAAGAGATTGAGAAGTGGAGACTCCCCTTGCGGCGTGTCTTGATCTCCCCGGCAACGGCGCCGAGAAAAAGAGCTTGATGGCGTGTATTTCACACGTTCGTTGGGCAACCCCAAGAGGAAGGTATGATGCGCACGGCAGCAAGTTTTCCCTCGGAAAGAAACCAAGGTTTATCGAACCGGGAGGAGCCAAGAAGCACGTTGAAGGTTGATGGCGGCGGGATGTAGTGCGGCGCAACACCGGAGATTCCGGCGCCAACGTGGAACCTGCACAACACAACCAAAGTACTTTGCCCCAACGAAACAGTGAGGTTGTCAATCTCACCGGCTTGCTGTAACAAAGGATTAACCGTATTGTGTGGAAGATGATTGTTTGCAGAGAAAACGAGTAGAAACAAGTATTGCGGTAGATTGTATTTCGAGTAAAGAGAATTGGACCGGGGTCCACGAGTTCACTAGAGGTGTCTCTCCCATAAGACGAACAGACATGTTGGGTGAACAAATTACAGTTGGGCAATTGACAAATAAAGAGAGCATGACAATGCACATACATATCATGATGAGTATAGTGAGATTTAATTGGGCATTACGACAAAGTACATAGACCGCCATCCAACTGCATCTATGCCTAAAAAGTCCACCTTCGAGGTTATCATCCGAACCCCCTCCAGTATTAAGTTGCAAAGCAACGGACAATTGCATTAAGTATGGTGCGTAATGTAATCAACAACTACATCCTTAGACATAGCATCAATGTTTTATCCCTAGTGGCAACGGCACAACACAACCTTAGAACTTTACATCCTCTGTCCAGGTGTCAATGCAGGCATGAACCCACTATCGAGCATAAGTACTCCCTCTTGGAGTTAAAAGCATCTACTTGGCCAGAGCATCTACTAATAACGGAGAGCATGCAAGATCATAAACAACACATAAGCATAACTTTGATAATCGACATAACAAGTATTCTCTATTCATCGGATCCCAACAAACGCAACATATAGAATTACATATAGATGATCTTGATCATGATAGGCAGCTCACAAGATCCGACAATGATAGCACAATGGGGAGAAGACAACCATCTAGCTACTGCTATGGACCCATAGTCCAGGGGTAGACTACTCACTCATCACTCCGGAGGCGACCATGGCGGTGTAGAGTCCTCCGGGAGATGATTCCCCTCTCCGGCAGGGTGCCGGAGAGCGATCTCCGGACCCCCGAGATGGGATCGGCGGCGACGGCGTCTCAGTAATGTTTTCCGTATCGTGGCTCTCGGTACTGGGGGTTTCGTCACGGAGGCTTTAAGTAGGCGGAAGGGCAAGTCGAGAGGCGGCACGGGGGCCCCACACCACAGGGCCGCGCGGCCAAGGGGGGGGCCGCGCCGCCCTAGGGTTTGGCTCCCCCGTGGCCCCTCTTCGTCTCTCCTTCGGACTTCGGAAGCTTCGTGAGAAAATAGGCCCACGGGCTTTGATTTCGTCCAATTCCGAGAATATTTCCTTACTAGGATTTCTGAAACCAAAAACAACGAAAAAAGCAAGCGGCACTTCGGCATCTTGTTAATAGGTTAGTTCCAGAAAATGCACGAATATGACATAAAGTGTGCATAAAACATGTAGATAACATCAATAATGTGGCATGGAACATAAGAAATTATCGATACGTCGGAGACGTATCAGTTCCCGGGGCATGCACATGCACGTCCATAGCCGGAGGAGAGACGTCGACCACCGCGGTATTCTGCACAGGAAGATCAACAGCTGGAGAGGACAGGTTAGTGGACAGGTAAGATAGGTCATATTGACGCACATGATCACTCGTAGCCGGTTCAGTGACAGGGAAATTAATAGCTTCACGAAGAGTGGGAATATCAACCGTAACCCCAGAAGTGGCATACGGAAACACGGATTCATCAAAAACGACGTCACGGGAGATGTAGATACGACCCGTGGATTTATCAAGACACTTGTAGCCCTTGTGCATAGGACTATAGCCCAAGAAAACACACATCTTGGATCTAAACTCAAGCTTGTGAGCATTATACTTGCGAAGACTCGGCCAACACGCGCAGCCAAAGATACGAAGAAACTCGTAATTGGGCTGAATTTTGAGAAGGCGGAAAAGTGGTGTTTCTTTGTTAAGAACGGGTGTAGGCATGCGATTAATCAAGTAGCAAGCCGTCAGAAAAGCCTCATCCCAGAAACGTAAAGGGAGAGAGGAGTGGGCGAGCAAGGCAAGACCTGTCTCGACCAAGTGACGATGTTTGCGTTCAGCGACACCGTTTTGCTGGGAGGTATGAGGGCAGGAGACACGGTGCGAGACACCCGTGCGCTAAAAATACTGATGGAGTTTATGATATTCACCGCCCCAATCGGATTGGACAGCTTTAATTTTGGTGTTCAAAAGGAGCTCAACATGAGCCTGAAAAGCATAAAACACCCGTTCAACATCAGATTTATGTTTAAGGAGATAGATCCAGCAAAAACGAGAATAGTCATCGATAAAGCTAACATAGTACTTAAAACCACCGGAAGAAGCAATAGCAGGACCCCAAACATCAGAGTGTATAAGCTCAAGAGGCATAGTGGTAACACGATGAGACAAAGTATATGATAGTTGATGACTTTTGGCACACTGACAAGCATCACAAACAGAACGAGGACTAGTGGAAGTACAGGATAAATCATGGTTCTTAACAATAGTGTGAACGACATTATTTGTGGGATGACCTAGACGCTGATGCCACTGAGACGATGAAGCCTTGGCACCAGAAAGAGCACGACGAGTGGACAGCGAAGACGCACGGCTAAACGGAACGGGGTAGAGTCCGCCATGACTTCTACCGTGAAGCAGAATTCTCCGGGAGACCTTGTCCTTAACGCAGAAAAAATATCGGTGAAATTCAACAAAGACATCATTGTTACAGACAAGGCGATAAACAGAGAGAAGATTCTGACTAATATGCGGGACATGAAGGATATTATTCAGTTTTAATTGTGAACCGGCTAAAGAAGAGTGACCAATGTGGGCAATAGACAAACCTGCACCGTTGGCCACCTGAACCTGATCCGTCCCGCCATAGCGCTCCTGCATGTGGAGACGCTGAAGATCATTGGTCAGATGATCCGTCGCCCCGGTGTCCATCATCCAGGGCGGAGAGCTGGTCGATGCCGAGTTGCCGGCACGCTGCTGGTTGTTGCCGGTGCGCTGCTGGTTGCTGCCGCGCACGAAGTCGGGGTTGAAGCGGTTCCGACAGTCATCGGCGCTGTGCCCCCAATAGCCGCAGATTTGACACTGCGGGCGCTGACGCCGGCGTCCTCCGTTCTGGCCGCGGTTGCCACCGCCGCCGTTACCACCGTAATTGCCGCCAGTTGGGCGACCGTTGCCGTTGCCGCCCGCTGGCGGTCCGTAGGGCTGGGCGTGGCCGCCCGCCGGCGACCCATAGCCGCCTCCACCGTTACCGCCGTAAGTCTGGCGGCCGCTGTTGCCCCCGCCATAACCGGGCTGAGGGCCTCCGCCAGAGAAGGCGGGCAAGGGCGCGCGGGGCTGCCAGGGAGCACCACCACGAGCAGCAGCATTGGCAGACGAGGTCCACTCCTCGGTCTCAGCCAGCTGTGACAGCTGCAGGCCCTCGTAGTTCAGGACCATGGAATAGAACTCGGCGGCAGTAACCACCCTGGTGATCATGTTCAGGGACGCCGCGATCGGATTGAAAGCGGAGCCGAGGCCGGTAAGCATGTAATCGATGATTTCATCGTCACGAAGAGGAGACCCAGCGGTGGCCATGGCGCCAGCCAGAGCCTGCACCTTGTGCATATACTCGCTTGCGGTCGCATCGCCCTTCCGCGGTCCCCGAATTTGGCGACGGAGATGCTGACTCCAGCCGCGGCTCTGCGCGGAAAACATGGCTTGGATTGCCGTCCAAGCGGCGGCCGCCGTCTTGCAGCCGAGGAGCTGGCTCGCGATCTCCTCGGTCATGGAGGAGAGGAGCACGCCCAGGACCTTCCGGTCCCGAGTCCACCACGTACCATACGCGGGGTTGTCAACCTGCCGAGCGGCGTCGCCGGTGCCCTCGGTGATGGTCTTGGCTGGCGCCGCCACCGTGCCGTCGAGGTAACCATGGAGCGAAGCCCGGAGAGGTTGGTGAGCGTAAGGGCACGCCACAGCAGCGAAGTTGTTGCGATCGAGACGAATCCCGAGCAGTGGGAACCGTGGGAGCAGCCGTCGGCGCGGGCGGAGAGACGACCGGTCCGATGACGGAGAGCTGCATCGCTGCGCTAGAGGAACCCATCGGAGAGGGCGGCGGCGATGAGATCGGATCGGGAGAAGGGAGACCCGTGCGGCGGCTGTAGGCTCTGATACCAAGTTAAAACACGTGTTTAGGGTTTTCGTGGATGGAGCAACGTGCTCCCCACCTCTTCTATTTATATACTTGGCAGGTTACAATACAAGGCACATACGATGCAAATACACACGTATGTGGACCGATCTCTTAACAAAAAGAGGGGTGAGGTTTAGGGTTTAAGATTACTTCAAATACTAATAACAAGAAATCATAGCAATAGCACAAGAATTAAGCAAGGTCACTATGAATCACACTTAATTTAATAAAAGTTTTTGTTAGTTTCAAAATTTGGAACTAGGGAAATTCATTGGTTTTGTTTTGAATTTTTGGGATGTTACAGATGGTTGCAGGAGAGGAAGGACGGCGGCGTTGGGTTGCGCGATTACGACGGTGGCAGGCGCCGGCGGCGCTAGGTTGCTTGGGGGAGACGTCATTCTTCAAGAAATATGATGGTTCAGCTGCTGAAGAAGGCTCAAATGCATGCTCGGTTACAAGGCTCCCTGCATTGCACGGTTACAAGGTTCAAAAATCTCAGTGATAATAGTGTTATGAGTCTTCAGTTCGTCTTAATGGACGTGGCAGACCAGCAGTGCTAATTCGTCTGTTACGCTATGGTACGCCAGCTCGCTGCCGTCCCGCGAGAACTTCAAGGTACTGTGGCACAGGTGGCATCTCGACGTCCATCAAGCCCTGTAGCAGCTGCACCACCTCCGCCATCGTCGGCCGCGCGTTGACGTCGTGCTGGATGCACCAGCAGGCGACCTTGCACACCCTCTTCATCTCCTCGGCGTTGGCGTCCCCTTCCAGCTCGGGATCCAGCAGCGCCATGACTTCCCCTTCCTCGGCCAGCGTCCGCGCGACAAGCAACGGGAAGAAGGTCGTCGTTGTAGTCGTAGCTTGCTCCTCCGTGCTTGTCGAGCCTGTCGACGACACCACAAACTGACTCTCCCCTTGCTCGACGTTCCTTCTCCCGGAAACGATCTCGAAGAGCATCATCCCGTAGCTGAACACGTCGGCCTTGGCCGTGATCGCCTCACCGCTGATCCACTCCGGTGCCAGGTACCCGACGGTTCCCCGCATGCTGGTGAGCACCCGGCTGAAATCCCGGCCGAGGAGCTTGGCGAGCCCGAAGTCCCCCACCTTGGGCGCGAAGGCGGCGTCGAGGAGGATGTTCTCCGGCTTGACGTCGCAGTGGATGATGCAGTCCCGGCACCTCTCGTGGAGGTACGCCAGCCCCTTGGCGACGCCCAGCCCGACCTGGTAGCGTACCTGCCAGCTCAGGACATAGA
Organism: Lolium rigidum; assembly: GCF_022539505.1. Classification (NCBI taxonomy): domain Eukaryota; kingdom Viridiplantae; phylum Streptophyta; class Magnoliopsida; order Poales; family Poaceae; genus Lolium; species Lolium rigidum. The sequence continues at coordinate 193,398,991 of NC_061511.1, read as the reverse complement.
AAGTCTTGCGGAACAGGTGGCGGTCGAGCGAGCCGTTCGGCATGTACTCGTACACCAGCAACTTCCGGTCGGCACCGCCGTCGGAGCAGAACCCGAGCATGCGGATAAGGTTGACGTGCTGGATGCTTCCCAGAGTGCTCACCTCCGCGCGAAACTGCTTCTCGCCCTGCCGGAACCCCTCCAGCTTCTTGACGGCCACCACGGTGCTGTCGGAGAACTGGCCCTTGAACACCGACCCGAAGGCGCCGGCGCCGATCTTGTCGGTGAAGTTCTTGGTCACGTACTGCAGGTCACTGTACTTGTAGCTCACGTAGCCATCGCCGACGGTGAGACCGTTGACTCTCGATGCTCTTCTCTTTCTTGTCGTATGAACTAGAAGAATGGAGGCGGCGACCACGAATAAGGCGATGGCGAGTGCACCGGAGGCAATCTTGATGTCCCGCCATTTGTGGCCTCTTGGGCCTGGGAGCTCCGACGCGGCCAGCCGGAGGTAGAGTCTCCCCGTGCCGGCCTGGTCATCGCCGACACCGGACTGCAAATTTTGCAGGTTGCCTTGCCATAGGAAGCAGCTGCCGTTGTACGCGTAAGCGGAGCACGTGCAGTGCCCTAGGCATGCGCTCTGGCAGTCGCCGATGCTCGCCGCGCCCGCTACTTGACCGTCATCAGGGAACCTAGTGTCATCCATGCGGAGGAACCTGTCTTGCTCTGCCTTGTTCGAGCCGGCAGCGGTGGTGTTCTTGGCGCACTGCAGCTGGGCGTTACGCCCGCACCCGTCGGTGTAGTCGCCGGAGGCCCAGTTGGGTGGACTGCGCGGGCGGAAGCCCCGGGCGCAGTCGCATGTGGTGGCCGCGCCCTCGCTGCACACGCCGAACGCGCCGCAGCCGCGCGGCACGGTGCACCGTGCCTTGGGCGCCGCATACACGAGGTTCCACGCCTGCGTGGCCTCCACCCAGAACAGCCCCTTCAGCTGTCCGGAGACGTCCATGACGAAACGGTACACCGTCGTCGTGTTGGCGGCGAAGCTGTAGGTGAAGTAGGTCTCGTCGTCGTTGTCGACGAACTGAACAAGGCCTGACGCGGTGACCTCCGGCGCACCGGTGAAGGACTTGCCCGTCCAGTTGCCGCTAAGCCAGTACTCCCGGGTGCCGTTGGCCTGCATCACGTACTGCGGCGCCCCGGACGGGTCGAGCTGGAGGGCATACATCCCCGGCGCGGGGTCGCCGCGCGCCCTCCACGAGACCATACCCTGTATTTCGCTGGTGCGCTTGTCGCGCCTTAGCTTCCCGCCGGGGAGCCACGTGTCGCCAAGGTGGTCGAAGCTCTGCCATAGCACCGTGGAGGCATTGGACGCCGGCGATAGCACAAGGTTGCCGGAATCGTGGAGGACGGCGACAGTGTCTGTAGCGCTGGCTATGCCGCTGGTGTTTGCTTTCGTGGACCAGGCGATCGAGCCGGAGCCGTCAAACAGAACGAGGTTGCCGTCGGGCGCGATGACGAGGGGTGATGAGGCTGGGTCGGAGATCGGCCTTTCGCGGTTGGCCACCCAAACCGGCGTCTGAGCCACCATGTTGAGATACCAGATTCCGATGTACCAGCTTCCGGTGCCTCCTCCCTCTGGCAGAAAAAACAGAGCAATATATCATACCATTGCAAACTTACACAATCGAGCAGTCAGGCTGATATGTAAGATAATCACCGCGTCGAATTTGGCGCCGAACCTATTTTATGATATACATATTTGATTTTGAAGAATATGACGAATAAAAGTACTCCTGATTCTAAATTGGCGCCCTAAAAACGATATAGGATTTGGTATAAAAAATAACATGATGATGGAGTAGATTATTCTAATTAGGATTATACGAATGTTTTGAACAAAATAATCTATTTTTTAAAGTCAAAAGTCAAGGATAATATCACAAAGTTAGTAGTTATTGGGTTGCCGAATTCATTTTGTAAGCCTGTCTACCTCTAATGTTTTAGACTGATGTTTCAACTATTTTATTTAGTTCATATTAATACCATCTCGTGAGCGCTTTGGTTCTTAGCCTAAACTAGCATAGTGACCCTTTGCAAATTTGAGGAAATTATTTTTACCATGTAAGAAGTGATAAGTATATGGTACATTCTTGAAGGTGCTCTTTCGCAAAAAAATAATGTTCTGGAAGATGCTAAATAAAATAAAAATTATGAAACGTTCTTTTATGCAAAAGTAACACCGTAACTATTTTTCTTGGTAAATATTATAGTGTTAGGCGTATAATAGAGATAACACAAACCGGGACTAAGCCCTAGCTTTATAGATCACAATATGACATGTCAACATGACAACTACGTGATTTTTTAGCACCAATTTTTTTTTCAGTGAAGCATACGAACAGACAAAGGATCATTTCAAGAGGCTAAGTAGGATTTAAAATTTACTATGAAAAATATAATGAAAAGGGACCTTATATAAATGTTGTAGGTTACTTCCAAATAAAATATCCTCTATCAGAAAAAAATTATAAAGATTCCAATAATCAAGTTTATCTAAGAAAATCCTTTGAATAATGAAGTCATATCTGAGAGTCAAAAACAGTTTTACGGAACATCATTGGAATTTATATATCACATATGGGGCCAAGGCTCTGTTCCCCTTTTCAAAAAAAATATCACGAATTGAGATAGTAGTAAAATAGTTGGTAGAATTTGTATGTTAGGTTTTGTGCGTCACAAAAGCCTCCATGGCGTTGGAAAGTTTGCCGTTTTCTCCCTGCCACTTTCCCTTCAATTGATTGGTATAACCCCTTATCAAATATTTTTTTTTAACGATTGTACACTTACAATTTATTTAAGATAGTATCTAACCATATTAAATACTTAAGAAAATGTACATCCTTAATATTAGGAAAAAAGAAAGGCGATGTTGTGCTTGAAATTGAGTATGTTTTATCCCACTAAGTAAGGGCATGTACAATAGTAATATCTTAGCAGTGCCACATAAGATAAATGCTGAGGTGCAGGAGAGAGAATGCTGAAAAAAGGATTTGTCTTCTCTTAACTAAGAGATGATCTCTTAACAGAATTCCTCTTACCACATATTTAGGATGTTTGGTGAGTGAAGATAATAACAAAAAATGAATCATTGTACATCATGTTCTGTCGTTATATCTAAATTATGTGACGATATTAAGATAAGACGGTCCGGATGAACAACACATTTAATAGGATATATGTTTTGCTTCGAACTTCTAAAGTCTTGGTAGAACAAATATTACCTACCAATTAGAGTATGTATCCAACTATTTTTGCTTTTTGGCTCAAGTTCGCCAGATCTCCGTTTCGGATCCACAGTTTAATATATTCGCATTCAAATTCGCAACTGATCCATATCCGCGCCGGAGTAGAAAATATGATATCGGCGAAGTGGAAACTGACCTGGCTGGAAGAACCCCAGGGCGAACTTGCGGCCGGAAGAGACGAGCGTGTGGCCGACAGTGAGCGGCCAGCCCACGGTGAGCGTGTCCACCTCCGTCGTGCGCACGACACCCACGCAGAGCAGCGCGAGAAACATGGCCATCGGAAGCGCGCCGGCTGCCATGTCGTGTTCCCTCTCGATCGCTGCTGTTGCTGTTGATCGCCAGAACCTGTATCTCTTATCCAGTTCTCACCAGCTATTTGTACTTCGTAGTAGCAGCACGCAGCGCAGAGCACCGGAGGTCGTCTACCCTCACCCGACCGGCACCGGCCATGACGCGTCCACCTCACTGATTAGTCAACCACACAAACTGTTCCGGAGGATGAACGAGTCGCGATTCGCGAACGTTTTATCCTGTTGACCGCTGACCGGGGCAGTTCGGGATGGATTTTCTGAACTCATGAAGGCTGCCGCTAGACTTTTCCTTTTTGAAATGACAAATTATTTTAGCCACTGCATCAAAGAGATGCATAAAACCTTGACTTATTTCATTTATTCTAGCTACAAAGACATGTAAAAAAGAAAATCTACAATGATCATACAAAGTTACAAACTGAAGCCGCCAAAAAGGGTGACGGGCGCGAGAGCAGCAACATCTTCTTCTTCTTTTTTTTTGCCACCCTTCGTCAGTGGAGATCTGGCGATGAAGCTGTTCCCACATCTTGGGGCTGCGGATTTAGAGCATCTCCACTCGTCCCCCGAACAGGCCCCCGGCGAGCGTTTTTTCAATCCGGACGGCGAAATTCGGCCCAGTCGCGCCCCCGGTTCCTCGTTTTCGTCCGGATTTGGGCCTAAATCCATCCGGCGATCCCACGACATCCCCGGCCCCCGGGAGCGCTCGGGGACTCCGGACGAAACGAAGCGCGCGAAACGGCGAGGAAACTTCCGCGCGTACGGTGGCCCCGGCTTGTCGGCGAGAGAAGCCGATCGTCGTCCTCATCGCATCGTCTTCCGCGCGGCTCGTAAAAGCCTGCCGCCGGTCTGCATTCGCCGGCCACGCGGCGAGTTAATGTCGTCGTCTTCCGCGCACGCATCGTCTTCCGCGCGCACTAAAGGCTGCCGCCGGTCAGCTCGCCGCGGACGCGTCGCAATCCACGCGGCATTTAATCACCGCGAGGCGTACCCCGTGCTCCACTCTCCGTCCACTCTCCCTCCACTCTCCCTCTACTCCCAAGATGGCGTTCTACGGCGACGACGGCGCAGCCAACAACGGCTTCCCCCGCCGGTCGCTGCACACGTGGGAGGGGCACCTCCTCCACCAGGCGGGGTACCCCTGCCCGCCGGACACGAGGCCTCCCGGAGGCGGCCGGCGGCTAAGTGCGGCGGCGTTCCGATCCCGCCGCCGCCGCGGGGCCATGCCCTCGACGTCGCCATCGAGGAGGCGAGGATGACGATGACCGACGAGGAGCGCGCCGACCCGCGCCACCACCCCGACAACTACACGCGGTGGAACTCCTACTTCCTCCGGCGGTGGGAGCGGGAGGCGCGGCCTACGACGGCCCGCCGCCTCCACCTGCGCGCAACAACGCCGTGGGCCGCCGACGGTGGTGGAGCGCGCCGGGCCGGACACTCGAGGCCGTCCTCGAGCACATCGAGGGCGGCAACTTCCCGGTGCTCACGATGCCCCTCCATCGGCATCGAGGGCATCGGCGAGCCGCCGTCGGGGAAACGTCCGGCAGCCACGGCGCATGGTTGCCGGCTCGTCGTCTTCCGGATCGGCGCCGAGGTCATCCTTGGCGCCGGTGAAGAGGAGGAGGCGACGTCGCCTTCGACGCCGGTGCGCGTCAAGAAGGAGCCGGCGTCTCCGCCGGCGACCGAAGGGCGCGGCGGCGGCGCCCTCGTCATCCGAGAACAGCCTTCCGCGCCGCGGAACGGCCGGAAGAAGAAGACGAAGAAAGAGGCCGCCGCCGCAAGCCGGCTCGCCGAGGAAGAGGCGAAGCGCGCGGAGGACGCCGCGATGGCGGAGGCGATCGCCGGGTCGCTGCACGACATGGAGGAGGAGAAGCGCGCGGACGACGCCACATCGGGCTCGGGCCGGGCGCGGCCCGGGAGCGCCGGGAGGAGGAGCGGCGGCGGCGGCTGCCGGACCCGGCCGCCGCACGCCAACTCGCCGCCCGCGCCACTCCAACCGCCAACGACGACTTCGCGCGGTACCGCCGTCCCGCGACACCTCCATCCGGCGTCGCTGTCCCCGTCGTCGACCTCGAGTCCTCCGACGACGGCCGGTACAAGCCATCCCCGGGGTGGGGAGACGCCGGCCGGGGCAGCGGCAGCCGGGCCGCGCGGCCGAGGCCAACGACGACGGCTCCGACGACGACGGCGACGAGCGACTACACGGTGTTCTACCGCCATTTCGGCATGTAGAGCGCCGTGTTTTAAAATTAGCGTTTGCATTCCCCTAGCCGAATTCGAAATATAGTCGAATTCGGCCTCTATGTATGAACTCCTCCCGTTTTAGTCTAAATATCATTAAATTTAGTCTATATTCACCCGAATTTAGCCGTAGTTTGTCAAGTTTCCGTTTTTAAAATTCGCATCGTCGACTTCGCCTGGGCACGCGGCTGGGAAACTACTACTCCCCACGCCAAATCTTCCTCCAATCCGGACGAAAATTTCGCCGGATTTGGGCGTGGGGAGCGCCAACGAGTGGGGATGCTCTTAGATCTGGCATTCTGGCAGTGTCCCCATCAAGATCACCACGCTCAGGCTCCTTCTTCGCCGTAGACTCGATGGGCGGGGGAGCCTATGGATCTTCCCTCGCTTGTGATCTCACCAGACCTTGAGGAGCAGTTAAGATAAGACAATGCGGTAAGTTTCGCCCCTTCAAGCTGCTTCATGTCCAAGCTCGTGCATGCATTCATGGCGCCCCACCCCCACGTCCGTGCCGGAAGACCTCCTCCGCATTCACTCATCCGGGTCCTCGCGGGGTGCACCCGTTCCTTGATACCTTTGCCTGACGCAAGGGAGACATAGAGGCGGACTCAGTCTCCCACTGAGCTCCCCCGCTTTGCCGTCACTGCCAAGCAGGTGCATTCAAGCGAGCCTAGTGACCACGAGCCAGTGAGTAATTCCGACGATGGCTGGCAGCCAATAAGATCTCCTTATTGGTGGAGAAAACAACGCCCCTTCCACCGTCATTCAAGTAGAAGGTCAAGGCCTGCGTCCCGTACTTTGTCAAGCCTCATGAGCACATCTATCAACGGTGCTTGGAGAAGGGCCACCGTGCAGCGGAGTGCCATGACCCCATCAGGTGCTCTCGATGCCGTAGTGGGCGGCACCGAGCCCGTGACTTCAAGCAAGACCATCCAAGCTCCGACTAGGGCTCCTCTTCCTGCGTCCCTACTCCATCGTGCTCATCTCATCGGCCTTGGCTCCATGGTGCTCGTCTTCATCCTCCTCGGTTGCGAGAACTCCGAGTGCATGGCTCTGCATCGACATCGTCTTCAAGGTACGACTCACCCGCTTCGTCTACTTCCGAGGATGGCATGCTATGCATTGGGGACCCCACCTGCAGCTGGCTTAGGTACACATTGTCAGCCCTAACTCACGGGATATGCTTGTCTACGATGCTCGCACTACAACACACCATGTTTTGGCTGACAGTTAGACACCGTCAACGAATGTAAAAATACCTTCACGGACACGTGATACTGGCGGTTTAGAAATCTGTGGGCTACGTCATGTCACAGATGGCTAGAGTGACAGTTCGGCACGACTGTCATGCATCCATGATAGCCAAGTCCAACCCCTCAGCCCGCCCGACCTGGTTCTTCATGACAGACTAAACCTTCATCGGGGCAGTTCCCATGTTGTCGAACATCTTGTCAGACGTATCAGGCTAATGATTGCATTGTTAGTCCGGCCGCGTGAAAAGCATTTTATCATCTAGCATGACGTCATTTGTGGAGTGTCATGCTACTTCCACGATGCGCCTTCCTAGGTTAATATTTTGCAACCTACTAGGTGGACATGTGTCACTTGCGGTATTTGCCTTGGGGGCCAGTAATATGGAGACACCTGAGTAATCCACATAATGACACATGGCCATTCTGTCATGTCACATTGACCATTGCTCGGACGGTAGGTGTCACGACGATAGGAGTGACAAGTCCAACTATTAGCATTATATCTCCAATGATCCCACATTTTCAGCGGGTGACCCATTTGCAATCTGGCCAAGTTGGCTCGAATACACCTAGGCTGGATTGAGGTGCGGTTCGTCCAAAATCTGGTTCAATCCCTTATAGTTGACGTGGGCTGGTGTAACGGTGTCCCATTCACAACTCATTTCGGTCGTGCAATCGTTAGGCCGCATAGCTAATGCCTAGTACCCTAAAAAAAACTAATTCCTTGTCGACAGGCCGTACTTTAGGTGGCCCAATTGAGATCCACCCAGCCGATTCACACCATATTGTACAACCGCTAATTTATGGGTTTCGGCCCATTAATGACTCAACATTTTAATCAATATGGACCACAAGAGATTTACAGGTAAGGGATCAAGATCTAAATCTCATTCGTTTTGTTGATACACCAAAATTCTTGATGCAACTTCTTCAGTATTTCAACTAGTGGAGATATATTTGCAATCTTGTTGTTGCAATTTCATTCTCGGCCTGGTAAGTAAAAGCGCAAAATAGATCAATCAAATAAGTATGGTAAGAATTAATTTGCACATGTTGTGAAACAACACACCCAACATACATAGGCAGCCATGATGGATGAACTAGCATCTTAATTATTGAGAGAGCACGGGAGGCCTGAGTTGTGCATGATACATGATGACATGAATATATGAATCTTCTTCCATTAGCCGAGATGCCAAAATGCCCTTTTTGTTGTAGCTTATTTAGTATTTTAACTAGTGGAGTAATCTCTGAAGGCTCTTGTTGCGATTGCCGTCCCTGATCAAGTAAGTAAAAACACAACATAGATAAATCCAACAAGCATGATAGCAACTACTAAGGCGGAATCAAACAAACACACCCTATATTGTAAGATACAATATTGTACAAGTTGATCAAGATCTAATTTCTCTTTTTTCCATTGTAGCCTCTATAGTATTCCAAGTGGTAGAGGTATCTTTGCGGGTGTCATGTTACAGTTGTGGTATCTGGACCTGATAAGTAAAATAACAAATAGACAAATAGATAAATGAGTCAAGCATGATAACAATTAATATGGTGCAATCAAACAACACACCATATAGAAGTTGTTGAACTGGCGGTATAGATCAATCAATGAACATGAAGATAATTAATTTGCACTCGCAATCAAACATCACATACACCTTAGATGTTGAGTGAGCAGGGGAGGTTTAAGGTTGCTAGTGACAAAATACATCAATATCTCAATCTCCTTCGATTAGCTGAGATGCATAAATGCATTTTTTGCGACACTTCTTTCGTATTTCAACTAGGGAAGGTATGTTTGAAAGCCTCTTCTTGCAATCGTCGTCACTGGCTTGGTAAGTAAAATCACAACATATAGATAAAACAAGCAAGCATGGTACAAATTACTAAAGCGCAATCAGACAACACAATGAGGAGGAGGCGAAGGCCGGCCTCTCCTAGCTCATGCATATGTGTGGTCACCGGCATGACCAAGGACATGCCACACGCTGGTGATGGGCGTTTAGACAACAACAATAACGTGCAAGGTGACGACGTCCTGGACATGGCCGGATATGAGGAGGAGCTCGCCTAGACCGATTCATGTTGGGTTCCGTTCTAGAAAACAAAAAAAATCCTACGACAGAACGATACAGCCAAGATCTATTATATGGGCATGCAATGTAATGGAGGGGATATGTGTTCATACCCTTGAAGACCAAAAATCCTAAAGTTCATAATGAATGTTTGTCTGTGAAGTTGTATGTAGACGCTGACCTCAAGGTCGTGAAGAAGTCCAACGATGAAGCGCTCGAAGTGTCGCGCCTCCGTGGTTCTACACACGTACGGTGAATAGAAGTCTCCCGGGCTCTAGTCCAGTGGTGCAGTGGAAGAAGAAGATTCGGACCGGTGTTCTAGCAGCACGACGGCGTGTAGTTGGGGGAGAAAACTCCAATCCTACGTACGCTCCAAACTTGGGAGCACGCGTGAAGGAGGGGAGAGTGGAGGGACAGAACTCAATGAGGGGATGAATGAGGAGAGGGGGCCACCAAGGGGCATCCGCCGCCCCTCCCTCCCTCCATGGGCCACCAGACCCCCTAGGGCTAGGGTTTGGGGCGGTCAACCCACCATGGGCCACCGGCCCATCCTTCCCCTAGGGTTTGGCTACCCCCCTCTTATTGGGCTGCCCAATGGTGGCTCAATTAGGGGGTTTCCTATTTTTATTTTTATTTAATTATTTAATTCGTATAACTAAATAATCAACATATATTTGAGTCTCCGAACTATTCATTTACTCCAGAACTTATTTCGATTCCCCTCCGAAACAATTTCTGTGTTCTCTTCCTATTCTCAAACAATACCGAATAAATCTCAAAGTGTGGTACACCCTTAAGTGTGCCACCCTACGGGTTCGAGAATGCTTAGACATGATCGAGACGACTCTCCGATCAATGACCATCAGGGGGTTCTGGAAAACCATAAAGGTCCCTATGCAACCGTGAATTAATTTTATCGTTTGAACCTCAATGTCGAGTCCTATTCATTTTGTAACATGATACCGTTGTTTTTTCCGAGACTGTGATCTTCGGTACCCACTATACCTTTGTTCTATCTCGTTAATGACAAACACAATTCAAATCGTTATCATCATATCATATCCTTTGTGACCTAGTCACATGCTTGCAAGCGGTGTTGATATGATATTACCGAGTGGACCCATTGTCGTATCTATCCATCATAGGACTGTACAAATTCCGCTCTTGACTCATACGCCTCAATCTATCCCATTAGCATACTTGAGTACCACCTTTATGACTACCCTGTTACGGTCTAGCGGTTCATGATATCAAAGCAAACGCAAGTAATAGTGATTAAATATAGTCTCACGGTCTAAGGATTAGGTTACAACATTTCATGATAGTATCGCAATGTTGAACTTTGTGACTTGATCAAATTACAATACCTTATGGGTGTATGTCCATCATGTTCACCAACATGACTCCATTATTAATGACTACTTGGTTCATGATCAAGAAACCTTGATCATCTTATTAATCAATGGACTATATCAATAGTGACGGTGTTTTGTTTACATACCACACGTGCATTAATGTTTCCGCTTAACACCATTATAGCATGGCATAAAACTTATTATGAACAAACACAAATATGATAAAGGATAACATCTTTATTTATTTGCCACTAGGGCACATATCCAACCATTTCGACCACCATGATTCCCACCAACCTGAAGGTCCTCTCTTTCCCCCTTTTCACGCAGTACTATATCCTATATTTTCCCCCACGATTGATTACATATATCTTTAGTTGACAATTCTGTAGGGATTCGTTGCATAGAAAACAAAAAAATTCCTACCGCGAGAACGCAATCCAAGCCAAGATGCAATCTAGAAGACGGGAGCAACGAGGGGATGAACGAGACTCACCCTTGAAGATTTCCAAAGCCTACAAGATGAGGCTCTTGTTGTTGCGGTAGACGATCACTTGCCGCTTTCAAAAGCGCGTAGAAGATCTTGACGGTGCCACAATCGGGCAGCACCTCCGTACTCGGTCACACGTTCGGTGTTGATGAAGACGACGTCCTTCTCGTCGTTCCAGCGGGCAGCAGAAGTAGTAGCTCCTCCTTGAATCCGGCAGCACGACGGCGTGGTTGCGGTGGCGATGGAGATCTCCGGCGGAGCTTCTCTAAGCGTTGCGGGAGAGGGGGAGGAGTGGGGCGGCTAGGGTTTGGGGAGAGGGGTGGCCGGCCTCCTTGGGGTGCGGCCAAGGTGGTGGTGTTGTGGTGGCCGGCCCCTCCCCTTGGCCCCTCATTATATAGGTGGAACCCCCAAGTGTTGGACTACAAGTCTTCGAATAAGACCCCAACCCAAAACCTTCCATGTGTAGGGAAACCTACCCAAGGTGGGATTCCCACCTCAAGTGGGACTCCCACCCTTCCATGAGGTGGGGTGGCCGGCCCCCTTGGTGGAGTCCACTTGGGACTCCACCCCTCTAGGGTTGGCCGGCCATGGGTGGTGGAGTCCCTTCGGGACTCCGCCTTCCAAAGTGATTTCTTCCGGACTTTTCTAGAACCTTCCATAAATGCACCGGATCATTTTCAAACTTATAAAATGACTTACTATATATGAATCTTATTCTTCGGACCATTCCGGAACACCTCGTGATGTCCGGGATCCCATCCGAGACTTCGAACAAAACTTCGAACTCCATTCCATATTCAAGTTCTACTAATACAACATCAAACCTTAAGTGTGTCACCCTACGGTTCATGAACTATGTAGACATGGTTGAGAACTCTCTCCGACCAATAACCAATAGCGGGATCTGGAGATCCATAATGGATCCCACATATTCAACGATGACTTAGTGATCGAATGAATCATACACATACGATACCAATTCCCTTTATCACGCGATATTTTACTTGTCCGAGGTTTGATCATCGGTATCTCTCTATACCTTGTTCAACCTTGTCTCCTGACAAGTACTCTTTACTCGTACCGTGGTATGTGGTCTCTTATGAACTCATTCATATGCTTGCAAGCTAATTAGACGACATTCCACCGAGAGGGCCCAGAGTATATCTATCCATCATTGGGATGGACAAATCCCACTGTTGATCCATATGCCTCAACTCATACTTTCCGGATACTTAATCCCACCTTTATAACCACCCATTTACGCAGTGGCGTTTGATGTAATCAAAGTACCTTTCCGGTATAAGTGATTTACATGATCTCATGGTCGAAAGGACTAGGTAACTATGTATCGAAAGCTTATAGCAAATAACTTAATGACGTGATCTTATGCTACGCTTAATATGGGTGTGTCCATTACATCATTCATATAATGATATAACTTTGTTATTAATAACATCCAATGTTCATGATTATGAAACTCTAATCATCTATTAATCAACAAGCTAGTTAAGAGGCTTACTAGGGACTCATTGTTGTTTACATAACACACATGTATCAATGTTTCGGTTAATACAATTATAGCATGGTATATAAACATTTATCATAAACACAAAGATATATAATAACCACTTTTATTATTGCCTCTTGGGCATATCTCCAACAAATTCAGCCTTATTGCTAGCTTGGAAACCGAACTCTACCAACATGGCGATCTTGTGTTGGTGGGCAAAAACCCTTGAACCAGAATCCTAAAAAAATGAATAAACCCAACGAGCTAGCTATTATTTTGAAGAGATCTATGAAGTGCCAAATAAATTGAAGTTGAAAAGGTGATTCATAAGTATGAATTACTATTAAGGGGCAAAAAAACCCTGCAGCTCATCCAAGACATGAAGCTTAGAAGCAAGTGCCTTTCATATTTCCTTCTCACCTTAAAGTTGTCAACTAAAGATACTAGCTACTTACTCATGTACGGATCTGCCATGAGTTTTTAAATGTTGAATTACTAGAAGGGTACAACATTACTTGAGTATTTAGTTTGCAATGCAAACATGCCGAATTATTTGTATACTATTAAAAGAATCAAATGCCTCAAAAACCTTACACATGGTTCAAGCAAAAGCCATGTGAGAACTTTGTTTGGTTCCACTATCAATTAATATTGCCTAAATAGTGTTGCCATATATTATCTTCCTTGCAACGTGTATAAACACTGGAACACCTACATAATGAACCTTTGCTATCACTTTTCTACTCATTAAGGAAGCCATGTTGTGGATATTTGTTCTTATTAAACTACCATGCATGCATAGAGCAAAGTTATTGCCAAAATCTTTTATCGCTTCTGCAATGCATTTGAGTTGTTTGAGGACAAAAAAAGAGCTAATCTTGGGGGAGCTAGTACATCCTAAATGTATCCACTTTTTCAAGTAATTCTCTCAAAGATTTTCTTCGAAATCTCACAATACTTGAATAAAACTGTTGAATCTGACGCTGTTTTTAGCAACTTCTTTCTGTCTCTTTTCGCATGAAATAAAATCGGAGAAAAATACAACGCAAGTTTTTCACTGGGATAAGGATATTGGGCTTTGGAACATCACGAGAAGAGGCACGAGGCTCGAAAGAGAACAGGTGGTGCAACAAACGGTGGGGCCCGTGCCACCCAGGCCCATTTGGCCCTCGGACTCGTCTCATCTCCTCCTTTTGCGTACCCCTTATATACCCCGAAAACCTATCCTCCCAGGAGTACAGAGCTGTAAAAACATAGCGCCACCACCACCACGATCTTTTTTCAGGGGTCAGATTGGTCCTGCTCTCCATGCCGGAGAGGGGATTTCGACGACATCTTCACCCCCATCGCCATCAACACCGTCTTCATCAACCCTGTGCTCACTCTCCATCGCCATGAGTGAGTAGTTCTCTATAGGCATGTGAGGTGGATGGGGATTGGGTGAGATTAATCATGAAATCATGCATATGTATCGAGATTTGAGGTATTTATCTTGAGGATATTCTTATGTGGTGTTGATACACCTTTGCTAGGCTTAATGCTTGTTGCTAGGGCCTGAGTGACATGATTTCAGTACTGAAGTTCTATCGCCTCATCATATATATGAGTTTGGTATGTATCTGAAAAGTGTATTGCCTATTATTATGTGGAACCTGAGAACCCTAAGGTGACAGTTAGGAAAAACAAGGGGAATATGTGGTAGATTGAGGATATTGTGTGTTTATGGAGTGCTAATGCATTATTCCAGGATATTCGAAAGGGTAGATGATACGTCTCCGACGTATCGATAATTTCTTATGTTCCATGCCACATTATTGATGATATCTACATGTTTTATGCACACTTTATGTCATATTCGTGCATTTTATGGAACTAACCTATTAACAAGATGCCGAAGAGCCGCTGTCGTTGTTTCGCTGTTTTTGGTTTCAGAAATCCTAGTAACGAAATATTCTCGGAATTGGACGAAATCAATGCCCGGGGTCCTATTTTGCCACGAAGCTTCCGGAAGACCGAAGAGGAGTCGAAGTGGGGCCACGAGGCGCCGCCACACTAGGGCGGCGCGGCCCGTGCCCCGGCCGCGCCGACCTAGGGTGTGGGGCCCTCGTGTGGCCCCCCGACCTGCCCTTCCGCCTACTTAAAGCCTCCGTCGCGAAACCCCCGGTACCGAGAGCCACGATACGGAAAACCTTCCGGAGCCGCCGCCGCCGCCAATCCCATCTCGGGGATTCTGGACATCTCCTCCGGCACCCTGCCGGAGAGGGGATTCATCTCCCGGAGGACTCTTCACCGCCATGGTCGCCTCCGGAGTGATGAGTGAGTAGTTCACCCCTGGACTATGGGTCCATAGCAGTAGCTAGATGGTTGTCTTCTCCTCATTGTGCTTCATTGTTGGATCTTGTGAGCTGCCTAACATGATCAAGATCATCTATCTGTAATACTATATGTTGTGTTTGTTGGGATCCGATGGATAGAGAATACTATGTTATGTTAATTATCAAGTTATTACCTATGTGTTGTTTATGATCTTGCATGCTCTCCGTTATTAGTAGAGGCTCTGGCCAAGTTTTTGCTCTTAACTCCAAGAGGGAGTATTTATGCTCGATAGTGGGTTCATGCCTCCATTGATATCTCGGGACGGTGACGGAAAGTTCTAAGGTTGTGGATGTGCTGTTGCCACTAGGGATAAAACATTGATGCTATGTCTAAGGATGTAGTTGTTGATTACATTACGCACCATACTTAATGCAATTGTCCTGTTGCTTTGCAACTTAATACTGGAAGGGGTTCGGATGATAACCTGAAGGTGGACTTTTTAGGCATAGATGCAGCTGGATGGCGGTCTATGTACTTTGTCGTAATGCCCAATTAAATCTCACTGTACTTATCATGACATGTATGTGCATTGTTATGCCCTCTCTATTTGTCAATTGCCCGACTGTAATTTGTTCACCCAACATGCTTTTATCTTATGGGAGAGACACCTCTAGTGAACCGTGGACCCCGGTCCATTCTTTTATACCGAAATACAAATCTGCTGCAATACTTGTTCTTTACTCGTTTTCTTGCAAACAATCATCTTCCACACAATACGGTTAATCCTTTGTTACAGCAAGCCGGTGAGATTGACAACCTCACCGTTTCGTTGGGGCAAAGTACTTTGGTTGTGTTGTGCGGGTTCCACGTTGGCGCCGGAATCTCTCGGTGTTGCGCCGCACTACATCCCGCCACCATCAACCTTCAACGTGCTTCTTGGCTCCTCCTGGTTCGATAAACCTTGGTTTCTTTCTCGAGGGAAAACTTGCTCGCTGTGCGCATCATACCTTCCTCTTGGGGTTCCCAACGAACGTGTGAGTTACACGCCATCAAGCTCTTTTTCTGGCGCCGTTGCCGGGGAGATCAAGACACGCTGCAAGGGGAGTCTCCACTTCCCAATCTCTTTACTTTGTTTTTGTCTTGCTTTATTTTATTTACTACTTTGTTTGCTGCATTATATCAAAACACAAAAAAAATTAGTTGCTAGCTTTACTTTATTTACTGTCTTGTTTGCTATATCAAAAACACAAAAAAAATTAGTTACTTGCATTTACTTTACTTGATTCATCATGTTTCCTTTTAATTTTACCACAAAAGACATACCGGTAGGACGCGGGTCTATAGTTGGGAGAAACAATATAGAAGAATTTTTCAATCATGTTAGTACCGTTGAAGATTTTGAAGATAGACACTTGGTAGAACTTGCTCCTACTTATGAAATTGCTGCTGCTGCTCTAGTTCGCATGTTGGAAACTAAATTTGTTAATCTCAATCCTATAATCCAACACATGTTTCTTACACTCGGTGATATGGAAGAGGGGTAAAAGAAGATTTTGTTTTAGAAACCCTTCTTAGAGAATTTGGTGGTCTAGCAAGAGAGGCTAGAAAGGTCTTTGTTAAATTTAATATGCTTGGTTCTCATACTAATTTTGTTGGTATCCTTGAAAAAATGGACATGGATAGAATAAGGTACACTAATCTTATATTTACTAATTGGAGGCACCATACGAGACACCACGTTAATCCACATCATTAGAATAATTAAGACAATTAGATCTAAAATTAATGGCTAGGATTAGTCAAAAAAGTTATCTTTATAATGTCACATTAGATGTTACATAGACACGTTGTAATTTTAGATCTGATAGCACGTAACATAGGAACCCAATATATCTAGCGGCAGGTGGTTGACATAGTTTCGTGTCACGTACAGCCATCTCAAGAGAAAGTGATTTAATTTTTAATTGCTACAAGGTTAAAGAAATTGAACTAATCGTGCCTCTCTATCTCCTCCATATATGCAACAACTCTCATGGCTACAATTGTGGCAGTCCAGGAAGCCTAAGAATATGCATCGGTCAGATTTATCGAGAATCAAGCGTACAAATATGTAGTCTGAGCATAATACGCCACCTATAAAAGGAAATCCAAACAAACTTCTTGAGCCTTATATGATCGCTGTCCCACGATTCCTCCATTTACTGTCTATGTCAAAATAGAAAACCTTATAAATCGTGAAAGGCGGGTGCAACACCAGCGAGAAACGGATTGGCTCCAATGGTCGCATGTCCAGGTCGCCTTCTCATGCTCGATCTCCCTTCCATAGCTTATGAAAGTCGGTGTTTCCACTCGCCCGTCCCCTCCTCCATAATGTTTCTACGCTTGCGTCCTGGCCGGAATTTGATCTCCGGTTTGATTGCCAGGTCCTACGAGACATCGCTTGCAATATAATTTTTTTTCCTTGCACCAGAAGTGTGACTGCATGCCAGGTGATTATAATACATTAGTTGAATTTATTGCAGCTGGATTGCTGTCCGTGGTCTGTTTGCATCTTTCAATGATTTTGTTCCCTGCAGGAACTGTATGATACGCAGGTCAGATGTGAACTGCAGGCAGCTCAAATTTCCCATTTTTTCGAGAATTTTTTTCCCGTGGTGCACAAACATTAGTTTGATTTTTTTAGATTTTGTTCGTTCTCCTCTAGGAATCCTGGTTCGTTTCTTGATTATCCAATAGACTTTGGCTAAACGACTTTGAAAAAATTATGATCTGATGAGGGTCCATTTGCGTTGTTCCAATCAGTTTCTCTACATCAGGTGAACTGATTGGAGATCTCATTGTGTTATCCGCATGACCTCCACATCGGGTGATTACATTGTCTCCATTTGTGTTTTCAGGGTTATGTCATTTCCTATAGCCTCACGGTCTCATTCTTGATTTCATTGCTTTCTCATCCCTGTAGGATTAACTCGAGCGATGGAGGATTGAGGCGGCAACATCACCAACCATTATTGTCTCCCATCCAAGTTGATGCAGTTCTCCTACTTCCTCCGATTCATATTACATGACACTAATATAGATGTATCTAGACATATTTTAATTGTAGGTATATCCATTTTAATGCAAGTAATATGGATCGGTGCAAGTACTTTTTCGTTGTCCCGGTCCCGCCCCAAGAAGATGTGCTAGCTTGATGATTTTAGGTGATTCCGTTGGCAATCTTCAATTAGTTTCAGTAATTACCGGTTCTTGGATTATCCAATCAATATAGCCACTACGACAGGTTTATGGCAGGGATGGAGAAGTTATTTATTTTTTATTCTTAATCGGTTATTTCCACGGAAACAAGCTGGAGGTGGATGAGAATTTCATCACACGCACATGGTAACAACATCGGATCGATGACCTTTGGAGTTTATTTTCTTATGGTTGGTCAACAGAGGACACATCTCAGATCAATGGTGGTTTTATCTCATCATTGTGTCATAGTTTTACATCTTTGGTAACTCTATTTCGGTATGTTGTCCTACTTGCTAGATGATGGTGTCTTTGATGGTTCCTAAATAATTATCTTCAAAACTTGAAACAATTATAATCAGTTTATTATGTTTTCCTATGTTAAAATATGAACTGTACTTTCAGCTGATTTCCATGTTTGGGCCTGGGGTGCAAGCACGGTCCAGATTAATTATGTAATCACTAACGGACTTAAAGACTGATGGTAACACACCAGTTCAACCTCATTAATATCTTCAGTTTCACGTAAAGGCATGTAGGACCATAATGATTTTGGGGTTTTCATACTGTATCAGAAGATGAAGGTAATAGCTCCTTACATTTGAATTATCTTGGAGGGTGCAAATAAATCTGAAAATTATATGAGCTTTGAGCTTTTTTTTACCTTCTATTTGTCCATGTCAAGGGCGATGCACCTGCCTCTCCAGAAATAAACACTGGAATCGACGCGAAAACAAATTCAATCTCTTGAGGTCATCTGTCCCGTGTTGATCAGTGCGCATGGTTTTGTAGAGGCGTCATCTCCATGTGGTATTTGTTTTAGGGAGAGATAATTGTTGAATCAATAATAACAAGGCATGGCCATCAACCGTGAAAGATAGTCAATCTTTTCATCCTAACGGAAAATGCATAGCAAGTGCATGTGTGGTATGTACCACGCGTGCTGATATTAATCTGTATTGATTATTATTCATGCTGCTTTAATTGGTTCTTAATTTTCTCTTTGAGAACATCTTAAGTATTATTTGAATTTGTACGGTACATGTATACTTCAGAAGTTAATGTAGACAGTGAAATTGTTGTTCTACTATAGGAGTTGGTGAAAAATTAACAACAAAAGACGTCAAAGTTAACAATGAAGTCATTTGATCAGTGTTGACACATCTGATTGATGTATTATTTTACTGATAATTTTATTGTTCCGTATGTATGTTCATGAAACAACACGTATTATTATATATATGTAAGTGATTCTCAGTGCAGCGATCAAGGAGAAATAGTCGTAATTGCATCCGAATCCATACAAATATTTATTTTAATTTCTATAGAAAGAATTGAGGTGATATTAATTCATGAGTTGGTGAGTGTTAATGGGCAAAGGTAAATCATGACGACTGAATTAGTGAACGGTTAATAGTAGTTGGAGTAGAATGTTGGACGCTAATTTTAGGGATTTTCAATTTAAAATACGGATTGCTACTTGGACCATGTATACTCACATATCGTCTACTTGATACATCTACCTTTTTAGGATAATGTCAAATTATACTAAACTAAAAGAGTTCTTTACACGGACACCGAATAAATCAAGGAAGTCACTAACAACACATATGTACCAACTAAATATATATTAATAAAAACATTCAAAACATTAGGATGGAGCAACACCATAAAATTATCTAGCCCGTGCAGCGCACGGGTTGACGACTAGTAATATTAATGATGGTGGGGAGATCAAAGCACCAATACCATGTAAACTCCTAGCTATGAATGATGCACTAGAAAATAACTATGCTTGGCTTGTTCCTGAAAATTTGTTTGATGAGAGTAGCAAGCCCAAGACTAATGAAAAGGGAGCCGCTGAAACTTATGTATCCAATATACTATGCATGGTTGAGAAAACTCCAAACCCCGCTGTAGATGCACCACCCTTTGACAATACTTGATACACACTTTCTGCGCCTAGCTGAAAGGCGTTAAAGAAAAGCGCTTATGGGAGACAACCCATGTTTTTTACTACAGTATTTTTGTTTTATATTTGAGTCTTGGAAGTTGTTTACTACTGTAGCAACCTCTCCTTATCTTAGTTTTGAGTTTTGTTGTGCCAAGTAAAGTCTTTGATAGTAAAGTAAATACTAGATTTGGATTACTGCGCAGAAACAGATTTCTTTGCTGTCACGAATCTGGGTCTAATTCTCTGTAGGTAACTCAGAAAATTATGCCAATTTACGTGAGTGATCCTCAGATATGTACGCAACTTTCATTCAATTTGGGCATTTTCATTTGAGCAAGTCTGGTGCCTCAATTAAATCCATCTTTACGGACTATTCTGTTTTGATAGATTCTGCCTTTTATTTCGCATTGCCTCTTTTGCTATGTTGGATGTATTTCTTTAATCCATTAATGTCCAGTAGCTTTATGCAATGTCCAGAAGTGTTAAGAATTATTGTGTCACCTCTGAACATGTTAATTTTTATTGTGCACTAACCCTCTAATGAGTTGTTTCGAGTTTGGTGTGGAGGAAGTTTTCAAGGATCAAGAGAGGAGTATGATACAATATGATCAAGGAGAGTGAAAGCTCTAAGCTTGGGGATGCCCCGGTGGTTCACCCCTGCATATTCTAAAAAGACTCAAGCGTCTAAGCTTGGGGATGCCCAAGGCATCCCCTTCTTCATCGACAACATTATCAGGTTCCTCCCCTGAAACTATATTTTTATTCCGTCACAACTTATGCACTTTGCTTGGAGCGTCGGTTTGTTTTTGTTTTTGTTTTTGTTTGAATAAATGGATCCTAGCATTCACTGTATGGGAGAGAGACACGCTCCGCTGTAGCATATGGACAAGTATGTCCTTAGGCTCTACTCATAGTATTCATGGCGAAGTTTCTTCTTCGTTAAATTGTTATATGGTTGGAATTGGAAAATGCTACATGTAGTAATTCTAAAATGTCTTGGATAATTTGATACTTGGCAATTGTTGTGCTCATGTTTAAGCTCTTGCATCATATACTTTGCACCCATTAATGAAGAAACATTTAGAGCTTGCTAATTTGGTTTGCATATTTGGTTTCTCTAGAGTCAAGATAATATCTAGTATTGAGTTTTGAACAACAAGGAAGACGGTGTAGAGTCTTATAATGTTTACAATATGTCTTTTATGTGAGTTTTGCTGCACCGTTCATCCTTGTGTTTGTTTCAAATAACCTTGCTATCCTAAACCATGTATCGAGAGGGA
>NC_061511.1:193300327-193377582 GCF_022539505.1 Lolium rigidum | reverse complement strand
CCTTCGCCTACTTAAAGCCTCCGTCGCGAAACCCCCGATGCCGAGAGCCACGATACGGAAAACCTTCCGGAGACGCCGCCGCCAGTCCCATCTCGGGGGATTACGGAGATCTCCTCCGGCACCACTGCCGGAGAGGGGATTCATCTCCCGGAGGACTCTTCACCGCCATGGTCGCCTCCGGGAGTGATGAGTGAGTAGTTCACCCCTGGACTATGGGTCCATAGCAGTAGCTAGATGGTTGTCTTCTCCTCATTGTGCTTCATTGTTGGATCTTGTGAGCTGCCTAACATGATCAAGATCATCTATCTGTAATACTATAAGTTGTGTTTGTCGGATCCGATGGATAGAGAATACTATGTTATGTTAATTATCAAGTTATTACCTATGTGTTGTTTATGATCTTGCATGCTCTCCGTTATTAGTAGAGGCTCGGCCAAGTTTTTGCTCTTAACTCCAAGAGGAGTATTTATGCTCGATAGTGGGTTCATGCCTCCATTGATATCCGGGACGGTGACGAGAAAGTTCTAAGGTTGTGGATGTCTTGTTGCCACTAGGGATAAAACATTGATGCTATGTCTAAGGATGTAGTTGTTGATTACATTACGCACCATACTTAATGCAATTGTACTGTTGCTTTGCAACTTAATACTGGAAGGGGTTCGGATGATAACCTCGAAGGTGGACTTTTTAGGCATAGATGCGAGTTGGATGGCGGTCTATGTACTTTGTCGTAATGCCCAATTAAATCTCCATTGTACTTATCATGACATGTATGTGCATTGTTATGCCCTCTCTATTTGTCAATTGCCCGATCGTAATTTGTTCACCCAACATGCTTTTATCTTATGGGAGAGACACCTCTAGTGAGCTGTGGACCCCGGTCCATTCTTTTATACTTGAAATACAAATGCTGTTGCAATACTTGTTCTTTCTTGTTTTCTTGCAAACAATCATCTTCCACACAATACGGTTAATCCTTTGTTACGGCAAGCCGGTGAGATTGACAACCTCACTTTGTTTCGTTGGGGCAAAGTACTTTGGTTGTGTTGTGCGAGGTTCCACGTTGGCGCCGGAATCTACGGTGTTGCGCCGCACTACATCCCGCCACCATCAACCTTCAACGTGCTTCTTGGCTCCTCCTGGTTCGATAAACCTTGGTTTTTTTCTGAGGGAAAACTTGCTGATGTGCGCATCATACCTTCCTCTTGGGGTTCCCAACGAACGTGTGAGTTACACGCCATCAGTAGACCTTAATTACATGTAGTTTCAAATTGGCCCCGGTGAAATGGGAAGGTAGGACAATAGATGTCATGCAAATTCTCTTGGTTAGTACGCATAACTATACTTAGAACACATACCTACACACAACAGAGTTAGAGAAAAAACAATATGTTATTTGTACTACATTATATGATCAATCTTATTCGTGCAACACACAGACTATCACCTTATGCCTACGATTTTACAAGTTCACTACTTCCGTTGAAAACTAGAAATCTGCTACTATTATTTATTATTTTGTTTTACTCCTTTGATTCAACTGCTACACTCACCACTTCCTTTTTGAGAATATTGATACACATGTGTGTTTGAGAGTGACACCTCAATTGCTAAAGTCTTATTGGTATTCTTGTGTTCCCCTTAAGTCGAACTACAAATTTGGGTAATACTTCCCATTTAAGATTTCAGCGATCTCCTATACTTGTTGGCATCAACGGCACCCTCTGATGGATGATCCAGCTCCGTGGTCATGCTTCATCTTTCCGAACAGCCACTACTTGCCCATGGCAACGCTAGCTCTTGGGTTCTGTGGAGATGGGCAAGTGGAATGGCAATGGCATGGGAAAAATAATGGGTATAGCCACACCCCTTAATAAGCATGTGGGCACCCTCCCCATTAATGCCTATTGTGGAAGCCCAGCGCTGCCCGCACCAGCACATGTGTGCAGAAGACCACAAGGACGTGCAGAAGGCGAAGGCTGGAAGTAGTCGCTACCATATGGATCCGAGGAAGTAGGGCGTGGATCAGGCTGTGTCCGCGGCAACACATTGCCAACCTAAATTTAGGCCGCGAATGGGTCACCGCGGACAGTTCGTCCCTTCACGTCGGGCCGTTGGGTCGGGGGTTTGCTCTCCGCATGTTCGAGCGTACCAAAACGGACCGCCTCGGTCCATTTATGTGGGGCCACTAGAGATGCCCTTACCATAGCGCATGTTGTGAATACAATCAAACAACAGTCTACATTTGCCTTGCTATATGAGCCGCAAAGCATGTAACCAAACAGTCGCACACTCGTACATGCTATCTCCCGAGGGCAAAAAATAGTTGTGCATGCATCCAAATATATAGGACAACATGGTATATAAACTATTCTTGCGTGGCCAACCTGAGACATTGCTCCCGGAGCCAAAATTTGGCTACAAGCTACTAACCACGTCATATATCTCCTTTCCATGAAAAACACGCATCTCTGTTCCAATATTCGCACTCGAGCTTGTACTCCGGGTGTGACTCCCTTATCTTCGCCGTCGGCGTGCCACCGCTCCTGCTGTCGTCCGGTCGTTGGTTCGCATGAGGACGCTAGTTGCCTCCCCCAGTCTATATATATTCAAATTTGTCAAATTCTTTGCTCAGCAGGCTTTGATATGTCATAGTGGCGGGTATCTACACGTCTTTTAGTGCATAGGTATATGTGAATCTAGATAAATCTTGGACAAATATTTCCAAACGGAGAGAGTAGTTTTTCAAACGAGCTAACATCATTTTCAGTGTTGTGTTCCCCAAATCGTTGTGTTTGGGGCAAAAAGATGCCAGAGTTGTTGCTCTTGTGAAAAAAGGCCTGGCCCAACAAGTAAGTGCGAGAATCTCGGAGGTGGACAACAGATCGTACGGGTTGTATGGCTGGCCCACCGAATATATCTCCATTCCCTGGGAAATAAAAGATCTCCATTCCAATTTCCGCACCACTCCGAGTCGCCGTGCAAGGGCTTTGCGGGGCAGCCAAACCGCCTCCCGCCGTTCCGCCGGGCGCCGGCTCTGGAGGAGATCGACGTCGATATGAAGCCCTTGCCGCCCTCCCCGGATATCGCGAGGAACGCTCAAGGTACGCCTCCCCTCCCCAGATCCCGGCGCCCTCGTCTCGCCCGGGGGTTTCCCCGCCAATTCTGCGCGGGATTTCTCTTATGGTGGTTTCTAAATTCTTGAATTTTCTTGGCGCAATGGCGCGCAGATGTTGTGGCCAAGGACCAGCTCTTCAGCATCGCCGCCTACATCTCATCCGCACCGGTACGTGGCTCTCCTTCTGTTTTTGTTCAGATTGTGAGGTCTCGTGTCGTCCTTGTGCTGCGGTAAAAGGGTGGATTTTTGTGTTGGGGTTGGATGTATGTACGCGATGCCAATCTTGTTGGTTTTCTGTGCGAGTTTAGTCTAATCAGACGAGTGTGGATTTAAAATAGTTGGTTGTTTCTCACTAGGGCACTGCATCATTATGGAATGATGGATGCCGATCAATTGCTTAAGTATACGCTTGCGTTGGTGCTTTTTTTTATACTGGGAACTGGGGTTTGCGAGCTTTATCATGTGTTTTGTTCGTGTCGGTACAAGTACACGAATCAGTACGTTTCGGGTCTGGACTTCTGTAGTTCTCCATCTTCCCGCGCACTATATGTTAGGTTGAACCAGTTCTTGAGTTACTGTTACTGGCTAGCATTAAATGTCTAGGTACAGATGCTCATCTTATGAAGTTGTTACGGGGGAAATAATGTGGAGTGGATATATACTTCACATGTATGCCTTGTGTGTTGATAGTAATTCAGCATAAATGGAAATTATAATTCAGTACATTTGCGGTTTATTGAGAGGTTTAGCTTCCTGGGATGTTAGGCCCCGAACTTTCTAGATTAGCTGCACCTTCGTTTATATTGAACAATATTATTTTCTCGGTTGATAATAGGATGTTATTGCTGCTGCCCTGCGGAAACATGTTGAGGATGAAGCTCGTGATCTCGGCAGTGAAGATCTCCCAAGGGTTATGGATCAGCTCTATGAGCAAATATCTTGTTTACTGCAAAGCAATGATGCTGCTGTAATTTTACTGGCTCTCCATGCTATCGATGCTTTGATTGACTTACCCTTTGGAGGTGCCTCAAATGTTGCCAAGCTCGCTAATTTCTTAAGAAATGTGTTTGAAGTCAAGCGTGACCCTGAAATCCTAGTTTCAGCTAGCACAGTGCTTAGTCATTTAGCAATTGTTGGGGGAGCACTAACTGCACACGAAGTTGAGCGACAGGTATGTTATAATTGGTTCCAGTATACTGGGATGAACATGTGTTTTTCAGTTTTCTAACATGCACTTCTTCTAGATTATTACAACTGCGTTAGGGTGGCTTCATGAGGATCAAGTGGAATATTGTCGCTTTGCAGCTCTCCTCATTCTCAAAGTAAGTTAAACCGATCAGCTTCTGGAGTGTTTAATCAACAATCAAGATTATGATGCTACCGCTTGTTCTCTGCATAGTGTTTGTAGCAAATGTAATGGTAAACTATTAATCGACGACTAATTATGACTGGTCGTGACTGATCTGGTGAGTTGAGTTGAGTTGAGTGTACAACTTAAATAATACTCCTTAGCGCTGGCTGTCTTTTTAGGCCATGATCGAATACCATTTCCTGCACTCCAAGATGCGATGAAAAGAACCCTGTGTGCAACTAGCATCCTGACATTTTGCAGTTTACAAGTTAGTTTATTATGGCATTAGTTTAATTCTATGCCAATATTTTTTTCCATATGAACTGTACTCTATGATTTGTATTAAATTTCACCTTTTCTTGATGTAGGAGATGGCTGAAAATGCATTCACAGTTTTGAAGAACTATATCCCTGAATTTGTTGATGCTATACTGATAGCATCGAGGGACCCCAAATTGGTTATTCGTGAACGTGCAGTTGAAGCCTTGCGTGCTTTTTCACATTCCAACATGAAGGCGGCGGCAGTTTGCACAGCCAAGGAGGCGAAACTGGAGGGAATCGATCTGTTCAGCTTCCTTCCAGATGATATGATCAGCACCATCATCTCCTTCCTCCGTACCGATGATGCTGTGCGCACGTCCGCCCTCTCTCGCCGCTGGCGTCACCTATGGCGCTCTGCCCCGCTCAACCTCGACACTGACCATATCCCTGGCTACTGCCCTGAGCAGATTAAGGTTGTAACCAAGATTCTCTCCCAGCACCGGGGTCCCATACGCCGCCTAAAACTCCACAGCCTCTACTTTGCTGACCTTGATAGCTGGTTCAGGTCCCCGGCCCTTGATACTCTTCAGGAGATCGATATCTATGTCGCTAAATTTGATGATGTACTGCCGCTGTCCGTACTCCGCTTCGCGTCGACCCTCCGTGTGGCTCACTTTGCCCACTGCAGCCTCTTTGAGGATGAGGACCCAGTATTCAGTTTCCCACACCTGAAAACACTCGCCTTGGGCGTACTTTCCATACGGGGAGACACTCTCCACAGCATTCTCTCAGGATGCCCTGTCCTTGAGTGCCTGCTGCTTGACGGTTGCGATGTTTTCGGTCGCTTGGTGATTAACTCACCGACACTTCGAAACCTCGGTGTCTGTAATGTGGACTACATGAAGGAAATAGTCATCCAAAATGCCCCTTGCCTGGAAAGATGCGTCAGGTATAATTTGTCTCATGCTCGTACTGTACCAGTCATCCAGGTAATCAGGGCACCGAAACTGGAGATCTTGGGCTCACTAACAGATAACTTCGATAAACTCAAGCTTGGAACCAGAGTTTCACAGGTAGCTGCGTCTGGTTATCTCAGATTTGGCATTCCACACAGCTTGCACTTATCTTTTCTAATGCTTTTTCTATTAGCAGGAAATGGTTGTTGGAAACTTGAAAATATTAATGCAGAGTGTGAAGATTTTACATCTCACGTCTAGTGGCCCTAATCTTGATGCAGTTGTTGCCTTCCTCAAAGTCTTTCCTTGCTTGGAGAAGCTGTACATCATGGTGAGTTGGTGAATCTCTTCTTCGACAACTTGTATTGTTAAAATCAATTTCACTTCTTTCATCTTTTTTTGCGGTACACTTCTTTCTTTCATCCTTTTACTTGATGTAAACGTTTTTACTATATTGCCTGGCAATACATGTTTTTGAACTGTTTATACTATTTTCAGTCATCTCTACAGAACGATATGAAAAATGTGCACCATCTAGACCCAACAGATCCAATTGAATGTCTTGACCATCTCAGATATGTGGAGTTGAAGTGTTACATGGGAAAGAAGCCAGATGTCGATTTTGCCAGGTTCTTTGTTCTTAATGCTAAGGTACTCGAGTTAATGAAATTCATTGTTAAGGACAGTTGCACTCAGAAATGGAGAACTAATCAGTACAAGCAGCTACAGTTTGATAGCAGGGCTTCTCAAAATGCTCAATTTGAGTTTGGATCTTACTCTGGCACTGCATACCCTACCGGCTGTTTCCGAAGCAGAGGCTTTGAGTTTGGATCTGGTCACATTGGCAAGCGAAGAGTAGTCCATCACCATGATGATCATGTCTTGTCCATGGCTGATCCCTTCGATAGCTCTTCTTGTGGATTGTGCAGAATAGTCCTTCACCATGATGATAACGTCCTATGAATGTTTTTGAAGATCTTGACACCTGTTAATGACCAATCTTAAGAGTTTTGTGTCAGTACTTAAGTTATAGCCAGTTTGGTGTCATGTTTAATGCTACGTACGTCCCTTTGTTATTTATTTAACTTGCATGATGTTATGTTACCAACACACAGAACGTGGGCTGATGGATGTTGAAATGCATGCATTTTTTTTGCTTGTCTCGTTCGGTAACATCTGGAAATCCTCTTGTTAGACTTTTTGCAGCGACCGATTTTTGTTGATTACATGGGTTTGTTCTTGGCATTGATAAAAGGCTACTGCTTTTCTCTGTGATACTTACACTTGTGATCTTTCATTCACTGGTAGTACCGTGTTGGGCCTGGTGCCTCTGGGTAGGCCAAGTGTGTGCTTGATCTGGCTGGTTAGAGCGGTGCATAAACCACTCCTCTCTTTCTCCCATGCGTTGGTATGAGATGACTAGGTTCCAGAACCCTTCCTCTGAAATTGAGTTGGTCTTGCATTTTCTTTTGAATCCGCAATAGAGCCAGTCCTCTGAAAATGATGTCACAAAGAGGGCCTGGTGGAAGGTCAGATGGTATCACATTCCATTCTACACTAGACCATGAAAGCGTGCTTTGCTGCACCCGTTCATCTTATCGAAAGAACAATATAAATATTTTAGAATATTCGAGAGAAATGAATCTTTGAGAAGACATCAGATTACACTTCTTGTTTAGAATGGTTTTAAGTTAGGATTGCATGTATTTGTAAGCGCATGACTATATATAAATTACAACCAATATATACAGGGATGAGCTGATAGAATTCTTTTATTAGAATGACATCAAGAATAATCTATGATAGCAGTGAAGGCATGCGTGAATGTATATTGTCTGAATATCGATGTAACTGAAGTTGGTCAATGATGAAGCGCTGGAAATACCAGCAAAGGGTGGCTTAGTTCTTAGTACCGAAAGTAACATGATTTCAAGTAGAAGGATTTAGGCACTTCAAACTATGATTTTCGGCCCAACAATGACGGCATAGCATCTCTGCTTCTTTATCATTTGGCAATTAATTTACAAGGACCTAGAACTGAAAATTTCTTCATAACCTCTATGTTCTGCTTCAAATGTGATTTTGGGACTGCTTGGAGATTTCGGGAAGCAAGTCCAGCTGATCACACACAACACAAGACCAAGCTATAGTTAAATCTCCAGGGAGAAAGTAGACATAAAGGCTATTTCCGAAATTATTCAAGCAAATAAGCAATGTTCCTTTAACTTTTGGTTCATTAGGAATCTTTGCAAAGCTCCAAAATCCCTCCAACTTCTGGAAGTTTATAACTATCAATATGGCAGATGTATTATGTATATGTCATATGAACTTAGTAGTAGCAAGAAGCAATTCCTCTCTAAGAAAGAATTAAGAATATGCAATTCAGAAATCTAAAAAAAAAAGTTGTCATGCAAGACTTGTTAAACCCTGAAGTGTCAACAAGTCAGACAAGGCAGGTTGATGCAACTGACATTAGTACATATCGGGCCTTCACACATGGTTGAAATGGTCCGTCGCACACGGTAAACCTAACCGTCACAAGGCGAGAGTGGGCGATACGCCAAAACAAAGCACACAGTTTCCAAAACCGTGTGCGAGGGGGTCCAATGTCGAACATGGTTCATTACGTGAAATCATGTGCAATAGGCTGGTCCGTGACACATGGTTCTCCCTATTCGAACGTCAACAGACTGGAAGATCGCAACCGTTATTAATAATTTAGGCGTATGTGTTCCACCGAGATGGCACAGGAGAATTTTTTTAACCATCCATTTTAATTTCTGCCAGAATCGGTGACGTTTTATATATGCAATAGCACATAACTCAATATTCCATTCACAATAAAGTAGCAAAAATCATTTATATTTGATTGTACATTCCATACACCATGTGTACACATGTATTTCGACATAGATTAACTGCTAGCTATAGAAACGAGAGTTCTACAGAATAGTTCTTGTTTATGTTTGTTATCTCCATGCAACAGAAGGTTACAAATGATCAATCTTCATTGAGAACCTTCAGTGTTCTTCTCGTCACCTTTGTGATATTCTGTCAACACTACATAAAACACTTTTAACCAAAAAGGTGTCTTATGTAGTGCATCAAAAAAATGTCAATAGTGACGGTTTGCGATCCTTATGACAAGTGTCCAAAATAAATTGCGCAAATAAATCTTTGGAGTTACAATATAAACATACCAAACACATGATAGCTAGATTTAAAATGGTTAAGAAGAAATGATTTGTTATCATACTGATTCAGACTGAAAAAGGAGACACCATTTTCCCTAATCAGCCAATCAACTTCTTATGTAGTGTCACTAAAATACAATCCCTGTTATAAGATGATAGCTATAGTTAACTATAGGAAACAGATTGAGAAAATAGTAATGTTTAGATCTAACACATGAAATTGTGCTTACACAATGGATCCGGTTAAGCTATACACATGAACATATAGATCAAACAATACATAATAAAATAAGTGGGGAAAATGCTACTATTTAACAAAGTATTTTAATCCAGTTAAAACATGGTGCATCCCCTAGCTAAGAGTAGACCTGGCAATGTATACAACATAACATATAGAACATGGTACCTTGCACATCAGATGACACAACATCCATGCTTAACAATATTCTAATGAAACCGACCTGGCTAACTGTGGCGTGATTAAAAAACCAAAACTCGCTGATCCTAACACAATATTCTAATGGATCTGGCCTTGCTAACTGTGTTATGCATTAGATCCGTGGTCAACTTAAACAAAAAAAAAGCATGAGAAAGAACCTATAGCTCTTTGAGACGATGGAGCTCGCGGGGACGAGACAGCTTGATCGTCGGTATCGGAGTTCAAAGGTGAGGTTCAGCCGGCGCGACCAATGAGGAAGCCCCAGCGACGTCAACTCCATTCCCGCGAGGTAGGATTGCAAAAGCTAGGTGGCAGCTTCCTCCACGCCAACCAGGTGCTCAAGGGTAGCAAGGGGACATGCGTTTTCGTAAATCTGGAGTGGCGGCTGACGTGGAGTCTGTCCGAATGGGAACCCTAGTGGTCCTTATATATCCCAAAAGATGGTAGGGTTTGATGTCTACGTTCCCCCTCCTTTCCTGTAGACAGTGTTGGGCCTCCAAGAGCAGAGGTTTGTAGAACAGCAGCAAGTTTCCCTTAAGTGGATACCCAAGGTTTATCGAACTCAGGGAGGAAGAGGTCAAAGATATCCCTCTCATGCAACCCCGCAACCACAAAGCAAGAAGTCTCTTGTGTCCCCAACACACCTAATAGGTGCACTAGTTCGGCGAAGAGATAGTGAAATACAGGTGGTATGAATAAGTATGAGCAGTAGCAACGGTGCCGTAAAAGTGCTTGGCGTGTAGTTGATGGTGGTGGTATTGCAGACAGTAGTAACGCGGTAAAACAAGAAACAGAGCAGTAGTAACTCAGCGAGTAGTAACGCAGCGAGTAGTAAACAAGCAGTAGTAACTCAGCAGTATTTAGGAACAAGGCCTAGGGATTACACTTTCACTAGTGGACACTCTCAACATCGATCACATAAAAGAACAGATAGATGCATACTCTACACTTTTGTTGGATGATGAACACATTGCGTAGGATTACACGAACCCTCAATGCCGGAGTTAACAAGCTCCACAATAATGCTCATGTTTAAGTAACCTTTAGTGTAAGATAGATCAACGCTACTAAACCAAGTACTAGCATAGCATGCACACTCGTCACCTTCATGCATATGTAGGAGGAATAGATCACATCAATATTATCATAGCAATAGTTAACTCCATAATCTACAAGAGATCATGATCATAGCATAAACCAAGTACTAACACGGTGCACGCACTGTCACCTTTGCACACATGCAGGAGGAATAAACTACTTTAATAACAAATTGCTAGAGTAGCACATAGATAAATTGTGATACAACATCATATGAATCTCAATCATGTAAAGCAGCTCATGAGATTATTGTATTGAACTACATAGGAGAGAGATGAACCACATAGCTACCGGTACAGCCCCGAGCCTCGATGGAGAACTACTCCCTCCTCATGGGAGCGAGCGGCGGTGATGAAGATGGCGGTGGAGATGGCAGCGGTGTCGATGGAGAAGCCTTCCGGGGCACTTCCTGCTCCCGGCGGGTGCCGGAACGGAGATCCCGTCCCCGGATCTTGGCTTCGCGATGGCGGCGGCTCGGCGGGTTCTCGTGGGTTTCGTCAATTCGTTATCGGGTTTTCTGATCCAGGGGCTTTATATAGGCGAAGAGGCGGCGCAGGAAGGTCGAAGGGGGGCCCACACCCTAGGGGGCGCGCCCCCTGGCCGCGCCGGGCTAGGGTTTGGTGGCCCTGGCTCCCTTCTCCGGCGGTTCTCGTGTGTTCGGAGGCTTCCGGTAAAATAGGAACCCGGGCGTTGATTTCGTCCGATTCCGAGAATATTTCGTTACTAGGATTTCGAAACCAAAAACAGCGAGAAACAGAACCGGCACTTCGGCATCTTGTTAATAGGTTAGTTCCGGAAAATGCACGAATATGACATAAAGTGTGCATATAACATGTAGATAACATCAATAATGTGGCATGGAACACAAGAAATTATCGATACGTTGGAGACGTATCGGCATCCCTAAGCTTAGTTCCGCTCGTCCCGAGCGAGGTAAAACGATAACAAAGATAATTTCTGGAGTGACATGCCATCATAAACTTGATCATACTATTTGTAAAGCATATGTAGTGAATGCAGCGATCAAAACAATGTATATGACATGTGTAAACAATCGAATCATAAAGCAAAGACTTTTCATGAATAGCACTTCAAGACAAGCATCAATAAGTCTTGCATAAGAGTTAACTCATAAAGCAATAATTCAAAGTAAAGACATTGAAGCAACACAAAGGAAGATGAAGTTTCAGCGGTTGCTTTCAACTTATAACATGTATATCTCATGGATAATTGTCAATGCAAAGCAATATAACAAATGCAATATGCAAATATGTAAGAATCAATGCACAGTTCACACAAGTGTTTGCTTCTTGAGGTGGAGAGAAATAGGTGAACCGACTCAACAATAAAAGTAAAAGAATGGTCCTTCAAAGAGGAAAGTATCGATTGCTATATTTGTGCTAGAGCTTTGATTTTGAAAACATAAAGAGAGCATAAAAGTAAAGTTTTGAGAGGTGTTTGTTGTTGTCAACGAATGGTAGCGGGTACTCTAACCCCCTTGCCAGACAAACCTTCAAAGAGCGGCTCCCATTTTATTTTATTTTTGGATGGCACTCCTTCCAACCTTTCTTTCACAAACCATGGCTAACCGAATCCTCGGGTGCTCGCCAACAATCTCATACCATGAAGGAGTGCCTTTTTATTTTAGTTTTATTATGATGACACTCCTCCCAACCTTTGCTTACACAAGCCATGGCTAACCGAATCCTTCGGGTGCCGTCCAACAATCACATACCATGGAGGAGTGTCTATTTTTAGTTTGTTAATTTGGGATCGGGAATCCCATTGCCAGCTCTTTTTGCAAAATTATTGGATAAGCGGATGAAGCCACTAGTCCATTGGTGAAAGTTGCCCAACAAGATTGAAAGATAAACACCACATACTTCCTCATGAGCTATAAAACATTGACACAAATAAGAGGTAATAAATTTTGAATTGTTTAAAGGTAGCACTCAAGCAATTTACTTTGGAATGGCGGAGAAATACCATGTAGTAGGTAGGTATGGTGGACACAAATGGCATAGTGTTGGCTCAAGTATTTGGATGCATGAGAAGTATTCCCTCTCGATACAAGGTTTAGGCTAGCAAGGTTGTTTGAGGCAAACACAAGGATGAACTAGTACAGCAAAACTCACATAAAAGACATATTACAAGTATTATAAGACTATACATCGTCTTCCTTGTTGTTCAAACACCTTACTAGAAATTATCTAGACCTTAGAGAGACCAATTATGCAAACCAAATTTTAGCATGCTCTATGTATTTCTTCACTAATGGGTGCAAAGTATATGATGCAAGAGCTTAAACATGAGCACAACAATTGCCAAGTATCACATTACCCAAAACATTTATAGCAATTACTACATGTATCATTTTCCAATTCCAACCATATAACAATTTAACGAAGAGGAAACTTCGCCATGAATATTATGAGCTAAGAACACATGTGTTCATACGAACCAGCGGAGCGTGTCTCTCTCCCACACAAGCATGATGTAATCCAATTTATTCAAACACAAACAAAAACAAAAGCAAACAAACAGACGCTCCAAGAAAAAGCACATAAGATGTGGCCGAATAAAAATGTAGTTTCAAGAGAAGGAACCCGATAATTTGTCGATGAAGAAGGGGATGCCTTGGGCATCCCCAAGCTTAGACGCTTGAGTCTTCTTGATATATGCAGGGGTGAACCACCGGGTGCATCCCCAAGCTTAGAGCTTTCACTCTCCTTGATCGTAGTATATCATCCTCCTCTCTTGACCCTTGAAAACTTCCTCCACACCAAACTCGAAACAACTCATTAGAGGGTTAGTGCACAATTTAAATTGACATATTCAGAGGTGACACAATCATTCTTAACACTTCTGGACATTGCATAATGCTACTGGACATTAGTGGATCAAAGAAATTCATCCAACATAGCGAAAGAGGCAATGCGAAATAAAAGGCAGAATCTGTCAAAACAGAACAGTTCGTATTGACGAATTTTAAAATGGCACCAGACTTGCTCAAATGAAAATGCTCAAATTGAATGAAAGTTGCGTACATATCTGAGGATCATGCTCGTAAATTGGCATAATTTTCTGAGCTTCCTGCAGGGCAGTGGGATCAGATTCGTGACAGAAAAGAAATCTGGAACTGCGCAGTAATCCAAATCTAGTACTTACTTTTCTATCAACGGCTTAACTTGGCACAACAAAACTCAAAACTAAGATAAGGAGAGGTTGCTACAGTAGTAAACAACTTCCAAGACACAAAATAAAAACAAAGTACTGTAGCAAAATAACACATGGGTTATCTCCCAAGAAGTTCTTTCTTTATAGCCGTTAAGATGGGCTCAGCAGTTTTAATGATGCACTCGCAAGAAATAGTATTTGAAGCAAAAGAGAGCATCAAGAGGCAAATTCAAAACACATTTAAGTCTAACATGCTTCCTATGCATAGGAATCTTGTAAATAAACAAGTTCATGAAGAGCAAAGTAACAAGCATAGGAAGATAAAACAAGTGTAGCATCAAAAATTTCAGCACGTAGAGAGGTGTTTTAGTAACATGAAAATTTCTACAACCATATTTTCCTCTCTCATAATAACTTTCAGTAGCATCATGAGCAAACTCAACAATATAACTATCAAATGAAACATTCTTATCATGAGTCTCATGCATAAAATTATTACTACTCCCAACATAAGCATAATCAATTTTATTAGTTGTAGTGGGAGCAAATTCAACAAAGTAGCTATCATTATTATTCTCATCAAGTGTAGGAGGCATAGTATAATCACAACAAAATTTACTCTCCATAGTAGGTGGCACCAAGAGACCACTATCATTATAATCATCATAAATAGGAGGCAAAGTATCATCAAAGAAAATTTTCTCCTCAATGCTTGGGGGACTAAAAATATCATGCAAACCAGACTTCCCCAAGCTTAGAACTTTCTATATCATTATCAACAATGGTGTTCAAAGCGTTCATACTAATATCACTACCGAGCATGCAAATAAGATTTCATAGGTTTTTTAAGTTTCGCATCAAACAATCCATGTTTTAAATCAGGAAATAGAATAAGAAGCTCACTCTTGTACATTATGCCAAACTAGTGTAAACAAGAAACAACAAGATGCAATTGCGGGATCTAAAGGAAATAGCTTTGAGCACACACACGACGGCGCCGGAAAAATACTTTACCCGAGACCGTAGTATGAGAGCCTTTTACCTTTCCTCCCCGACAACGGCGCCGGAAAAGTGCTTGATGTCTACGTTCCCCCTCCTTTCCCGTAGACAGTGTTGGGCCTCCAAGAGCGAGAGGTTTGTAGAACAGCAGCAAGTTTCCCTTAAGTGGATACCCAAGGTTTATCGAACTCGGGGAGGAAGAGGTCAAAGATATCCCTCTCATGCAACCCCTGCAACCACAAAGCAAGAAGTCTCTTGTGTCCCCAACACACCTAATAGGTGCACTAGTTCGGCGAAGAGATAGTGAAATACAGGTGGTATGAATAAGTATGAGCAGTAGCAACGGTGCCAGAAAAGTGCTTGGCGTGTAGTTGATGGTGGTGGTATTGCAGCAGTAGTAACGCGGTAAAACAGTAAACATGCAGTAGTAACTCAGCAGTAGTAACGCAGCAGTAGTAAACAAGCAGTAGTAACTCAGCAGTATTTAGGAACAAGGCCTAGGGATTACACTTTCACTAGTGGACACTCTCAACATCGATCACATAAAAGAACAGATAGATGCATACTCTACACTTTTGTTGGATGATGAACACATTGCGTAGGATTACACGAACCCTCAATGCCGGAGTTAACAAGCTCCACAATAATGCTCATGTTTAAGTAACCTTTAGTGTAAGATAGATCAACGCTACTAAACCAAGTACTAGCATAGCATGCACACTCGTCACCTTCATGCATATGTAGGAGGAATAGATCACATCAATATTATCATAGCAATAGTTAACTCCATAATCTACAAGAGATCATGATCATAGCATAAACCAAGTACTAACACGGTGCACGCACTGTCACCTTTGCACACATGCAGGAGGAATAAACTACTTTAATAACAAATTGCTAGAGTAGCACATAGATAAATTGTGATACAACATCATATGAATCTCAATCATGTAAAGCAGCTCATGAGATTATTGTATTGAACTACATAGGAGAGAGATGAACCACATAGCTACCGGTACAGCCCCGAGCCTCGATGGAGAACTACTCCCTCCTCATGGGAGCAGCAGCGGTGATGAAGATGGCGGTGGAGATGGCAGCGGTGTCGATGGAGAAGCCTTCCGGGGGCACTTCCCTGCTCCGGCGAGGTGCCGGAACAGAGATCCTGTCCCCCGGATCTTGGCTTCGCGATGGCGGCGGCTCGGCGGGTTTACGTGGGTTTCGTCAATTCGTTATCGGGTTTTCTGATCCAGGGGCTTTATATAGGCGAAGAGGCGGCGCAGGAAGGTCGAAGGGGGGCCCACACCCTAGGGGGGCGCGCCCCCCCCCTTGGCCGCGCCGGGCTAGGGTTTGGTGGCCCTGGCTCCCTTCTCTGGCGGTTCTCGTGTGTTCTGGATGCTTCCGGGTAAAATAGGAACTTTGGCGTTGATTTCGTCCGATTCCGAGAATATTTCGTTACTAGGATTTCTGAAACCAAAAACAGCAGAAAACGAGGAACTGGCACTTCGGCATCTTGTTAATAGGTTAGTTCCAGAAAATGCACGAATATGACATAAAGTGTGCATATAACATGTAGATAACATCAATAATGTGGCATGGAACACAAGAAATTATCGATACGTTGGAGACGTATCAGGGTTGCGTTTGATGGGCCCAAATAGGCACCTAATCGCACACGGTTTGCGCAAGAAAAGTCGTGTGCGCTATGCACCTTCGCACACGGCCATATTGTGCAAGGTCATATGGGTTCTTCGCACACGATCGCTTTACACCTACACCTCCACATGCTTCACGCATGATTTATTTAAAGCCCTTCATCTTCAACCTCAAGACCGTGTCGACGGCGTGCCGCCGCTGCCGCTCCTCCCTGAGTCAGCCTGACGTTGTTGGTTGCAGACGGGAAGTCGCCAAACGGGTAAAAAAGACCACATCCTTCCCAGAGATGAAAAAAAACTGCCGATGAAGCTCCTTGAAGATCCGAAGATCCCCACACCCAGACGAAATCCTCAAAGATCACACCACCCCCACAAGCCTCTCGATGTTGCCGCCGAGATGGGGTTGAAGCCGGGAAGATCTTATTGCACGATACGCTGCCCCTACAAACCTTGACCCTAAAAACGAAGAACAAAGCCCTCAAAATAGGGGCGGAGCCCTCCCACCGACGAGGGCCGAGATCCATCGCGCCTCCATGGCCCAAAGGCTACAGAGACGAGGCGATCAGCGGCGGCGCCGGCAGGAGGCAGGAGGCCGAGATCCAATGGCATGCTGCATGTCTTGGGTCTTGTGCATGAGATTTACTTTCAGCCACTAATTAACCGTCCACAACATCACACATTCGTTGGTAGAGGCACTCCCGTGCAGTTATTGTTCATAATATATTTGGGCTTAAACCGTAGGGGAACCAATTAATGAAACATGGTGTCCCTTCCTTTTACAAAAGAACATCAATAATACTTGGACATTGGTTCAGAAGAGGACTAATCAAATATGGTTGCCCTCGATGTTACAAAAAGACCGGCGTTAACTTCACAATACATACATATATAGGGCCTAATAAATCTGGTAATAACTATGTCATGTAATAAACGTCCTCCTCGTCACCAGAGAAGACGTTGAAGATGTCGGTGTCGGCATACTTGCCGCTAGTGCCGAATGCTTCTTCTTCAAAGGCGTCCATAATCCTTGCCAGTGCGGTCATCCACAACTTAGCAAGTTCGTCGGCGGGAAATTACGGAACACGCGCTGCGCGGCCGGCCTTCTTACCTTTCTTCTTGGCGCGCAGCCATGCACGCAGCCGGTCCTCGCGGAGAGTCTTGAAGAAGTCCTCCACCACACGAGGCACAACTTCTTCCTCATGCCGCGCTGACTCGATGGACTGCTCCAGCACAATCTGCTCGAAGACGCGGAGTATGTTTCAATGCATGTTGTTGCAATCGTTCTTCATTGGCTTGGTAAGTAAACTCACAACATACAAATAAAACAAACAAGCATGATAACAATTACGAAAGCGCAATCAAACGAGACAATGAGGAGGAGGTCAAGGCTGGCCTCCCCTAGCTCACCGGCATGGCCAAGGACAGGCCACACGCCGAAGCTGCTGGTGATGGATGTTTGGACAACGACGAGGACGTGCAAGGTGACGACGTCCTGGACATGGCCGGATGCTAGGAGGAGCTCGCCCAGACCGATTTCGACCACCATGATTCCCACCAACCTGAAGGTCCTCTCTTTCCCCCCCTTTTCACACAGTACTATATCCTAGATTTTTTTGCCACGATTGATTACATAGTATCTTTAGTTGACAACTCATCCTTATTGCTAGCCTGAAAAAACAACTCTACCAACATGGCGATCATGTGTTGGTGGGCAAAAATGTTTGAACCAAAATCCTAAAAAACTGAATAAACCCAACGAGAGTTGGTTATTATTATGTTGAGCCATGAAGTGCTAAATAAAGTGAAGTTGAAAAGGTGATTCATAAGTTTGAATTACTGTTAAGGGGCAAAAATCCTGCAGCTTATCCAAGACATGAATCTTAGAACCAAGTGTCTTTCCTATTTCCTTCCTACCTTAAAGTTGTTAACTAAATATACTAGCTACTTACTCATGTACGGATCTGCCATGAGTGTTTAAATGTTGAAAGACTGGAAGAGTACAACATTACTGAGTATTTAGTTTGCAATGCAAGCATGTTAAATATATTGTAAAGAATTGAAAGAATCAAAGGCCTCGAAAACCTTACATATTGTTCAATTAAAAGCGATGTGAGAACTTTGTATGTTGCCGCTATCAAATAGTGCCGCCATATAGTATCTTCCTTGCAACATGTATAAACATTAGAACACCTACATAATGAACATTTGCTATCACGTTGCTACTCATTAAGGAAGCCATGTTGTGGATAATTGTTCTTATTAAACTACCATGCATGCATAGATCGAAGTTCTTGTCAAAGTCTTTTATCTCTTTTGCATTGTGTTTGAGTTGTTTGAGGACAAACAAAGAGCTAAGCTTGGGGAGCTGATACATCCCAAATGTATCCACCTTTTCAATTACTTTGCTCAATGATTTCTCCAGAATCTCACCATATTTGATTAAAATTGTTGAATCTGACGCTATTTTTTTAGCAAAAGTCTTCTTTCTATCTCTTTTCGCAGGAAATAAAATTGGGAAAACTACCGTGCATTTTTTTCACTGGAATAAGGATATTGGGTTTTGGAACGTCACGAGAAGAGCCACGAGGCTCAAAAGATAACAGGTGGTGCGACCAAAGGTGGGGTCCGCACCACCCATGCCAATTTGGCCCTCGGACGTCGTCTCACCGCCTCCTTTTGCGTACCCTTTTATATACACCGAAAACCTATCCTCCCAGGAGTACGGAGATTTTCACGAAATAGAGCATCGCCACCACCACAATCTTTGTTTCAGGGGTTAATGGTCCTGCTCTCCATGCCAGAGAGGGGGATTTCGACGCCATCTTCACCACCATCCCCATCAACACAGTCTCCATCAACCATGTGCGTACTCTCCATCACTATGAGTGAGTAGTTCTCTATATGCATGTGAGGTTGATGGGGATTGGATGAGATTGATCATGTAATAATGCATATGTATCGAGATTTGAGCTGTTTAACTTGAGGATATTCTTGTGTGGTGTTGATACACCTTTTCTATGCTTAATGACTGTTGCTAGGGCCCGAGTGATATGATTTCAGTACTAAAATTTTATTGCCCCATCATATATATGAGTTTGGTGTGTATCTGCAAAGTTTATTGCCTATTATTATGTGGAACCTGAGCCCTAAGGTGATAGTTAGGGAAAAAAGGGGAATATGTTGTAGTTTGGAGATATTGTGTGTTCATGTAGTGCTAATGCATTGTTCCAAGCTACTCAAAAGGATAGAACTTAATTACATGTAATTTCAAGTTGGCCCCGGTGAAATGGACAGGTAGGACAATAGATGTCATGCAAATTCTTTTGGTTAGTACGCATAACTATATTTAGAACACATACCTACACACAACAGAGTTAGCGATGAATACTATGCTATTTGTACTATATTATATGATCAATCTTATTCATGCAACACCCCGCTATCACCTTATGCCTACACTTTTACAGATTCACTACTTCCGCTGAAAGCTAGAAATCTGCTACTATTATTTACTGTTTTGTTTTACTGCTTTGATTCAACTGCTACAATCACCACTTCATTTTTGAAAATATTGATGCATAGGTGTGGTTGAGAGTGGCGCCTCAATTGCTAAAGTCTTACTGGTATCGTCGTGTTCCCCTTGAGTCGAACTATAAATTTAGCTAATACTTCCCATCGAAGATTTCAGCGATCCCCTATACTTGTGGACATCAGCGGCACTCTCCGCTCGATGATCCAGCTTCGTGGTCGTGCTTCATCTTTCCGCACAACCACTACTTTCCCATGGCAGCGCTAGCTCTGAGGTCTATGGAGATGGGCAAGGGGAATGGCAATGGCAATGGCGTGGGTAGAAAATGGGTGTAGCCACACCCCTTAATAAGCATGGGCGCACCTCCCCATCAATGCCTATTATGGAAGCCCAGCGCTTCCCACGCCATCACTGGCGCGCAAAAGGCAAAGCGGTGCCATTAACGCGACGTAGAAGACCAAAAGGACGCGCAGAAGTCAAAGGCCGGAAGTAGTCGATACCAGCTGGGCCCGAGGAAGCAGGGCGTGGATCGCATTGTGTCCGCGGTGACGCATTGCCAACCTAAATTTAGATCGCGAATGGATCACCGCGAATTATTCGTCCCTTTGCGTCGTGCCGTTGGGTAGGGGTTTTGCTCTCCACGTGTCCGAGCATACCAAAACGAACCTCCTAGGTCTGTTTCCATGGGGCCACTAGAGATTCCCTTACCGTAGTGCATGTTGTGCATACAATCAAACAACAGTCTACATTTGCCTTTCATATGAGGTGCAAACCATGTAACCAAACAGTCGCACATGCAGTCTCCCAAGGGCCAAAAATAGTTGCATGCATCCAAATAAACATGACAACATGGTACAGAAACCATTTTTTTGTGTGTCCATACCCGATACATTGCCCCGGAGCCCAAATTTAGCTACAAGCTACTAACCACGCCATTTATCTCCATTCCATGAAAAAACATGCATCTCGGTTCCAATTTTCGCACTCCGGGTGTGCCCCCCTTATCTTCGTCGTCGGTGTGCCACCGCTCCTGCCGTCGTCCGGTCGTTGGTCGTTGGTTCGCATGAGGGTGGTGGTTGCCTCCCCCTGTCTATATATATTCGAATTTGTCACGGTGGCGGGTATCTAGACGTCTTTTAGTGCATAGGTATATGTGAATCTAGATAAATCTTGGACAAATATTTCTAAACGGAGGGAGTAGTTTTTCAAACGAACTTCTATCATCTTAGTGTTGTGTGCAAAACAATTACCCCAAATCGTTGTGGTTTGGGCAAAAAGATGGCAGAGTTGTTGCTCTTGTGAAAAAAGGCCTGCCCAACAAGTAAGTGCGAGAATCTCGGAGGTGGCCAACAGATCGTACGGATTTTATGGCTGGCCCAGGGAATATACCTCCATTCCCTCGGAAATAAAAGATCTCCATTCCAATTTCCACACCACTCCGAGTCGCCGTGCAACTGTGCAAGGGCTTTGCGGGGCAGCCAAACCGCCTCCCGCCGTTCCGCCGGGCGCCGGCTCTGGAGGAGATCGACGTCGACATGAAGCCATCGGCGCTCTCCCCGGAGATCGCGAGGAACGTTGAAGGTACGCCTCCCTTCCTCTGATCCCGCCGCCGGCCCTCGTTTCCTCCCTCGCGTCTCGCGCAGTCGCGCGCGCCCCCCGGGTTGTTAATTTCCCGCCAACTTCACACGGGATCTCTCTTCTACTGGTGGCTAAATTCTTGAATTTGCTTTGCGGCGCAGATTTGGTGGCCAAGGACCAGCCGTTCAGCATCGCCGACTACATCTCATCAGGACCGGTACGTGGCTCTCGTTCCGTTGCTGTCCAGATTGTGAGGTCTCTCTTCGTCGTCGTACCTCGTACGTTGTGGTGCGGTAAGGATGGAGTCTGGATTCAGGTTGGATTTATGTGCGCGATGCTGATTTGGCTGATAAATAGTTGGTTGTTCTTATTAAGTAGTTGTGCATGGGATCAATTGCTTAAGTAGTTGCTTACGCTGGTGCTTTTTGTGTGTATTGGTTATCGGGGCTTGCGATCTTTATCATGTGGTTTGCTTGTGTCAGTACAAGACTACAAGACTACAAGTACACGATCAGTACGTTTGGGGCCTGGAGTTCTGTAGTTCTGTATCTTTGTGCGAACTATATGTTCGGTTGAAGTTGATCTTGAGGTACATGTACGGTAGATAGCATTAATGTCTAGGAACAGATGATGTTCTTATGAAGTTACTGTGAAGTGGATAGTTCACATGTATGCCTTGTGTGTTGATGGTTATTCAGAATCAATGGCATTTATAATTTATGTACATTTGCTGTTTATTGGGAGGTTTAGCTTCCTGGGATGTGATGACCCCCACACTTTCTAGGTTAACTGCACCTTCGTTTATATTGAACAATATTGTCTTCTTGGCTGGTACATTTTGATGCCGTGTATAATAGGATATTCTTGCTGCTGCCCTGCGGAAACATGTTGAGGAGGAAGCTCATGATCTCGGCGGCAAAGATCTCCCAAGGGTTATGGATCAGCTCTATGAGCAGATATCTCGTTTATTGCAAAGCAGTGATTCTACTAAAATTTTGCTGGCCCTTCATGCTATCGTTGCTTTGATTGATTTACCCTTTGGAGGTCCTTCAAAGTTTACCAAGCTCGCTAATTTCTTAAGAAATGTGTTTGAAGTCAAGCGTGACCCTGAAATCCTAGTTCCAGCTAGCACGGTGCTTGGTCATCTTGCAAATGTTGGGGGAGCACTAACTGCACGCCAAGTTGAGCAACAGGTAAGTTATAATAATTGGTTCCAGTTTTTATCAACATATAATTTCCAGTTTTCTAATAAGCACTTCTTTTAGATTATTACAACTGCGTTAGGGTGGCTTGGTGAGGATCGAGTGGAATATCGTCGCTTCGCAGGTCTCCTTATTCTCAAAGTAAGTTGAACCAATCAGCTTCTGGAGCGTTTGATCAATTATATACTCTATGATTTGTATTAAGTCTGTCTTTCTTTTTGCTGTATAGGAGATGGCTGAAAATGCATTCACGGTTTTGAAGAATTATGTCCCTGAATTTTTTGACGCTATGCTGATTGCATCAAGGGACCCAAAATTGGTTATTCGGGAACGAGGAGCTGAAGCCTTGCGTGCTTTTGCGCATTCCAACATGAAGGCG
The DNA here is from genome assembly GCF_022539505.1 of Lolium rigidum. Classification (NCBI taxonomy): domain Eukaryota; kingdom Viridiplantae; phylum Streptophyta; class Magnoliopsida; order Poales; family Poaceae; genus Lolium; species Lolium rigidum. The sequence goes on along the minus strand of NC_061511.1, from coordinate 193,354,649 downwards.
GCGGCGGTTTGCACGTCAAAGAAGGCGAAACTGGATGGAATCGATCTTCTCAGCCTCCTCCCAGATAGTATACTCTGCACCATCATCTCTTTCCTCCGCACGGACGATGCCGTGCGCACTTCTGCCCTTTCTCGCCGCTGGTGTCACCTGTGGCGCTCTGCTCCGCTTAACCTTGACACTGCACATATCCGTGGGTATTGTCCCGAGCAGATTAAAGTTGTAACCAAGATTCTCTCCCAGCACCAGGGCCCGATACGCCGCCTCCACCTCCACAGCCTCTACTTTGCTGACCTTGATCGTTGGTTCAGGTCCCCAGCCCTTGATAATCTTCAGGAGATCGACATCTGGGTCGCTAGGTTTGATGATCCGCTGCCACTGTCTGTGCTCCGCTTTGCTCCGACCCTCCGTGTAGCCCTCATTGCCCACTGCAGCCTCTTCGAGGATGGGGACCCAGTATTTAATTTCCCACACCTGAAAACACTCGCCCTGGGCTCCCTTTCCATATGGGAAGACACTCTCCACAGCATTCTTTCAGGATGCCCTGTCCTGGAGAGCCTGATGCTTAACAATTGTGCTGGTTTCAAACGCTTGGTGATCAACTCACCAACACTTAGAAGCCTCGGTGTCTGTGATGATCGCCATATGAAGGAATTAGTCATCCAGAATGCCCCTTGCCTGGAAAGATGTGTCAGGACTAATTTGTTTCGTACTACACCAGTCATCGAGGTAATCAGGGCACCGAAACTGGAGATCTTGGGCTCACTAGCAGTCAACTTTGATAAGCTCAAGCTTGGAACCACAGTTTCGCAGGTAGCTGCGGCTGGTTATCTCAGATTTGACATTCCATGCAGCTTGCACTTATCATTTCTAATGCCTTTCATATTAGCAGGAAATGGGTCGTTGCAACTTGAAAATGTCAATGCACAGTGTGAAGATTTTACATCTCACGTCTAGTGGCCCTAACCTTGATGCAGTTGTTGCCTTCCTCAAAGTATTTCCTTGCTTGGAGAAGCTATATATCATGGTGAGTTGGAGTATCTCTTCTCCGGTGTTAAAATCAATTTTACTTTACATATTATCCAACGAGTCACCACTTTCTACTTGCCAGGTGGAACTATTTATTTATTTTTTAGCTTGGTAATAACTGATTTGAATCGTATACTCTTATCAGTCAACTCTGCAGATGGATATGGAAAATGTGCACCATCTAGACCCAACAGATCCAGTTGAATGTCTTGACCATCTCAGATACGTGGAGTTGAAGTGTTACATGGGCAAGAAGCCAGATGTCGATTTTGCCAAGTTTTTTGTTCTGAATGCTAAGGTGCTCGAGTTAATGAAATTCGTTGTTAAGGACAAATGCACTCAGAAATGGATAACTAATCAGTACAAGCAGCTACAGTTTGATAGCAGGGCTTCTCAAAATGCTCGATTTGAGTTTGGGTCTTACATTGGCCGTGCATATCCTACCGGTTGTTTCCGAGTCGGAGGCTTTGAGTTTGGATCTGGTCACACTGGCAAGCGAAGAGTAGTCCATCAGCATGATGATCATGTCTTGTCCATGGCTGATCCCTTCGATAGCTCTTCTTGTGGACTGTGCAGAATAGTCCTTCACCATGATGATAACGTCCTATGAATGTTTTTGAAGATCTTAACACCTGTTAGTGACCATCTTAAGAGTTTTGGGTCAACACTTAAGTTGTAGCCAGTTTGGCGTGCCATGTTTAATGCTACGTACATCCCTTTGTTATTTATTTGACTTGCATGATGTTATGTTACCAACACACAGAACGTGGGCTGATGGATGTTGAAATGCATAGGTTTATTTGCTTGTCTCGTTCGGTAACATGTGGAAACCCTCTTGTTAGACTTTTTTTTTTGTATCAATCGATTTTTGTTGATTACATGGGTTTGCTCCCGGCATTGATTTTCGGCTACTGTTTTTTGTCTGCGATACTTAAACTTGTGATGCTTTCATTCACTGTTACTACCCTGTTGGGCCTGGTGCCTCTGCCTAGGTCAAGTGTGTGCTTGATCTGGCTGGTTAGAGGGGTGCATAATCCACTCTTTCTCCCATGCGTTGGTATAAGATGACTATTTTCCAGAACCCTTCCTCTGAAATTGAGTTCGTCTTGCATATTTTCTTTTGAATCCGCAATAGAGCCTGTCCTCTGAACTAACAAAGGAGCATCCGTTTCGGAAAAGACCTAACTAACGAAGTTCACATGAGTTATTTCCAAGGAGTTAATGTAACCATGACAGTTTTTCCTCTATTTAATTTGTATTTATAGAAACGGACTTGACACAATATGCTCAAGGTTAAGCATTAGTAAAAAAAAATAAGTACTGATTGTGCAATGGTGGCTTCTCACCTGCGATGCAATGGTGCGTTGAGGGTCTGCTAGACTGATTGCGTTTCTTACCTGCCAATGGATGGTTTGGGTAGACACTCGGTTTTTAAATGATGTGCGTTGGTGTGAGGTCAGGGTACTGGCTCTGTTCTTGGACACCCCCTTCATCGTTCTTTTAGATTGATCTTTATATTTATCTTGTAAGATTTTGTGAATAATCTAATAAAGAAAAGTTGTGTGGAGAGGCTGGGGTGATGCTCCCATTTCAAAATAAAAATACTTAATCAACTCGGTGTTTGTACAAAAGTATTAAAACATAAATTGTACTCATTAATTGTAGAGTTAAAATATTGTAAGATTCACTTTATATAACAAACCGATATGCATAGCCTTGTCTTGATGTCGTTTTGGCTAGGTTAATTCTTGACCCCAACATGTCCTTGTACTTAAATCTCAACGGACTTTATAGTGCTTCCATCCTTAGGTCGCACTAGCATCGAATATGGGATCTTGGAGGAGATTTGCACTCTGGTTGAAAGGCCACTTGTAGCCACGAGACCGCGAGCACCCGAGAGAGACAAGGGGTGAGAGCATCTCCATCGGCGCCCCTCAAATAGTCACCGGTAGGGGCGCCGGCACTGTCGTATGCGTCAGCATAACATCCTCCATTTAGGGGAGCTGCTCACACACCGGCGTGCCTCATACGACAGTCCCGATAGATAATTTGAATTTAAAATCTCAAACACAACAATAGAAATTCAAATAAGTCTACGAATATGAAGTTTGAGCCAACACACACCACCAAATTCGAATAGGTTTTGGAATAAGAAGTTTGGGCCAACACACGGCCACCAGATCGCCGTTTCCGGCGCAAAAAAGGGCTTCCAAGCCAGATGATCACATGATCACACGAAGGAGGTCACGGGCGGCGCAACCTCGAGGACTTCCTCATCGGCGGCCGGCGGCAGCTCCGTCGCTGCAACAGGATCCACGGTCGCTGGGGGAGGCATGAACGTGGACGGTGCCGGGGGAGACATGAACGTGGACGGTGTCGGGGTAGACATGAACGTGGATGGTGCCGGGGGAGGCGCCGACACAGCTCACGCCGCCATCACCTCTTGGCCGATGCGCTCGCGGTACATCTCGTGCCACGTCCGCACCAACAGGTCCATCTTCTCCATGTCGGCCATCAAGATCTTCGATTCTTGAGACATTTTGGCCAACGATAGCTGCATCGCTTCGTTGGTGACCTTCATGGCAGCGGCGTGAGCTTCCATCTTCGCCGCCTCCACCCTCTCCCTCTCCAACTCGATTTTCATGTATTGCTTGTCGAGGATGGCCTTCCACACGATGACGGCTCTATCGGAAGCTTCCTTGTTCTCCACCGAGAATGAGGTGATCATCTTCTCGATGGAGGCGTCCATGGCTGCCAATACCGGCGCTGCATTCCTGTCGGCCTTGGCCTTCTTGTTGCAAATGGGGCGCCCGGTGGAGGCGCCGGCTGGATCGACCGGCCCATCTTCCCCGTCCTTCAATAGAGTGTGGAGGAGGTCGTCCCATTTCTTGCAATCTTGGAGCTTGTTGTAGCAATGCATGAAGGGAAAGTCTTTGTCCTCGTGTTGGTGCTTGTACATTTAGAGAGTTCGGAGCATCTAACAACATAAGATGCAAAACAATGAAACAAGTTGGATCATCGAATTGACATGTAACAACATGGATCATCAATTCATATGTAACAACATGGATCATCAATTCATATGTAATAACATGGATCATCAATTCATATGTAACAACATGGATCATCAAATAAGATAGGCGTCGATCATACCCAATCCACCATCGTCTTGCCTCTCTCCTTTTGTGCCTTGATCTTCTCATAGTAGCCATGGAACTTGCTACACGCCGCCTTGATCAAGTTCCAACGGTGAGAGAGGGCGCCCTCGTTCCGGTTCATCTCTATGGTGGCGTAATCACCATAGTTCTTCTTCTCGTTCAAACAATCGAGGATGCGCTTGTAGTACTTGCCTCCGGTTTGGTTTGCGCCGGTGATGGGGCAAAAGCTCACTTGCTTCCACGCCTCGATGAGGATTCATCCTCCAAGGACCTCCACCTCGGACCACGAGTGCCGACGGAACGCCTGCGCGTCCTCCTCACGCTCGCGCCGATCTCGGTGTCGATCAGATCCTCCTGGACTTCCTCCTCACCTTCGTCCTCGTCGGCCTCTTCTTCGTAATCGTCGATCGGGGGTTCGTAGGCATGGCCGCGTATGATGCCGTTCAGGATCTCCTCCTCGCCGGCAATCTACGCATAAAGTTACAAATTTTCAGTCCCCGCTGGTGTCTACGATGCACACAACACATAAAAAGTAAGGAAACACACCTCGTCCTGGCCCATGGACACATCGGACGCGCTGCCGAACACCCGGTGGGTGTGCCTGCCGTCGTCGGGGAAGAGGTGGCGGGGAAGACCGGTGCCGTACGTCACGTGGCCCTCGGTGCGGCGCAGGTTAGGCGAATTGTTCAGGTCGGGAAAGCGGAAGGCGCCGCTGCCCCGAGCCGTTGAATCCGGCGAGAACGGCGCGTTGTTTTCGACGGTCATGTCGCTGTCCCCGAACTCGGGGGAGTAGCGGGTGCGGCCGTCCATCTGTGATAGCCGCATTTGCGAGATCGACGACGCGTCCGCGGTGTACCCCGCGTAGTAACCCGGCGACGACGGGGAGCTCGAGATGTTGTTGAGGTCGTCGCCCAAGCTCATGCACGCTTCCGCAGAAGCCTTCGCTTTCTTTGCATCGAGGGCAGCGATGCGGCGCCTCCTGCGGTCGGCCGTGATGAGGGAGCGCCGGTCCATCTCCTTCTCCAAATCCTCCTGCGACATGGTCGCCGGCTTCTCCTTCGGCGTGACGATGCGCGTGTTCGGCGGCGCCTTCGCCGGCGGCTTCGATGCCTTCACCGTAGGCTTTCTCTTCGGTGCCATGGCGCGGCGGTGAGGGGTTTTCGGGTTGGAGGCTGGATGGGAGATGGAGCGGCTGGCGGGAGAAATGAGCGGCGAAGGGGACGGGGTTTTGGGGGAGAAGATGTATATTTTGTCGGCGTGTGACTGACGGGCGGCTCCCACACCCAAAAGTTTTAGCCTCGCGAGGCGCCGGCGCGCCCGATTCGCGCCCTTGGCGAAGGGACCGGCACGGGGTTGCCGACGCTTCTATTGGGCTCGAAAAAGCGCCGGCGCCGTTTGGGACGCGCCGGTACGAGCCCATTTTTGCTCCCGGCCCCCAAATTGCTATCGGGGGCGCTGGTGGAGATGCTCTGACACACATGTAGACTTTCAGCGACGAATCATAGGTGGATTGGATCGACTAGTTAGGTTGACCTACCATTAGTTCACCCTATTTTATAGGAATGCTATCCATTTACTAATTGTTCCGCAAATATTATGAGGTCGATCGAGGCTTTTTTTTTGCGAAAAAGGCCACGGTCTATTCATAAACATCCTAGTAGTGCAAAGAACCCAAAACGAAATAAAAATTACAAATAGATCTTTAGACCAACTAGCGATACCTATCGACATTACCACGAGCCGAAGGCGCATCACGGTCCTCACCCCCATCACCTGAACCGGGCAAAGCTTATCAAAGTAGATCTTGTTGTAGTAGACAAACGAAAAGCCGTCATGCTAAGGCCCCAGAGGAGCACCAGAGCAGCATCCATCACCAAATATGATACCCGTAGATTAGAAGAGCCAGACCTAACACCACATCAACAGACGCGAGGAGATCCGCATGACTCACATCTTCACAAGCCCTCCGCCGACTCTAGACACACTACATGAGCGAGGATACATAGGATGTGAAGAACCTTATTATGACTTCAATATGTAGCCGTCGCCTCATCATTTTGAAGAAAACACTGAAAACCAACCTAAAAGGAAGGGGAAACCTCCAGCCGGCAAGGGGCCATGGTCCGCCACGCCTCCAAGGCCCAACGCCACCGGAGGGCGAGCGGAGTGGCGATGCCGCTGGCGAGGGTTACAAAAACCATAGATGGGTTCTTTTACAATCTCTTTAATTTGGTGCTTCATTTTTGTTTCATCTCTACCTTTTCAGGTAGTTGTCCCATCTAAATTCTCATGTATCGTTGAGCATCCCCATCCAAAGAGGAGTGGGGCAAACGAAAGCCTTAAGATGTGTGGTACATCCCTTTGTGATGATGGTTATTCTTTGATCTATCGATCTATCTATCATTGTTTGGGGAACATATTGATATTGGCATTCATATTGTTGAGTTTGGGAATTCATACGGCTATGGTATGTACACTCCCTAGGCAAATTCTTACGTTATGTAATGTCTTCTTGTTGTGAAAGATATGATTCATATGCTATATCTTTTATCTTGCACATGTCGATCTGTAAAACTAAAGGGCATTGCTGATCCTAGAGTGTTGTGTGCTTGTATTCAAATGAAAATCAGTAATGTGCACCCATCTAGGGCGAGCTCCATCTTTATTTTTGTAAACCTTGTTGTTTTTTTTATCATAATATATTTTTGTGCATTGTAAATTCTTGTGTTGCCAGCAAATACCAAAAGTAGGGAGATTAAGAGCAAATTCTCTACTCCGCTTTATGTGTGTGTGTTTGTTGACAACACGTGAAGAATTTTACCGTATGCTAAGTGTGAAGGATCATCAGAAGAAGCACAGGATGGTTAGTGACCCACGAAAAGCTGGAAGATCGACTTTGAAGACCTTAGTCTATGATAGGCCTTAGTGTGTATGTTCTCAGGTTCCTATGTGTGTCTCCGAGTAATAGCAGAGAAAGAGCCTTAGAATTTTGCTTGTCTTATGGTTTGCAGATGCACAAACTTTGGCCGGAATAGGGACGGAGTACCCAGCTGGGTCAGATTTCTGACTAAACCAGAATTTCCATCCTAGTCTCGATAGAGTGGTCCAACCCAGGTCTAGCCTAGTCCGGCCAAGGACTCCACGCTGTGTTATCCTCTCAGATATTAGGTCGGAGTGGTCCGGCTAGCCAAGGAATATTTTCCCTTGGCCAGACCAACTCGGCTAGAATGGTCCCGGCAAGATGGGAAATAGGGTTGGAATCTCTGGCCCTTTAGGTGCTTATTTGCACAAGAGATCCCCCTCCCCCCACACCCACGTGAAAATATGCCGCCCCACTTACACTGAAATGTTTAACCCCGCGTCCATGCAGCAGTCACCATCTCCCCTTGGCTGCTTTGCGGGAACACCACGTTGTTGATTTTTGGTGAGACGAGGCTAGCTCGCTTGGAAAGGCCAATTTGGCCGTTCCTCCTGGGTTTATCCCGGAGGTACTTTAAGAACCGTGCATGCCATAACGCGGAAGCCTTTCAGGCAACCAAACGGCCATTTGTTGCTTCCTAGATGCGAGCCAAGGGGTATGTGAGGTACCACACCTAAATTTCGTTCTAATTTTTAGTTGAGAAATGGAACATGACGAGGTGGTTTCTCAAAAGAGAATATACCCTCTAGATCCGAAATGCACACGTTCCTTAAAATTTGTGGAATCTCTCTGTTCCTTTATGCTAAAGCCACCCGATGCTTGCTCACCTCATCTACGCACCCCATTGCGTGTTCCCCACAGGAATGGAACGAGCCCATTCTGTTTTTCAACTAAAACCAAACACAAACATAAAATTAACGGATAAAATTAACCCATTCCTCAAGAATGGAACCATCACATTATATTCTACTTTCTTCTTAGAGCATCTCCAAGAGATGATGTAGAGGTAAAATAACTATCGTTTACATCACATTAGAGCAAAAGAACAGCTCCATCAGATGATGTAGGTGCAAAAAACGTCCTAGAATTTTTACACCTTGATGTATAATTTGCACCACCTAATGCAAATTTACATCATCTGGGAGGTGTTGTATCATATAAAAACGGTCACCCACGGCCGCCCAACCGCCACTTTGCCCCCATCCCCACGCGCGTCTGTTCTCCTCCCGCATTGCTGCCGATTCCGTCGCCGCCTAGCACCCCCAGCCACCGCCTTGCACCGCCGTGAGTAGACCAGGACCCGCCAGTCCGTGCCGGGCCTTTCCCCCCCAAAAACCGCCACCTTGCCGCGTCGCGCACGACGATGCTGCCCCGCCACCACCCTCACATCAGCGCCGGTTTCCTCAACGTGGGCATCCGCCCCTCTAGTTGTTGGATCGTCGTGCTCACCCGCGGCGGTGACTGGCTCTGGCTCAACACCTTCGAGATGTCGTAGCTCGCTGCCCGCGCGTACGGCGCCATGGTGTGGCGGCTCGGCGGAGCGGGCGGGTCGATTAACTTCCCCGACGCGCAAAGCCAGGAGGAGGTTGACTTCCTCGTGTCGCCGTTTACCACCGTTCGTGGTGAGGAGGAGCGGTGGGTGCGCCGACAGTGTATGTGTTTGTCGATTCAGCATGCCGACGAGGATGAGATGGCGGAGTTCCGCGCCAAACATCCGTAGCACGTGGCACAAGAACTCGAGTACTACGCCATACTAGTTGCGCATCAAGCTTCTGCCTTGGCCCTCGGTGCATCGTGTTCAGGCGGTGCATCATCTTGAGCAGCTGCTAGCAGACGCTTCGAGCACAGAGATGGACACAAACTGTTGGGATGATCTCGGGCATTCATCCGAAGAGGATGATGGTTTCTGGGACTAGTGTCGAGTATCGAGTTTCTAGCGTGTAATGTTGGAGTGTCGAGTATCGAACTGTCATTGGTATATAGTGTCAATGTCGAGTTATAGGATCAAATTATGTCTAGTATTGATCTATGGATGTATAAACTATATGCGTTGAGCTATGGTTGTTTACTTAAGTTGTCAAGGTTTAAATTGCATTTAAAGTATGCCAAAGTTTGAATTTTTATTTGAAGTTTTGTAACTAAGATGATGTATCTCATTTTCAAGGAAGAGGTGATGTATTTTACATCAATTTTATGAGCAAAATTAAATAATATAAAAATAGAAAAAAGAGTAAAAACAAGCGATATAAAAAACGATGCATCTCTTAGAGAAACACACGAAACAAAATACCCATCTCTCAAAAAAAGAAGAAGAAACAAAATACCCGAAGTTCCAGAAAAACAAACCCGAAACAACAACCTGTTTGCACTCGAAGAAAAGAAAAGGAAGAAAAAAAGTTAAATACCCGTGTTTATATTTTACAGGCGCATGTGGTGATTTCGTCAATCTCAAGACCCGTCAGATAATTTTTTTAAGGAGGTAGGATGTAGGTGTTTGTAGGGTGAGTTTATACCTGTGTAATGTGTTTCGAAAAAAAAAAGTAAATGCCCTGCTCCTCACCCGCGACGCCGCATCCACGCTCCGCTCCGGCCCATCTCCTCCTACTGTCCTGCTCGCCGCCGCCGCCTCCTCCCGCGCGGCGTCGCCTTACCACCTCGCCGAACGAGCACAGCCGCCCCACCCCGCGCAGGGCGCTCCCCGGCGGCCGGCGGCGTGGTGCTCCCTCGCTTCCCCCTGCTGCTCTAAAGCCCTGGCTCTCAGCCCCGTCTCCAGGATTCGATCCCCCGCGCCGCCCTACCCGCCTCTCCAGCCCTCCTCTACCCCCCCGTTTCCGCCCACCCCACCCCTCTCTTCTCGGCTTCCCGCCGCGGCGGCGGCTCTGGAGGCGCCGTCGACATGAAGCCCTCGCCGCACTTCCCGGAGATCGGGAAGAAGTCCAAAGGTACTCCTCCTTTCCCAAAGTATTGCTTCGCCCGCCCCCCCTCGCTCACCCTGACAGCTCGACCCCGATGTCGCCCGGGATTTCCTCTTCTGGGCGTGGCTAAAAATCAAGCTTCGTTTGGCTTGCAGATTTGGTCGCCAAGGACCACAGTTTCAACATCGCGGCCTACATATCGTCTGGAGCGGTTCGTTCCTCGCCTTCTCTTTGTTCAGATTGCGCGTTGCTGTTTGCGTAGTTAGGCTGCTTCTAGGGTTTCGGGCTGGGATGGATGAACAGTCATTAGGTCTTATATCGTCTTGCTGGAAGCTACCTGGATCAATTGTTTGCTGGTATTCATATTGATATACTGGGAATGGGGATTTACCTGATCGAGATATTTTGCTTATGTTAGTACTAGTGTATGGATTAACTTGATCATGGAATGGAATACTGCGTTGGTTTTATAGCTTCCCAATATGTATTTTGTTGAGTTGGTGTTTCGCCCGTCCACAAAGCTGTTGAGCTGTCAGATGTAGCATGAAGCCTAGGAACAAATATTGGTCATATGGTGAAAATACTGTGAAGTTAGTACTCCCCATATATGGTTCTCATGTTGATGGTAATGCAACATAGATGGCATTCCTAATTTGGCGCCTTTGGAGATTTCGAGGTTTGTGGGATTGTTAACCACAACACTCTGGTAGTTGACATTGTATATCCCTTATGTTGACTGGCCCTTATGTTCACATCGCAATTTACTTTTCTAGTTTGATAAGTTTTCTAGTCAACTCTCCAATAGGATGTTATTGCTGATGCCCTGCGGAAGCATGTTGAGGAGGAAGCTCGAGATCTCAGCGGTGAAGCTTTCCTACGGTTTATGGATCAGCTCTATGACCAGATATATGCTTTATTGCAAAGTACCGACGTTTCTGAGAATTTGCTGGCTCTTCGTGCTATCGATGCGTTGATTGATATGCCCTTCGGGGAAGGTGCCTCAAAGGTCTCTAAGTTCGCCAGTTTCTTGAGAAATGTGTTTGAAGTAAAGCGTGACCCCGAAATCCTAGTTCCAGCGAGCACAGTGCTTGGTCATTTAGCGAAAGCTGGGGGAGCAATGACTGCAGATGAAGTTGAGCGACAGGTAAGTTTTAATTGATTCCCTTTTTCTTGAATATATGATTTTCAGTTTGCTTAACAAGCAGTTCTTTCGTACAGATTAAAACTGCTTTAGGGTGGCTTGGTGGGGATCGAGTGGAGTACCGTCGCTTTGCAGCTGTTCTTATTCTCAAAGTAAGTCGAACTTGTCAGCTTCTGGTGGACACATTCCTCCATGCAATACTTCTCGTGAATATATTTTCCTTATTCTGAACTTGGTACCGTGTTGCATTTTAAATATTATTTACTTCAGTGGATATGGGTAAGTCATATGACTTCTTTGTTTCCCCCTTTGCTGATCAAATATCAATGGAGGATCTGGGCTCCTAAACCCTGCTCCATGGGCTTACAGTGAGTCTTTGTATGGGATGGTACAGTCGTGTAGAAGATTCACAAGTAACAAACTCAGCAATTACGTAACCTTAAGTTCGCTCTCAATAACTACTCTTAGGGGGATCTATGTGTGCTCCTTTTTGCATATCACGCAGCAGAATATCTATCTAGTTCTACATTTAGTGTATTCTGCATCTTTTGGACTGATATACTCTCAGTGTGACTGAGTTGGCTCACTGTTATCTGTGAGGTTGGGTGGTGGCTAGGGATGGCTGAAACTGACACCGTTTTAAACCTTTTGAGACTGGTTAGTTGAAGTAGTTCATTTTCGTTCGCAAATCTAATCTCCACTTCCAGTTTATCACAAAAAATGAACTAAGCTGAAACCAGCTATACCGTTTTTGCCCACCCCTAGTGGTGGCTCTCTCCTATTGCCCTGCAAGGTATCCAGGAAGGGAATCCATGTACCAGTACCACTAGTATTCTGGGGTGTTGTGCTCTAAATATTTGTTTATTATGTGATTGCATTAGTTTAACTTAATTCTATTTTATCTATCTAGATGTAGTACAATATGATTTGTATAAAATGTGTCCTTTTCCTCTATGTTTGTAGGAGATGGCTGAGAATGGTTCTACAACCTTTAATGTTCATGTTCCTGAATTTGTTGATGCTATATGGGTAGCACTGAGAGACCCCAAGCAAGCTGTACGCGAACGAGCAGTAGAAGCCTTGCGTGCTTGTCTTCATGTTATTGAGAAGCGGGAGACGCGGTGGCGCGTACAGTGGTAAACATATGCATTTGGTTACGTACAAATCGCGCGCGGTCAGGCGTCAGCAACCTATTTATGGTAGTTTGTTAGGGCTTTTTTTCAAGAAAACGCAATGACATTGCGTTTCTTTTCATTGAATAGAAGAAGAAAACAGCCCTCCTAAGAGGTCGGAATAATGTCCAAAGCACATCCTGCTCATTTTTTTAGCAAATCACTTTTCATGTATTTCTAGGATACCAATTTGCAATGTGACTAAACTGCATGTGGGGCCTTGGTCTCTTGAGCCGAGGACTCAACCAATTTGCAATGTGACTAACTCTGATTCGTTTGTGTACCACACTACCACTGATTTCAGTATGCGTACAATTGTATCTTTGCTCTGTATTTGTAGCAAATAGTAGTCAATCACTAGTTGCGACTAACTGGCATGTCGGTACCCTCTATATGAGCTAATAACACTTCCATTTTATCTATCTTATTACTTTTGTTTCATGACCAGGTATTACCGCATGTGTGAAGCAGCGCAAGTTGGACTTGGCAAAAATGCTTCTGTTCATAGCATTCATGGCTCGTTATTGGCTGTTGGAGAATTGTTGAGGTAACTTAAAGTTCAGTTTGCAGTGATTTTCCCTACAAGTTCGTTATTCATATGCTGCAAATTGTTCTCTTGGCTGTTTGCTCGTGTACCATTTTCGCATTCCTTCTACTATGGAACACATTCTAACTCTTGTCATTTATGAAATTTGATATAGCAAAACAGCATCAACCATTTTTTTCTTGTGGCAGCAATACACTGTTTCCCATATTCTAATTCTATTGTTGCACGAAAATATTGCAGGAATACTGGGGAATTTATGATGTCTAGGTACAGAGAAGTGGCTGATATAGTCCTCACGTACTTAAAACACCGGGATCAGCTTGTTCGTCGTAGTATAACATCTCTTCTTCCTCGAATTGCGCACTTCCTGCGAGACAGATTTGTGACCAACTACCTAAAGGTTTTCTAGCTACAACAATTATTGAACTAAACCATTTTGTATTCTTTTGCACCTTATATGTTTCCATTTCTTAGATCATGCTTTTTTATTTACTTGAAGTTGTAATATAAAGATAGAGCAATAGCTTGACATATGTTGTTTTCGTTCCCAGATATGCATGGAGCATATCCTGTTCGTTCTAAAAACCCCAGATGAGCGTGCTAGTGGGTTTGTTGCTCTTGGAGAGATGGCTGGTGCTTTGGGTGCAGAACTTGTCCCCAGTTTGCCCTCAATTACCCCACTTTTGCATGAAGCGGTATGCTTCAGAACCCATTTTATACTATGGTGTTCACTTTATCTTTATTTTCCTTAATGGCGTTTCTGTTTGCAGATTGCTCCTCGCAAAGGACGGCCATCTCTTGAAGCTATTACTTGTGTTGGAAGCTTTGCAAAAGCTATGGGTGTTGCAATGGAACGGCATATTCGTGGTGGATTGCTAGATGCAATGTTTTCTGCCGGCCTTTCTGATAAACTTGTAGATGCACTTGAGTCTATAAGTACTAGGTACTGTTTCTTGATTTGAATTCTCTTGCTTTATTATGTCGTTGGCATGAAAGCGTCAACTTCCCTGTTTCCTGCAGCATCCCGTCTCTACTGCCAACAATACAGGAGCGCTTGTTGGATTGTATATCTCAAGCACTTCCAAAGTCATCCACAAGGCCTGGTGCTACTGTTAATCGGGCAACCAGATCCAGCAGTATGCAGCAGTTTGTGGATTCTAGTGGTCCAGTCCTTGTCCAACTTGCTCTGCGTACTCTAGCAAACTTCAACTTTAAGGTTCGAAATGGTCCACATAGCTTTGTGATTGTCATCATCTTCGGGCTTTAAATTATGCAGTGGTTTCAGGGTCATGAGCTCCTGGAATTGGCAAGAGAGAGTGTCATCCTTTATCTGGAAGACGAGGATAGCAGTACCCGAAAAGCTGCTGCGATATGCTGTTGCAGATTAGTCGCACACTCTCTTTCTGCTTCATCTACTACACAGTTGCAGTTCAAATCGGTCAAATCGTATGGGAGGAGCTAAGCGCCGTCGCCTTGTAGAAGAGGTCTGTCTCAAACTTCATCATGTGCTCAATAATTCTGTGACATGCGTATGTGAGCTATCCTGCTCGACGCTTATTACTACTTACTAGAGACACCTACTATAACATGTCTTTTTGGGAATAGCTGAGGTAAACACTTTGAAATGAGGTATTATTAGCTGAAATAACTGAAGCAACCATATTGTTTTTGACACAGTTAAGCCGAAATTAATCAGTCCATTAAGGAATTTCTTAATTTTGTACTGTCCAGTTTGAAAAACATAAGTTGACAAGGTAATATTGTTATGAAGAACCGTATAAAAGATAGCTAATAATACTACGGGGTTATTATATGAGAGTGTTGAGCAAGGCATATGATGAGGTTCTTTACCAACCACACTATAGATGTTGACATGTTTTCTTAGAGGGACAACGGACAGGTACTCAATAGTTTACTACTTTGAAGCAACATTGATTGACATATGGTTGCTGAACGCTTAGCTCCTCCCATACGATTTTATTAGCTATCTTTTAATACTGCCTGAGTTAAGTTTCATGTGGAACAGTAGAATTTAAAAACAATGGTTTGGAATCAAATTTTGTATGAGAAAAGGATAAGAAAAATTGTAGAAGGGTAGAGGAGGTAGTTCGCATCATACTATCTGGTACATTTGGAGTTAAGATATTTATGCCTGTCAACATAGTTCATGATTGTTTAAGTTGCCCCAATACACGATATGGGTGTGATGTTTCTGGTATTTCCAGAAACATGGTTAAGTGGATAGGACGATGCACTGGGTATCTTCTATGGAGAAAAGGGAAATACACCACGTAGGCAACGTATGAGGATCAGAAGAGCAGCAGACTTGGTACTACAGTGACATCAGGATGGAGAGCCTCTACTCACCATTCCCATAACAAGTCACAATGTACTTAGTAACAGGTTACTGTCTTTGCTAACAGTTCACCAAATGTACTTAGCTACTGCCTACTAAACAACAGCAAATTAATAGGCTAGGCAATCATTAAATTTACAAGATAACCACAAGGAAATCATTGGACTGGCAACCTAAATTAACCAGAGATTAAAGCTCGCCTAACTAGATGAGGCAGTGGGCTCATAGGGTGGATTTGAGCGGTTGCATCAAACTCGGGAGAGCAGGAGGTGGCATAATGGCTGGTGGCGCAATGGCTGATGGCGGTGAAGGTGCTAAGTGCATCTGATGCTGATGGAGGCAAGGGGTGAGTTTGTTGGGCTGATCCAGAATGATTTGACCTACACACAGAAAGGACCTGGAAACAGGAGGGTTGTCATCAACCGACTAGCTGTGCGATAGTCGATCATGCTTAAATCTGATCTTTGACAGTTGACACATTATTTTTTTCAAACTTGGACTTGGTTCCTGGAAGTTGCACACTTTATATTCTTATGCCATAGGCACTGTTATAAGAACTCCTCTGATATATTTTCTTTGACATAATATAATCATGTTGACGTTCCTGTATGTATGCCTCTGCAGATAGTGGAGAAACTTCTTATTGCTGCCGTTGCTGATGCTGATGTTGGTGTTAGGAGTTCAGTCTTCAAGGCTCTGTATCGAAATCCAACTTTTGATGACTTCTTGGCTCAAGCTGACATCCTGACTTCAATTTTTGTTGCCTTAAACGATGAGGTACGCTATATAGCATGTTTATCAATTATCATATAGAGTGGGCTATTGGATGCTTATAGATATGTTACCAGATGCTTTCACCGCATTTAGTTGTAAAAGTATTGTTTTGGAACAGGGCCCTTAGGAAAGTAGTGTTTTAGTACAACATCTTTGCAAGGAAAAAAAGGAATAGTCCTTGGCTATTATCCATGCTTGGAAATTCGAACCCAGAAGTTTGTTGTTCTCTTTGCACTCTTCCAGTTCATGTTCCCTTTATGTAGTTGTTGGTAGAAAGTACTTTTCTGAACATTATGTCCCCTTGCTATCATTGACAATTCTCTTCTTCTTTTCCATGATTAGGAGTATGGTGTAAGAGAACTGGCAATATTAGTAGCAGGCAGATTGTCTGAAAAAAATCCTGCATATGTACTGCCTGCCCTTCGTCGCTATCTTATACAGTTGCTCACTTATCTTGATCAAAGGTTTGGGGCACTAAAATTCTTGTGCTAATGATCAGTGCTGGTTTCAAATTCATATTGTGTTACTCCAACATCATGCTTCTAAAAGATCTTATGTTGTCTGCAGTATGGATAGCAAATGCAGAGAGGAAAGTGCTAGATTATTGGGCTGCTTAATTAGGAGCTGTCCACGGCTAATACTTCCTTATATTGCTCCAATCCACAAGGTTAGTAAGAATTGAGATCATTGCTAGTGTTTCTTGTGCTAGTATTATATCCTTGTTCCATGTTGTTTTCTTTCAGGCGCTGGTGGCTAGGCTTTGTGAAGGAACAGGACCAACGGCCAACATTGTGCTTGCTGCAGGAGTACTTGCAACTGTTGGAGAACTGGCCAAAGTGGTATATCTTTCTCTATCATGTGATGTTTATTTCATGTAGCGGGTCCAATCAGGACTTTTCTGAAAGTAGAGGTGTAGGGGGTAAATTGGACTTTCTCTTGATGTTTATGGTTGATTTTCTTGAAATTTGCATGATTTGACTTGTGATAGTTTATGCTTTGCATGATAGGGTGGTTTTGCAATGAGGCAATATCTTCCGGAGCTAATGCCTCTGGTTGTGGATTCTCTTTTGGATGGAGGTGCTGTGAGTAAAAGGGAAGTTGCAGTAGCAACCCTTGGACAAGTTATTCAAAGCACAGGGTACATGCGTTTTTCTTCTCTCATCTCTTCACATATTGAGTGCACATTTTTTGTTCTCTCATCTCTGTACCTACTGAGTGCATGCATCGATTTTACAACAGGGCTTCAATTCTATATCCCGTAGCTGTAGTTCTTTTTGGTTTCTCTCTTCTCGCTTTGATAGTTTTGGGGTTTGGCTGGCTTAGTTTTTTTTTGTTTGGCTAGCTTCATCTAACTTTTGTGCCATCTTGGCGTTGTCCTTCTTTTTGAAGTTATCTTTCTAATGCAAAACATACACATTTGGGCACGCTTTTGAGAAAAAAAATCGCTGTCAAATTGATCTGTCTGCCAGTGAAAGTTTGTTATCTCTTTGTTTTTCTTATTAGTGTTAGCATATTGAGCATTATTTCCTACTCCAAACTTGAGGTTTAGAGAAAAGTAAATGTGAGTATTCACAGTATTTTGTTGACAATAGAGTATAGTGCAACAGTTCAAGAGTCATATGCCAAATGGGGAACCACCTCTTCTTTAGCAGCCTCATTACTGCACCTTAGCACATTTCGAAATATCAGAACTTTGTATTTTTTAACATTCCCCTAGTATCGCTGGAAACACGAATTTAGCAGAGCTAAGCTTGTTGTCCTTTAGATTTAAGGAGTGTAGAGCCCTTCTCGATAGCTGGGTTGTTTCTGTTTCTTAACTCTGTAAATATCTTGATGTATATTCCCCTCTCCTCTTGTAAATATTTTCCCTATTATGTGATAAAATATATACTACCAAGGCCTTCCCTACATATTTTTTTTGGTAAAATAGAAGTCATAGGCCAATCCTAAGATTAATGGGCTCATTGGCCAAGCCGTTCTATAAACATTTCATGGCCAATCCTAGGTTTGAGTCTTTGAGAGTCTTCCTTTCTTAATATTTCACTTTCTTGGGTGGTATCTTATCCTTTGTGTTTGGAACAGTTACATGTTTCATTTCCTGCCTTGCCAGCACAAATGGCTCTCGAGTCTTTACCCTTGATAATAGTCTAATAGGTAAAAAAAGTTAGACCGCAGGGTCCCTGTGGCCTTTTAAATTAAGAAGAAACAACCAAGGCGCACACCATGCGGAGCACATGGCTTGAATGTGGGTGGTGGGCTTCACGCACACCTGGGCGCATGCCACGAGCCAACATGTCGCCGCCCAGTCACTAATGTGCAAAATAGCTGCATTATTACGTCGAACTACTTGTTTCCATATATGCAGACTTTTTTTTACTACACATGTATTGATGTGGCTTGGTCATCTCTTATATTCTCTGATTTTACATGGATGGCCATCAGCTATGTTATTGCTCCGTATAACGAGTATCCCCCATTGCTTGGCTTATTGTTGAAGTTGCTAAATGGTGAATTGGAATGGTCGACTAGACTGGAAGTGCTGAAGGTATTTATTTGATTGATGCTTTGCTGTTTCATGAAACTTTATGCAATGCCCTTGTCAAGAAATAATGCAATATGTTTTCCAGGTTTTGGGGATTATGGGCGCGTTGGATCCTCATGCACATAAGCGTAATCAACATAATTTACCTGGTCAGCATAGAGAGGTTCTGCGGCCAACAATTGAGACTGCACAGCATATTGTTTCCATGGAAGAAATACCTACTGATTTCTGGCCATCTTTTTCGGCATCTGAAGACTACTATTCAACAGTATGATTTTATGTTACTTTTATTGGAAAGGTGAACGCTCCTGTGTTAGCCCCTTTAACCTTAATCCTCAATTGCTAGGTTGCAATTAGTTCTCTCATGCGAATTCTTCGAGATCCTTCCCTTGCAAGTTACCATCAGATGGTTGTTGGCTCCCTTATCTTTGTTTTTAAGGTAATATTTCTATTTTAAACATTTTTTTCCTTCAACTATATAATTTTTGCAGGACCACTTTAATATTTCTTTGTTTTCTCTGTGATACATTTGGATCTAGTCAATGGGCCTTGGCTAGTGTTCTTTATTTACCAAAGGTGAGAGAGTCAATCTCCTCAATTGTACATCGTCCTGTCCTATGCATTTATAGTAGTCATGTTTCATTTGACTCTATTCGCATTTCACCACAATATAATCCAGATGTGATCCACTGTCTGTAACTGACTGCAATGCTCATGCATGAAACATTCTAGCTGATACCCAGGGCATGACCTTGAGTTGTTTTAGCTTTCTAACTGATACATGTTACTTCTGGAATTGCGACTGATCTGGGTCAACAACCAGTTTGTTGCATTAACTGAAGTCCTTTTCATGAAACCAATTCATGATTTATGTGACAGGGTTGTTTTGAGTTTAAATTGCTGGAGAACCTTTTTTTTTTATCTCATGAAAACGTTGCACCTATGAAGTTTCACCAAACAGTCAGTTGTTTTTTCCAAGAATATCTGTGATCTCCATTTATCTAAAATCTTGGTTCCCCTTGGTTTAGTGAATCATGATCACAAGTTAAGCCCCCGTAGTTCCAAGCTTTCAAATACATTAGGGTTGGATATAAGGCAAACAATTTGGCACATGTATGTCTTTGTGGGAAAAGAGAGTAAGGTGCTACAAGGTACACGAAGAAATGTCTGAAATACTTCCTCTTTTGATTGGAAGGTTCTTCCTGAGTTATTCCGTGCTGTTCGTATGTGCGAGGATGGTGGTTTGAAAGAGTTCATAACCTGGAAACTCGGGACATTAGTATCAATTGTTCGGCAGGTAAGATGGTCCTTCTAGTGTTGCCCTTTTGGTTCATTCCATTTTTCGAATGTTCTTTCTGTTGCAGTTGTTATCCAGCTTACTGATCAAATTTTCCTATTTCAGCACATTCGGAAGTATTTACAGGACATGCTCTCTCTCGTCTCCGAATTATGGACTTCCTCATTCAGCTTGCCTGCACCAAAGCGGACCATACAGGGTCCGCAGGGTTCTCCAGTAATAATACTTGAATTTCTCTGTTATCTGTTGTTACTTTCTGTTGGCAGTATAATACTGCTGTGCACCTGCAGTTTCTAACTTTCCTATATGGGGCATACCGACATGTTTGCATGGGTTAGAAAAGAGAGAGAGATCAGTAAACTGCAAATGTATTATCAATCTTACCTTAGGCTTGATGCTCAACTTCAGTTATCCCACTTATTTTAATCGCCAAATGGTTGGTATGTTGATAATTGTATTCCATGCCTAGTATCATCTTTTGTCGCCACATGCTTCTGTGATGTGAGTTTGAGAATGGAGGGTTCGGGGTTTAGAAAATTACATAGAGACAGAATACTCCTTTTCACAGATGATGCTAGCGTGTTCTGTGGAGAGAAACTGAAAGAGTTGTTTCATTCCTTGTGCAAACTCTGAGCTGATATTGTACATGAGAGCTTAACGAAATAAGATGAGTGTTTCCAATTTTCCATATATCTTACTGACAATAACTATAAGAGTGCAAAGTTGGTGCCAAGATAGCCGTCGCAGTCCCTCTCCCTACTCTCACCCACACATCTCAAAATTATTATCTCAACTGGTAATAATTGAATTTTCAGACATTTCTAGATAATATTTGACACTTCCCAACACCACGTATTTCTGGGCAGGTAGCAACTAGTGTAGTCGCTTCGGAGATGCTAGAAAAAACTATGTTGAGTTCCTAAAAGTTGAAGTTGAATTGTTAAGTTTCTAAAAGTTATAGTTGGTAGTATTAATAAAACATATCAGGTAATAAGACAGCAAATTACATATTAATCTGCTAGATAATAACATGTAGAATTGCTAGCGAATGAAGGTAGGGCTATTCTTGTTACGACGAAGTATGCTGCCATCAAGTAATATGTATCCCCTTCATTCGAAAATGATGGCATTCTAGTCATCTATTTATGCTCAACAATACATGCCTTTTTACACTTTGAAGGAGAATATTTGACAGTATTTCCTACTATACCCCTGTCACCATAAAGTTTCATGGTTTCCCAATCCACACCAAATACCATTGCGTAACTATCCACTGAAGTTGATAGTTATTAATTCCTATGAAATCCAGGATTGTGAGTTCTGTCTAGTTAGCTTGTCTTGCTGAACTGCTGACAATGATCAGTTGCACCCAAACTGATTCTTTGGCTGGGCGAGGGACTATGTTTTCAGACCATGTCTGTGAGAAGTCCAGTTTAAATGATATAATTTTAATGTATTCCTATAACTATGTCACGACCCACCGAAAATTGTTGAGTAATAGTTTTGTGATTCTGCTGTTTTCATGATTTTTGCAATTACCATCTTGCCTCTCCAGGTTCTACATCTTGTCGAGCAGCTATGCTTAGCATTGAATGATGAGTTCAGGGTGTATTTACTCCATATTTTACCAAGTTGTATTCAAGTCTTGGGTGATGCTGAACGCTGCAATGATTATTACTATGTTCCTGACATATTGCACACACTTGAAGTGTTTGGCGGTATGTATCCATTTCTTATTTTCATGTCCTTAATATATGTTTGGTGAAACTTTAACATATGTTAACTTCAATGGCACCTTTGTAGGAAATTTGGATGAGCACATGCATTTGGTTGCTCCAGTGCTTGTTCGTTTATTTAAAGTGGAGCTAGTTGATATTAGACGGCATGCCATTGTCACTTTGACTAAGCTTATACCAAAGGTGCAGGTGGGTTGACATTCTGATCCAGTTTGATGTATCATATGATTTGCACCAAAATGATCTAAGTTAAAGAAGCTTCTGTACTTCTGTATTGCACTTCATGCATCTTGATATATCTTGTCCAGGTTGGTACTCATGTATCAGCGTTAGTGCATCATCTGAAGCTCGTCTTGGATGGGTAAGGCTTATGGTTAGAAATAACTTATTATTTATAGCGCATTGTTGGTTTCTTGAGATTTTGTTATAAGTTGCTGTTTTCATAGCATATTTATGATCATCATCTTATTTCTGCTTTTTTTTTTAACTGAATTCTACTTTTATCAATTTAATACTTTTTGTTTTGTGCATCACTTTTCTTAATTTGGGTGTTATTTCCCCTCCCATGAGTAGAAACAACGATGATTTACGGAAAGATGCTGCAGAGGCGCTCTGCTCGCTCGCACATGCTCTCGGAGAGGAATTTACAATTTTCATACCATCGATTCGTAAACTTCTTGTGAAGCACCATTTGCGGGTACTCCTATTTTGATTTTATCCATGTACCCTTTTGATGTCGTGGCTTAATTCTTCATATTTTACTTGTTACAGTACAGAAAATGGGATGAGATTGAAAATCGACTACTCAGGCGAGCGCCGCTCATCTCCGATAACTTGTCAGTACAAAAGTATACACAGTGTCCACCTGATGTCATTAGTGACCCTCTTGAGGACTTTGACGGTGTTCCTTCGGAGGAATCTGATGAAACACAGCGGCAACCAAGAAGTCATCAAGTAACGTCCTTTGTTGTTTCAAATGAAATGTTATAGATTTCCCTGTATTCTGCTTCTAACTAATTGAGTTTTGAGACACCAGAGCTCACTCTTGCCCTCGAAATCTTTCGACTGTGTTCAAAACTGTTATCACAATTAAGAGGACCTTGGTTTTTGTTAAAATCGTGAAGTACTATTTGTTCAGTGTTCTTAAGTAGGAACTGCAACAACCATATATACGCACCCACTTAAATATTCACGGTGGTCACACATATCAATGCAACTAACCTGCATATGCACTTAAAGGTGATGTGACCACTTTGCTGACCATTTTCTGTTATATAGAAAAAAAACACTGTAATCTATGTCGAGATGATGCTCATATTCTTCCTATACTGTGCCTTTGCTGAGATGGATGCTCATATTCTCATCAAAATATCAGGTGTCCTTCCCAATCTCTTTCAGTTTTTCCTTCCCAACATTTATTTATGAGAGATTCTGGTAAATTGTGAGAAAAAATAAAGATCACCAATGCTATTTTGTGTTACTACTCAATTCCTGTACCCACAGCTAAAACCACTTACGTTTTGAATCGGTTGGAGTGTTTGTTGGAAGGATTTTGGGATGCTTGTTTTACATAGTTATTCTTGATTAAAGCAACTTTGAACCTCGTGAGAGTTTTCTATTCCGAGGGCTGTGTTGCTTGCTATGTAGCAGGCTGCCATCTGTGTGTTTCTCTCTTCTTTCGCTGTTTGTAGCCACTGGGTAGCAGATTATTGTAATTTATTGTTTCGCTTCTCTTGTAAAATATGATTAAGGTAACCCCTCTAGTTTCTTGCTTATACTTAATTTAGAGTTTTGGCTGCTGCAGGTCAACGATGTTCGCTTGAGAAGTGCTGGCGAGGCTTCCCAGAGAAGTACTAGAGAAGATTGGGCTGAATGGATGAGGCACTTCAGTATTGCGCTTCTTAAAGAGTCACCATCTCCAGCTCTACGCACCTGCGCAAGACTAGCACAGCTCCAGGTGAAGCCGTTGTAGCTCTTTATAATGTGTTAGTCATGCTGTGAAGTATTTTCTGACATAAATGTCCAGCCTTCTGTTGGACGCGAGTTGTTTGCTGCGGGTTTTGCAAGTTGCTGGGCCCAAATGACTGAATCATCACAAGAGCAACTAGTGAGAAGTCTCAAGACAGCATTCTCATCTCAAAATATACCTCCAGAAATTCTTGCAACGCTGCTGAACTTGGTAATTATGCTCTTAAGATTATTTTTTACAAAATTCACCATTTGTTTGTAATGTTTTCTTTTATTAATTGTTTGCTCCTGTAAATAGGCTGAGTTTATGGAACACGACGAGAAGCCTCTTCCGATTGATACTAGGCTACTTGGTGCGCTTGCTGAGAAGGTTAGCTTTTTTATTGCTGTTTCTGCGTCTTTGGCAAATTTTGGCGATCTTCATGACCGTGTGTTTTTATTGAAACTTCTGAACTATCCTTTTCAGTGTCGAGCATATGCAAAAGCCCTCCATTATAAAGAAATGGAATTTGAAGCTGTATGTTCCAAGAAGATGGGTGCAAATCCTGTTACGGTGGTTGAATCCCTTATTCATATTAACAATCAACTACACCAGCATGAGGTTTGTTCTTGTGTCACATGAGAGGATAAAAGAGTTATCTGTCTATAGTTTTAAATCCCTTTTGTTATTTATACAGGCAGCTATTGGAATATTGACTTACTCGCAAGAGCATCTAGAAGTTCAGTTGAAGGAATCCTGGTATATTCCCTGTTACGATGACACCTATGATCCATTGCTGCTTTATTTAGTTGGACAAAGGATTCCTTCTTTCACATATTTTATGATCCCTATCTGGCATTTGTATCTACTGCATTGTAACTAATGGCTCGTAATGATAACATGGATGAGAACTTCGCCGAAATACGATTATCATTTGTGATGCTTCAAGCTTCTTGTTTTATAATCTGTTTATATTTTGTGCAATGTAGGTATGAGAAATTGCACCGATGGGATGAGGCTCTAAGGGCATATACCATGAAGTCATCTCAAGCGTCTGGCCCATTGCAAAACTTAGATGCTACATTGGGTAGGGCCATTACTTCTTTTTTTGTTGCATAGTATACTCCATTCGCAAAGCTTGTCACTTACCAATCATGAGAAATATTTTCCCTGAATATTAAAGTATCCAGAACCCCGACTTGAGCATCTTGTTAATTAGCTAATCGTGGAAGCCATTTTGGTCATTTCTGTGCAAAGCATGATTGTGTGGTGTTTAAAAAACGCAAAGAAAAAATCACGTATAGTTATTTTGCCTTTTAATTTGTATAGAAATCTTTCTTTAGTATGTTATACGGATGTAGCTAACTGAAAATCATGCTTATGTTAGGGCGGATGAGGTGCCTAGCATCCTTGGCTCGTTGGGAAGATTTAAGCACATTATGCAGGGAGCAATGGACCGGTTCAGAACCATCTGCTCGTCTGGAAATGGCTCCAATGGTTGTGGATATTTCTTATATCTGTTTATAGGTAACTTGTAACATGTAAATTCATATTTTTTTTTTTTGTTTCTATAGGCTGCAAATGCTGCCTGGCATATGGGTGAGTGGGACCAGATGTCTGAATATGTTTCTCGTCTGGATGATGGGGACGAAAACAAGCTCCGCTTGTTGGGTAATACAACCGCTAGTGGTGATGGAAGCAGTAATGGTGCTTTCTTTAGGGCTGTTCTTTCAGTTCGTTGCAAAAAGGTAGAGTATTTTCCTGTTTTGAACTCTGATTATATTCTTTAAAAATTTGATCATATTTTGCGAAATTTTGTGTTCTGTTTACAGTATGAAGAAGCCCGTGTATATGTTGAGAGAGCTCGGCGTTGTTTGGCAACTGAACTTGCTGCATTGGTATGACATAGACATTATATACTCTTTCGTTATGATTTAAACGATTTAAATTTTGTCTGAATTTCCTTTCCATTATGTTATTCATTTTTTGAGAATATGTCCAACTTGGGTTAGCAAGCCTATTGTATGCAAGGGAGCCTGAAATCATGCTCTTACGTAGTTCCACTGTGTTGCTACATGTTGCTTCTGCCCTGTCTTCTGCTGTGTCTACTTGTCTTCATGCCTGCGAGCGGGCCACCCGTCTTGGCACAGAGTTCACCTTGGGTCCATTAGTCATGTCTAGTTCATTGTTCATTTGTTCTACATCTGCATTGGTCAAAAGCACTGATTTTGCTTCTTTTTGTCCATTGGTGAATGGAGAGTTGATCATCAAAATTTGGGTAGGCTAGTTTTACCCTTTCATAGCTGGGCAAAGGAACTGTACATCTAAACATACCCAAAGCTGATGTTCTCTGTCCCTAATGACAATAGCTATGTAATGGATTTACAGTAGACTCAATGAAATACTGTATAAAAACCCTAGGCATGTATATCAGGGCTGCATACGCCAAAGAAAATGTAAGACCTGAAGGTGCATCATTTGGTACCTTGAAGGGCCCAAAATGGAACTTTCGAATATAGTAGCACTCCCTCCGTTTTTATATATAAGGCCACTAAGTATTCCGAGCCAAAACTTTGATTAACAATTTGATCGATAAAAAATAAGTTATATAACACCAAAAACATATCGTTGGAAACATCTTTATGAATCCAATGATGTACTTTTGGTGACATATAAGTATAACTCATATTATGTTGGTCAAAGCTCCACTTTGAAATGTGTGGTGGCCTTATATATATAAA
This sequence comes from Lolium rigidum, assembly GCF_022539505.1. Classification (NCBI taxonomy): domain Eukaryota; kingdom Viridiplantae; phylum Streptophyta; class Magnoliopsida; order Poales; family Poaceae; genus Lolium; species Lolium rigidum. Next base: position 193,328,376 of record NC_061511.1, on the reverse strand, counting down.
CGGAGGGAGTAAGAGATTGTATGTTGCATTGCCTAAGATCAGGCATTGATTTGGGAATCAGAGGAAATTACTGTACGCTGGACAGATGCATGATAACAGGGGTTAAATTTGCTAGTGGATACAAATTATACCATTAAATTATCATACACAGTTCAAATAGGGAGTGCATTGCTTAGTCTGTTTCGATTTGTTCTGTGGTTGTGGTACTCAAATGGTATTCACTGTTTGGGTGATCGCAGCAATTCTGAACTTTGAAGTTCAAAACAGTAAACCCTGCTTGTATTTTGTTCAAAGTTGAGCTAAATGCCGTTGGCCACACTAATTTTACGCCCATTCCAAGCAGCGCCTCACCTTACATCTTAAAGTGGACGTATGGCTAAGACTAGTAGTATCTGTAGCAATCAGAGAGAAACTTTTGGAACTCGTACATTCAATAAAATACAAGGATATAGTATAGACGCAATAACCAGTCTTTATACTTACTGCAGTGAATTATTGTTAGCACTTAGAATGCGCTTTCTGCTCTCAGATGTGTATCTAATTCTGTTCAAGAATTTAATTGTTTTACATACCTTAGTGCCGTGTTTTTCTACATGAAAGTAAAGGGGGATATTTTGGTCGTTTTGACCAAAAATTTGTGGGAGGCTTTCTTGTGATGAACTGTCTGCACTTTAATAGGTTTATTAACCGTGTTTTCCATCAAAAAGGCTTATAAACTGTTTGCAAATTCCTTTGCCCTTCAGTATACCAATAATTATCTGTTGCTCATTTGTTAGGTACTTGAGAGTTATGAGCGTGCTTATAATAACATGGTGCGGGTTCAGCAGCTTTCAGAACTGGAAGAGGTATTCTAATTTTGGTTTTATGCTCTGAAGAAAGTTAGTCACTGTTTTACTAACAAAAGGTGTGTGATTCAGGTGATTGATTACTGTACTCTTCCTATGGAAAGTCCAATTGCTGATGGGCGAAGGGAACTTATCCGTAATATGTGGAACGAGCGCATTAAAGGAACAAAACGGAATGTCGAGGTCATATGATTTCTTTGCTAATGAATGCTGTGTTGTATAGCCTGCATGATTCTTGTTCTCCATATTGACTTCAGAAAATTCCTCAGGTGTGGCAAGCCCTACTTGCTGTTAGAGAGTTGGTTCTTCCTCCTAATGAAGACAGAGATACCTGGATAAAATTTGCGAAACTTTGCTGGAAGAGTGGACGTATTAGTCAGGCTAAATCTACTTTAATCAAACTCTTACAGGTGAAAATAGTACTAATTGACTCAATGTTAATCAGGGTGTTCCTGTTTAACTTCGCAATCCTCCTTATAAAGCAAATAATTTCTTCTAACACATGCAGTTTGATCCGGAATCTTCTCCTGAATTGACACTGTATCATGGGCATCCTCAAGTAGTCCTGGCTTACCTGAAGTACCAGTATGCTGTTGGAGACGAGCTTAAACGAAAGGACGCATTTTCTAGGCTACAGGTAACTTTGTTTTGTCCTTTTACTCTGACAATACATCGCAGCGCCCATATATTCATATGTTCATACTGATGCACCCTTGTTTTCGGTGGGATAGGATTTGTCTATGCAGATTGGTACTGCCACAAATACTTACTCTGGAATGTTAGTAAGTCAAGGTGCTGTATCTAATGCTGAAGTACCACTTATTGCTCGTGTCTATTTGACACTTGCTAGCTGGAAGAGAGCACTGTCTCCCGGGTTAGATGATGATGCCATTCAAGGTCTGAAAAACAGTTTTTTCACTCATTCTTCGCCTTTCTTTAATTTCCAATAATTCTGAATATTTTTTGCCAGAAATATTGGTTTCATACAAAAATGCCACACTAAGTGCCAAGGAGTGGGGCAAGGCATGGCACTCTTGGGCTTTGTTTAACACTGAAGTCATGTCCCGATATACTCTGAGAGGCCGTCCAGATTTAGCTGGAAAATATGTTGTTGCAGCAGTAACTGGATATTTCTACTCTATTGCGTGTGCATCTACAACTAAAGGTGTCGATGATAGCTTACAGGTAAAACTACATTTTCTACTATTTTTTGTTCTGCAAAGTAGATTTTGAGCAAAGACTTTATATAATATCTAATCCCATCGCATTTCTGAATGCTTTTTAACGCCCTTCCTAGTGTCAGACTGGCAAAAGTTCAATATCTGGTCTGTTAGTCATTTTCACACTATATTTACAAGTCTAGAAAGGTGATCTATTAAATTAGTCTTCTACATCTCCTTGGTAGCATGAGAAAATACTATTGTACTACAAGATTACTGAATACAAAATAGTTTTCCACAATACCTGGCTTCTTGAATACTATATTTCAATGATTATCTTTTGTAGGATATTCTCCGTCTCTTGACTCTTTGGTTCAACCATGGGGCTACCTCAGAGGTTCAAATGGCATTGGAGAATGGCTTTTCACTTGTGAAGATTGAAATGTGGTTGGTTGTGCTGCCCCAGATAATTGCAAGGATTCATTCAAATAATAGAATAGTTAGAGAACTGATACAGGAATTGCTAGTTCGAATTGGAAAGGGGCATCCACAGGTTTGCATTTTTCTTTGCCTGAGAAACTATGCTTATGATTCTTATGCATTGCTATAGTGAATCCTAGAATCCCAGTTGCTGCTTTAAGAGCCAACTGACAAAACGACCTGTCTTCCTATCCAATGATCTAAAGAAACAAGTATTTTTTTTAATGAAATGGAGTTATAGTAGAGGAAAGAACAAGGAGGAGGCCTGCCAGGCACTAGCACAGTCACATTGTTTTAAAAAACTACCAAGACTCAAGTAAATGGTTTGCTCCATGAAATAAATCCTGCTTCATTGGGTCAAGCTCTAGCGGGCGACTAGCCACCAGCACACCCTAGACTGAGTGATGCTTGGTTCTTGTTGTATCACTCATTTTTAGTTCCATCCATGCTCACCGCAAGTCCGCAAGTTTTGCTGACTTCTTAAATTTAAACTATGCTTCCTTTGCTTTTCCTGATATTTTGAACAGAGTTATAGTGGAGGATAATTGGAATAATGTTCTAAATGGGAAGAGAGATTTCAAAATTAATATATAAGCCTTGTTGTTTGACAATCTTGTTTGTCTTACCGTACTACTTTTTTTCTAGTGTAGGTTTGTTATTTCATGCTTTACTTCTGCTCAGGAAACCTATGTACCAGAATACTGGTGCTCAGTAGCCATACTGACCAGTATGGCTGGTAACTGTCCAGTATCCAATCGAAAGTTAGACCCTGTTTTTGTGAACCTGTGTTGGGATAATTCTTATTTTAACTTTGGCCACTCCTTTGACATTTCAACCAGGCATTGATGTATCCTCTTTTGGTTGCTTGCAAATCAATAAGTATATTAAGGCAACGCGCAGCACAGGAGGTTGTTGATAAGATCCGGCAGCATAGTGGAGGCCTTGTTGATCAGGTTAGCACCATAACCTTCTAAGCTTCTGTGAAGACACATAGCACTCCTGACTCTGTTGATGTTTGTTGCTCTCTAGGCACAGCTCGTTTCAAAGGAACTGATACGAGTTGCCATTTTGTGGCATGAGATGTGGCACGAAGCTCTTGAGGAAGCTAGCAGGATGTACTTTGGTGAGCACAATATCGATGGAATGCTTGCAGTACTTGAGCCATTGCATGCAATGCTTGAGAAGGGGGCTGAGACAATAAAGGAGAATACTTTCATTCAGGTAGCGTCTTCGCCAAAACTTTACTCCAGTCCCCATCAAAGTATATCTTAGCATAAATCCATTTCTCTTGCCTAATGTTTGAGCTACTTTTCATGAGAGATTTCATTTATCCTTACATCATGGTCTATTTTGAACAGTAGATCATTTGGTGCCTTGACCTCATTGAATTAGCAAAGCCTAGTATTGGTTTTGACTTTGAATTTGTTTTGTTAAATGTTTGATAGTTTAAGTTATGAAAACTTATCCAGGCTTATGGACATGAATTACTTGAAGCTCATGAATGCTGCTTAAAATATCGTGCTACTGGGGAGGATGCTGAGCTAACCAAGGTATATATAAGAGTGTCAATACACCAACTTTTGTACTACTCCCTCCGGTTCAAAATAATTGCCCAAAAATGGATGTATCCAGAAATGTTTTAGTGTGTAGATACATCTACTTTTGGGCAATTATTTTGAACCGGACGGATTATTGTTTTTCATTGAGTAGTGCTGAGGATGACTTCTGTGTTCTGTAGGCATGGGATTTGTATTACCATGTTTTCAGAAGAATCGACAAACAACTCCCAAGTCTTACAACTCTTGATTTGCATGTAAGCATGTTATATTATGTTTGTCCTGCAGTTTGTTTCGTTTAGCTCCCTGATTGATCATGTGATGTTTCTTTCAGTCTGTTTCACCTGAGCTTCTCAAATGTCGAAAGTTGGAGCTGGCTGTACCAGGAACTTATTCCGCAGGTACTCAACCAGGGTTATACCATTTGTTGTAGTTATCTAGTTCTTTCAGTAACTCTTACTCTTCACTTTTGCCTTGCTGGCTCTACAAAAATCTAAAAACTCTCAATTGTGGGATGGATTATCTGTAGCATGCATGGGCTATCAGTACCAACATTTTGATTATCCACTACTTTATCTTATATTCTGTGTCATCAACACCCCTTATTTGTATATATTGGGTCTCTGCTGGAACCATGCAATACATGATTTGTATATGTTAAGTGATGGCAACAATAAAGCATTTTGTTTAGATTCTCTAAACAAATGTATCTTTTTTTTGTTCAAATTAGATTTTTGACATTGTGAATCAAGCTTTGGTTCCAGATTCACCCCTTGAACTATCGAGTATTTTGTACATCAATTGATTGTTATATATCGACTTAGAATTCTGACATTACGAATTGAACTTCTCTTCCAGATTCACCACTTGTGACTATCGAGTATTTTGTTCCACAATTGATTGTTATAACATCCAAACAAAGACCGAGGAAACTGACAATTCATGGAAGTGATGGCAATGATTATGCATTCTTGCTTAAAGGTCATGAAGATTTAAGGCAAGATGAACGTGTTATGCAGGTTTGTATTTGGATTACAAGTTCTTTTTTGCACTGTTTTGGCTGGTCCATGTAGCAATAGGGCACGGAGTAGCAAGCATATCTTTACATCTTGTGCCCATAAATAGTTTTGTCCTACACATTCATCTGAGGCCAGCTCTTTCTTTTGCCTGCGCCCTTGTGGTTTATCATCTGACAGAGAACAATTCCTTATCATTATGACTCTTTGTTCCATATCTGATCTGAAATAGGCATCTTGGGAAATACCATTAATCCAAAACAATAACTTTTCTCATGCCCATGACTAATAAACTAGCCTGATCTTACATAGTGATACACAGGTTAAATTTGGATGAACAATTGCTTAGTGAATTAACTGTTCTTTGAAGCCCTGATGGTAAAGTATTGTAGAGAAGCTGGAGCCTATCTGTAGTATTCAAACAATCAACACTTGGGGCATAATCTGTTAGTATGGTGTCCTCATAAGCTACACAGAAACGACCTTAGATATTTGAAGCTACCATTTTCTTGTGTAATTCAATTTTTTTATTTATCTAATTAGCTTTCCCCTTCATTTAGCTTTTTGGTCTGGTGAATACTCTCCTGGAGAACTCTAGGAAAACATCAGAGAAAGATTTGTCAATCCAAAGATATGCTGTTATTCCTTTGTCTCCTAACAGTGGATTAATTGGATGGGTTCCAAATTGTGACACGCTTCATGCTCTGATCCGTGAATACAGAGATGCAAGGAAGGTTAGTCTGCCTCAGTAGTTGGTTCCCTTTTGAAAGAAGACAAACATGCTCTACTTTAGTCATCTGGCAATTAATTTTCCTATTTTTCTTGTCCAGATTTTCTTAAATCAGGAGCACAGACTTATGTTAGCGTTTGCACCCGATTATGACCACTTGCCCCTCATCGCGAAGGTGGAAGTATTTCAGCATGCCCTGCAGAACACCGAAGGAAATGACCTTGCAAAGGTACTATGCTGTCTCTTGTCTCTGTGCGTTATAAAATAGAGCATGTCAATTTTGATGCCTTCTTTAGAATATGTTTAATCTGCTTCAACAAAATTGTGATAGGTTCTCTGGCTGAAAAGTCGAACTTCTGAAATATGGCTAGAGCGGCGTACAAATTATACAAGAAGCCTGGCTGTTATGAGCATGGTATGAGTTACTGCTATAAAATGTTATGCATATGAGATGCTCCTTTCAACTTAAGATGCTGAAAAGGTAATTTTTCCAGGCTGGCTATTTGCTTGGTTTAGGAGATCGGCATCCAAGCAATCTTATGTTAGATCGCTATAGGTATGTCTACGAAGCTATTGAAGTAGCCTTACCTACTGTGAATTTGTCATTGTTGTCTTGAATTCTAATAAAATGATTTTCTTGCTTCAGCGGGAAAATTTTACATATTGATTTTGGTGATTGCTTTGAGGCATCAATGAATCGAGAAAAGTTCCCTGAAAAAGTAAGTGGGCTGTGTTCTGGGCTTTATCCCTTGCAAATTACCTGTTAACTTGATGCTATAGTTTTGTTCAGTCTTGTCTTGTATTGTAAGACTGTTGTTGAATTCACGACTTTTTTTTTTGTTATGGAACTTACTTTTTTTTATGTATGGTGTAGGTACCATTCCGTTTGACTAGAATGCTCGTGAAAGCTATGGAAGTTAGTGGTATTGAGGGTACTTTCAGAACAACTTGTGAAAATGTGATGCAAGTTCTTCGAACAAACAAGCACAGCGTCATGGCTATGATGGAGGTAAGTAATTCAATTCTTGTATAGTACATAGCAACTTGCCTGACCAATATTGTACATTTGAAAATAGATTGCAGAAATAAATTTTCACTTGTTTAGACCCTAAGCTGGCCCCAAGTCCACATTTTGTCCTAAAACTTAAAACCATCTAAAATAAACCCTGAACTTCCAAACAGTTCACTTTGCCCCCTTACCTGATTTTAGAAGGGTTTTCATCATATGGGGCGCCGAAGTGTCAAATACTACGTCTATCCATAAATAGACGTCTGAGATTTTGTCTAAATCTGGATATATCAAGCCGCTATTTGGCGTCTAGATACATCCTGATTTAGACAAACCTCAGACATCTATTTATAGACGGAGGGAGTAATTCTTTTTAGCGTATGATCTTATTTTATTTACTCCCTCCGATCCGAAAAAAGTGTCCGATGGTTAGTGTAATTACGTTTTACAATTAAACCCTTATATAATCAGAAAAAGACCCTGTGGATTGTCTGCTCAGGGAAGATGCCAGAAACCCGTCGATATGCGCTCAGATCGGGAGGAGACTGGGTTAGGGACTCAGGGTGGCTCTCCATCGCCGGCCAGGCACTTGGGCTGCCACCAGTATCCGGCAGCAGGTTGAAGGACGGCGTGGATCGTGGAGCGTGGGGATAATCGAAGGACGGAGACGCGGCCATGCGAGCTCGATGGAGTGCCGCGCGGGATGCACGCGCAGGTCGGCGAGCAAGCCCGGCGCCGACGCGGTTCAAGTGGGGCGCCTCCACCGGCGTGGTTCATGTGGGGCGCCGCCGCCGGCGCTATTGTGAGGGTTTGGTTGGGTGGAGGAGAAAGGAGCACGATGGAGTGGTCTGCTTGCGTTCCGGGAAGTTTGACCAAGAGGATAAGGTGGAGTGCGGGTTAAGATACAAACAAATGCAAGGATGCTTCTGCAAAATATCCCTTCCGACTCTTTTTTAGGACCGGAGGGAGTATTAATCACACAAAATACGTCAGGTGGAAAAACACATAAGTAAATACTACAACAAAGATCCCTGATAAAACAAAAGTTACATCAAGGTATTTCGAAACAGGGTGGTTGTTTGGGTTTGTTTCTTGGGTATTTAATTATTTTGGTTTTCTGAAATTAACAACCAAATTGACGTACGAATTAATGGAAACTAAAAGTTCGGTTAACTGAAGATTTCAGTTCAGTTTCTGATTCGACAAAATGAACCAACAAGATTAAGAAATGAGAGAAGTGAATGTGGTATCGCAGAACCATGATCTCTGCCATGGAGGAAGCAGGACCGGAAGACTACACAAAAGAATGATGCAGGAGAACCACTAGCAAAAAATACTTCACGCCATCGCAGCCACCACCGCTAAACTAGGTCAAAGCATCAAGAATTGTGGATCCATGAGACAGAAATACTGCTGTTTGCCACTTGGCTGAAATACTAGCATCGTTTTCGTGGTCCAAACTGCATAGAAACAAAGGGCCATACTAACAGAGATTCATCATGTGCAATGTGTATCTGGTTAGCATTTTGGGAACTGAGAACACTCAAGGAAGTCAATTGCAAGTCTGCCATAGGCCCTTGGGAGGAAGTCGGTTCACTTATTTCACGCACATTCTGTAGAGAAAGTTCACGAAATGATAATACCCGTGGATTAGGCGAGGACTTGAAGCTTTTGCCTGGGCAAAGCAAAATGCACATGCACATGCACATGTCTAGCTAGGTGGATCGTTGCTGCTTAAAGGCAAACACCCCCGTGTTCCTGGCAGCTGCCAAGTGTCGCTGGGTGCTAGATCAGCCCATGGCCACTTATTTTTTCATAGCCTATCCTGCTCTGTTATGCTTCATCTTGTACCTAACCAGTATGTTTTGTGATATTTATTGCTATACAATCTCTAATCTATATTTATTCAGGCATTTGTACATGACCCGCTAATCAATTGGCGGTTGTTCAATTTCAATGAAGTTCCTCAAGTTTCAAACCATGGAAATGCCCATACTCATACAGTGGTGAGTAGCGAAGAAGCTGCTCCTAATGAAGAGCTCATGCAACCTCCTCGTGGAGCCCGTGAGAAGGAACTGCAACAGGTTTCCTCCTTTTCTCATGCTTGCTTGTATTATAGTTTCTTGACCACATCCCCATAGTGGTGACCGTTATGTTGTCCATGCAGGCGGTCAATCAACTCGGTGACGCTAATGAAGTTTTAAATGAGCGTGCTGTAGCTGTCATGTCTCGGATGAGTCACAAGCTAACAGGGCGTGACTTTTCTTCTGGGTCAGCAATAGCAGGAGCTGGCAGCTCCATCCAACATGGTAGTGAACATTTAGCCTCGGTAGATGCTCGGGAGGTAGAACCTGGATTATCTGTGAAGGTTCAGGTTCAGAAGCTTATACTTCAAGCGACTTCTCATGAAAATTTGTGTCAGAACTATGTCGGGTATGTATTGTTATTTTACCATTGATAATCTTAGGCATGGATGTTATGCTCATAGGATAATATACACCTACTATTGAGATAGTGCACTTCATAAACATTACAGAGAATTTGCATTACACTATAATATGTTAGAATGTTAAAAATAAAAAATCAGAAATATCATAACCATGTGTGCAAACAAGACAAGGTTATTATAATAGGTGCATAAGAACGGACCTAAGATTATATTTGTATGGTCATTTAGTTTTAGCAACTTTGTTAGTTGACCATTGAATTTTGCCACCGCTCACTGTTACTTTGCTTGTTTCATATTCTGTTTGACAGGTGGTGTCCCTTTTGGTGAGCTCTGCTAACCAAATCTCATGTACATACTGTAAATACCGTGTACATAGGTAGTAGGCATGTTGTATCGTCTTCTTATTTTGGATGAATGTGGTATATCCTGTATCCTAACGTGTGCAGTGCTGTAAGTAATCACATATGTTAATAGAACCAATTATTGGCCCTATTTTCCCCTATGTTCATGGAATTACCGGGCGCTACTCAGTCCGCTCTGTAAGTCGGGTTTGTGTTCCTTTTCCGTCGCTGGAAAACAGGGTGCTGACTTGTTCCCATTTTTCTATTTTTACCGTATGCAAAATCGATACCCTTCTGCCGTTTGCCTTCCCGTTTTGGCTCCTTCTGCTTCCAATAGGTACTTTTTCACGTCCTTGCCTCTCCTGGACCTGGACTACTTGAAGGCATGCCGACCGGGTGAGGACACCATTTTGCCATGGATGTGCAACTTCTGACTTAGTTTATGTGTACGAAAATAAGTATTAACTTGCGTATGGTATATACTTGAACTCAAATTTTGTTTCATTTCATCTCCAAAAAGAAAAAGAAAAAGTTGTTTCATTTGGGTTTGATTGGGACAATTCTACAGTAGGAATTTGGTTTATTGTTGGATAAACAGCAAAGCCAAAAAGAGTGAGCATGACAAGTAAATCCCAACAGCTACACTTGTCACTTTATTTTATTGAAAAATAGAGAAAACATGGAAAGCAGTTAAGTAAAAAAAGATTTAACTAAACACGGAAATCTAAGTTGGCTAGTTACAACAAAGAAAAACTAAACAAAGATATTAGGATAACACTACCGGTGGTGCTGCACCAAGCCTCGTGCCTGCGGACGGATTCTCTCTGCCTAATTATGCATGCATGCAGTGATATGCACGATGAGATCATTTAGATTCCTCTTAATGCTTAAATAAAAAAATATTTATCTCTTAAACCAATAATTAGTTTTAAAAATCTGTTTTCACTGTGGGCTTAGTTGCGAAGAGACCTTCGAAACTAGATTCCACGTTAAACTTTTTTCGTAAGTAGTTGCTAGATTGTTGTCACTAACTTATCAGATTATTTACTACTTAGTTACCACACTGTATTAAGTTGGTTGGTAGGCCACGTATATGTCATTCTGCATCAATGTAAAGTTTCATGATACCAAATTTGTGTGGAATGATATCATTGCAGATAACCATGTACATTTCACAAGCCTCAAGATTGTATCTTGCTCAACACATGCCCTTAAGATAGAAAGGAACAAAACTAGGGGAAATCTTGAAAAAATCTAGGAGAAGAACTTATCTCCGCAAACATTTCAAAAACACTGACAATTTTGATCCAACAAGAAGAAAATACACAACTCGTAGAAGCTTTCAAGAACTTATCGAGTCCAACAATAGGTTGAACTTGGTTTTTACACCCCCGTTACACTAGATGCAAGAAAATTCGGCCACCGCTACAAGCATCTCGCATAACCGTCCTGGAGTCGTTGTCCTGGCATGCCACACTGTATCGCCTATCGGCTGGACTAGGCGACACCACTGCATGTCTGGAAACATACGCTGCCGAGCGCCGCCATCACAAGTCACCGCTTGCATCTTCCACCGTTTGCGTATCTTAGCCCTCCAACGGGGGCACCGCGGCTAGATAGGACGTTGCACACACGCCTCACAACTCCCATTGCCGACATTTTAAGGCTACCACTAACTAGCGGCTTCAGCACCCACCAGGCCATTTGAAAGAGCATGGAGCCCCATGTCTGGTTTTGGTAAATAATGATAGTCCCTATGGACTAATATTAACATTGATTTATACTTGAAGGGTTTATCCATAGATAATGAAGTGATAACCAAGGTGAGTGATGCGAAAATTGGTCACGGGAGAGGTGAGCCGTGTGGCAAGTATGTCTTGAAGAAGAAGATTGAGTGAGCTCTGATGTGTACCTTGAAGACTTCATCATTATGATGAAAGAATAAATTATTTAAGGTTGATCAAGTCGAAGCGCAAGATCAATATGATCTATCTTGGAGAAGAACATATATGCTTTAAGCTTGTCGTCCATTTTGGGATAATGCACATGTAAAGATGTGCCGAAGAAGAGGCTATCACATAGTGGAGTATGGGGGAGAAATTAACAAGACTTCACCACGAAAGTGCAATGAATAAAAGATGGTTCAACTTGAGGATGTCAAGATCATCATCTGAATATGGTACGGTATAAACCAACTCGGGTATTTCCTATAGATATACTAGCCTAATGTGGGTGGTCTAAATTTCTACATAATTGGATCTAAGAGCTGTTGGATAAACCGAGAGAGAGGCCTCTCGGGTCAACCAATGAACTGGTGGATGTATTCTTGAGTCTTGCTTCGATGGAGGATTGTGTTGAACTTTGGAGTTTGTTGTGGAACTTCGATCACTTGAGTTGCTTCTTGGATGAGTTGGTCTTTAATAGGAGTGGCAACCGCCTCTTTGCAACCATCTATGATGGCCACCGCCAATGGATGAATGGCCTTGTGATAAGGGGTGGCCCGATCTTCTCAGTAAGCAATGGTGGTGATGATGATCACGGGATGAACACAGCGGAGATAACACGACGATGAAGTGGATGATAACTTGCATGACGCAACGAAGTCTCTCGATTGGTCTCTGTCGCCAATGCAACAGCTCTCAACCCTGCAAAATATTCGCAACTTGCGCACGTAGCCGCCGACCACGAAGCGGTAAGTTGCAACCATCTAATTCCCAATGGAACAGCAGATCACACAAGACTTTTAGGGGTAAACACCAAATCGATGCAATATGGTGTAGAGATTCAATAGAGTTGCAAAACAATCAACTATGAACTAGGGTTTATCTTAAACGTGGTCTAAAACTATTATGGGGGCATCCTGGGCACTTATATAGGGGTTCAGGATGACCTCAGGTCAAAAAGATACATAGAAAACCGACCCAGATCGGGATCTGGTCGAGACAGACTCGGACACGGCCGGCTCAGGAGCCGGTCGACCGGAATCTGGGGCCAGGTCGGCCGGTTCAAACCGGGCCTGGCGCCGGGTGGTGACCGGGGGCGGGTCGTGTCCTGCAGTACACCCGCCGGTTGGCACGAGCGTAGAATCTGGTCGGAACCGGGCACTCTCGGCGTGGGAGCCGGTTGGACCGGGCCTGGCGCCGGGTCGGCCGGCGTGGTGGCCGGTCAGACCGGGCCTGGCACCGGGCTGGACTGCTTCTTCTTCTTCTTCCCTTGCGCATGCCTCCCGCTCCTCCCTCGCACGTCCATGGAATGTCATCATGTCCAGCTTTATGTCCAGCTCCATGTCCAGCTTCACGTCCAGCTGCTCCTCTTCTCCTCGTGCGATGCTTGCTCCCTCTTCATACCTGATCATACATAAGTAATAGGACTTAGGCAGTATAAAGTTCTCATCGATCAAAGTATCACTTAGGAACAAGTTCACCTGTTGTTTGAGTAGCTTCGCACGAGCCCTTGTAATAGGTCCAATCCTGACTTCATTGGACTTGAGCTTCACCGCAGCATCATCTTCATCTTGCAATGACGGAGGTAGTACTGTAGTAGGGATGTCCTCATCATCTCCCCCTTTTAAAAGGCGTCGACCTCGACGCTCCAAGGTCTTCACCGTCTTATGGTGTCAAATCAGCAACATTGAAAGAATTACTGACACCAAACTCATCAGTTGGAAGATCTACCGAGTATGCATTATCGTTGATCTTGGCAAGCACTTTGTAAGGACCAGCACCACGAGTAAGCAACTTGGACTTCCGCAGCTTCGGGAACCTATCCTTGCAAAAATGTACCCATACCATATCACCAGGCTTGAACAACATCTCCTTGCGCTTCTTGTTCACCCGTGCAGCATTGTTCTTGCCTTTCTTCTCTATCAACTCTTTAGTCTTCACATGTATCTTCCGTACAAAATCTGCCCTCTTGGATGCCTCCATATTGACTCTCATGTATGGGCAAAGGCAACAAGTCAAGTGGAGTAATGGGTTTGAAACCATACACCACCTCAAAGGGACACAACTCTGTGGTAGAATGTACCGCCCTGTTGCAAGCAAACTCCACATGCGGCAAACAATCTTCCCACTCCTTCAGGTTCTTCTTGGTCATGGTCCTCAACAGTTGTGACAATGTTCTATTCACCACCTCAGTTTGACCATCAGTTTGGGGATGACAAGTAGTACTGAAAAGTAGCTTTGTCCCCAGCTTTCCCCAAAGTGTCTTCCAGAAGTAGCTCATAAAATTCACGTCACGATCAGAAATAATAGTCTTCGGGACTCCATGTAGACGTACAATCTCCCTGAAAAACAGGTTAGCAATATGCGACGCATCGTCGCTCTTGTGGCAGGCAATAAAATGTATCATTTTAGAGAATCTATCCACTACCACAAATATAGAATCATGGCCCCTCTTAGTCCGCGGCAAACCCAACACAAAATCCATACTAATATCCTCCCATGGTGTGGTAGGTGCCGGTAACGGAGTATACAAACCGTGAGGCTTCAGCTTGGAGTTGGAATTGTTGCAAGTAATGCACCTCTTCCCATACCTTTCCACATCCCGCCTCATCTTTGGCCAATAGAAGTGATCAGCGAGCATGAGTAGTGTCTTCTCACGCCCAAAGTGACCCATCAAACCTCCAACATGTGATTCCTGCAATAAGAGCAAACGCACAGACGATTCTTTGTCGACTAACGCTTGTACTTGCTTCTGTATCTCCTTCCTTTCTTCGGGGTTTGTCCTATAAGATGCCCTATTGGGCAACGAAGCTCCGAGGATCAAGTCAATTTGATGCTCAATACCACGCAATGGTGGCAATCCTGCGGGTACCTTCTCCGGAAACACATCGTTGAATTCCTGCAAAACATTAGAAACACCAAGAGAAATAGGGGTCATATCGATAGAAACCAAAACCTCACCCTTGTACATGAGCACAAGAGGCATGGCTATAGGATCCTCACTAAATTCTCTCATGTCCTCTTTGGTGGCTAATAGCACTAAGGAATTCACTCTCTCACTTTTCGTTATATCACTCACGGCATTACAATTCTCTCGCCTATCTAAAAGTGCATCCTCCAAGTTTACTTCAACTTTTTGACGAGATTCATTGACAATTTTCTGTGGTGACATAGGCTGCAAGTTGATTTTCTTGCCCTTGAACTCCAAGTGATATGTATTTCCGCGGCCATTGTGTTGCACATAACGGTCATAGAGCCATGGCCGACCCAATAGTAGATGACACACCATCATAGGAACCACATCAAAATCAATGGAATCCTTATACGGTCTAATCTCAAAGTCAACACGCACCATGTGGTTTACCTTCATCTCACCATTATCACTCAACCACTGAATATAGTATGGATGCGGGTGCGGTAGATACTTCAATTTCAGCTTGGTACACAACTTCTTACTTGCTAAATTGCGGCAACTCCCGCCATCAATAATAACCTTGCAATCTTTATTAGGACCAACTAGTGCCTTTGTTTGGAACAAATTGCAGCGCTGAGTAGATGCACTTGGCAACACATTAAGAGCATGCTGAGACACAACAATAGTGCGAGCTTCAGACGGATAAGCATCTACACCATCACTGTCATAGTCATAATCTTCTGGAGCATATGGATCAGCATCATCTCCAGTCTCATACTCGTTGCCCTCATTGATAAACATGACCTTGCGGTTAGGACAATCTCTCTTGAAGTGACCCTTGCCACCACATGCATGACAAGCCATATCGCAATTACGCGTCGTAGACATGCTAGAACCACTTGTACTTGCAGCAGGTTCGGGCTTCTTTGTGTTGGACACATTGGAGACCGGTTTGCTAGATGAAGTAGGTAAATGTGCAGGGCGCGAAGATGGCGTCGGCGCCATAGATGGGGGCGCCCTAGGCATGTAGCGCCCAACTCCGGTAGCACGTCCTTTGACTTGCACCTCATCAGCCAACTGTGCTTCAGCTTCTCTTGCATGATGTAACAACAGATTCATAGTAGTGTAACTTTGATAACGAACAATGCCTTTAACCCTATATGTCAGTCCATGTAGAAAGCGTTGCATCGTCATCTCAAGTGACTCACGGACACGGCCACGTTGCATAAGCATCTCCATCTCCATGTAATAAGCATCAACTATCATAACACCTTGCCTCAAAAGGGTCAACTTATCACATATCGAGCGCAAATAATTAGTGGGAACGAAACGAGCTTGCATAATTGCCTTCATCTCACGCCAAGTACGAACTGGCAATTCTTCATATTCTTGACGAGCACGTATAACTCCATCCCACCAACGCAATGCATAACCATCAAATTCTGAGGAAGCAAGCTTAACCTTCCTATCTTCAGTATAGTCATGTAGACGCCACAACTTCTCAATTTTCATCTCCCAAGTGAGGTATTCTTCAACATCAGCTCCTCCTTAAAATTTGGGTATTGAGAACTTTGGCTTACCCAAACCATCGTCTTGATGTTGTGGAGGAACCCGACGAGCTCCAGGTTCAACAAAGCCACGACCACGGTTACCACATCCAACACCACGACCAACACTAGGTGCTTCGTCTTGAAGCTCAGCATCCTCATCTTCCTGTTGTTGTTGTAGGGTCAGATTATCAACAACTAGAGTCAACGCTTGAATACTGCGCTGAATATCTATCATTTGATCTTGCATAGCATTGACAACCTCATTAGTAGTATCCAGTTCTTGGAAACCCCGCCAATGGTCTCCTTTAGTTCTTCGTCCTGAACGCGGAATTCACGTCACATTTCATTACGAAGAGCCTCATACTCCCTCCATGTCATCACATCAGCGGCATCCTTGTTTTTCTGGTTAACAATTTTCTCATCACTAGAAGACAAGGTTAGTAGATTAGTGCACGAAAACAAATATATATGGTGGTGCTCTCACAACTCACTCAAAACTGATAAGAAAAGGAATCTGACCGCTCCAAAGTGAATTAGTATTGCTTACCACTTGTAGTGATGACTAGTGCACAGATGTAGCGAAGCGAATATCAAGGGTATAAGAACAATCACACGACAAAGCAGGATATATGTGGGGCTGTAGGTGGGCTACCTATTTGCACCAATAACAAACTCTAGCGCTGACCGTAGACAACCAAAGATAGTCACACAAGGCAATAGATGGGGCAATGCAACTATAAGGATGAAAAGGTTGCAAATCACTCGAGAGACGCTAGCAAAGCTCAACGAGACAGGCACAAGATTGCTCAACTACAGGTGTAGTAAATAAAACTTAGGTCTTCACTTGATTCTACTAGCACTTCACTTTTTTTTTGGATTTTCTTTTTGTATAACACGCAGCTATGTAGCTCTTTTTGCTTCTTTTCTCTTTGCACTTATTTATTTATTTTATGACTCAACTCCTTGAACACGGCCAACAGATAATTGCAAAGCACCAAAACCCTAACGAGCAGCCTGTCGAGCGGTAAAACTAGTCTCTTCTGGGGAAGTTCCTAGTCACTTATATCGAAAGGCTGTGTATATGGTTGGGAACAAGCACACTGTACGCTATGTGGACTCGGAGAAACAAAACTGAAACTAGATGATAGCGGAAACACAAACCCTAACAATACTAGATGGAAGAAAAAGATACGCAAAAACAACTACGAAAAGCAACTAAAACTCGAAATTAGTGCAATCTAAGGCTATGGCAAACCCTAACCCTAACTTTTTATGGCTTTTTCTGGATAGGAAAACACTCACAACTCAACTATGGGGTGGATTGTGGATGGCTTACCGAGGAACACTAAAATCTGATATCAAGATGATAAGGGGTGGCCCGATCTTCTCAGTAAGCAATGGTGATGATGATGATCACGGGATGAACACAACGGATATAACACGACGATGAAGTATATGATAACTTGTATGACGCAATGAAGTCTCTCGATTGGTCCCTGTCGCCAATGCAACAACTCTCAACCCTGCAAGATATTCGCAACTCCACACACTTGCGCACGTAGCTGCCGACCATGAAGCGGTAAGTTGCAACCGTCTGATTCCCAATGGAACAGCAGATCACACAAAACTTTCATGGGTAAACACCAAATCGATGCAATATGGTGTAGAGATTCAATAGAGTTGCAAAGAAATCAACTATGAACTAGGGTTTATCTTAAACGTGGTCTAAAACTATTATGGGGGCGTCCTGGGCACTTATATAGCGGTTCAGGACAACCTCAGGTCGAAAAAATACATAGAAAACTGACCCAGATCGGGATCTGGTCGAGACAGACTCGGACACGGCCGGCTCAGGAGCCGGTCGACCGGGCCTGGGACCGGGTCAGGCCGGTTCAAACCGGGCCTGGCGCCGGGTGGGGACCGGGGGCGGGTCGTGTCCTGCAGTACACCCGCCGGTTGGCACGAGCGTAGAATCCGGTCGGAACCGGGCACTCCCGGCGTGGGAGCCGGTTGGACCGGGACTGGCGTCGGGTCGGCCGGCGTGGTGGCCGGTCAGATCGGGCCTGGCGTCGGGCTGGACTGCTTCTTCTTCTTCCCTTGCGCATGCCTCCCGCTCCCCCCTCGCGCGTCCATGGAATGTTGATGGCGTGTATTTCACACGTTCGTTGGGCAACCCCAAGAGGAAGGTATGATGCGCACAGCAGCAAGTTTTCCCTCAGAAAGAAACCAAGGTTTATCGAACCAGGAGGAGCCAAGAAGCACGTTGAAGGTTGATGGCGGCGGGATGTAGTGCGGCGCAACACCGGAGATTCCGGCGCCAACGTGGAACCTGCACAACACAACCAAAGTACTTTGCCCCAACGAAACAGATGAGGTTGTCAATCTCACCGGCTTGTCTGTAACAAAGGATTAACCGTATTGTGTGGAAGATGATTGTTTGCGAGAAAACAAGTAAAAACAAGTATTGCAGCTAGATTTGTATTTCAAGTACTAAAGAATGGACCGGGGTCCACAGCTCACTAGAGGTGTCTCTCCCATAAGATAAAAGCATGTTGGGTGAACAAATTACGGTCGGGCAATTGACAAATAGAGAGGGCATAACAATGCACATACATGACATGATAAGTATAGTGAGATTTAATTGGGCATTACGACAAAGTACATAGACCGCCATCCAACCGCATCTATGCCTAAAAAGTCCACCTTCAGGTTATCATCCGAACCCCTCCAGTATTAAGTTGCTAACAACGGACAATTGCATTAAGTATGGTGCGTAATGTAATCAACAACTACATCCTCGGACATAGCGCCAATGTTTTATCCCTAGTGGCAACAACACAACACAACCTTAGAACTTTCTGTCACTCGTCCAGGTGTCAATGCAGGCATGAACCCACTATCGAGCATAAGTACTCCCTCTTGGAGTTAAAAGTAAAAACTTGGCCAGAGCCTCTACTAGAAACGGAGAGCATGCAAGATCATAAACAACACATATGTAATAACTTGATAATTAACATGACATGGTATTCTCTATCCATCGGATCCCGACAAACACAACATATAGAATTACGGATAGATGATCTTGATCATGTTAGGCAGCTCACAAGATCCAACAATGAAGCACAATGAGGAGAAGACAACCATCTAGCTATCTGCCATGGACCCATAGTCCAGGGGTGAACTACTCACTCATCACTCCGGAGGCGACCATGGCGGTGTAGAGTCCTCCGGGAGATGAATCCCTCTCCGGCGGGGTGCCGGAGGAGATCTCCAGTAATCCCCCGAGATGGGATCCGGCGGCGGCGGCGTCTCGCATGAGGTTTTCCGTATCGTGGTTTTTCGCATCGGGGGTTTCGCGACGGAGGCTTTAAGTAGGCGGAAGGGCGAGTCGGGGGCCGGACGAGGGGCCACACCATAGGGCGGCGCGGGCCCCCCGGGCCGCGCCGCCTTGTGGTGTCGCCACCTAGTGGCCCCACTTCGTGTGTTCTTCGGTCTTCTCGGAAGCTCCGTGGAAAAATAGGCCCCTGGGTCTTTGTTTCGTCCAATTCGAGAATATTTCGTTACTAGGATTTACGAAACCAAAAACAAGCAGAAAACGAGAACTGGCACTTCGGCATCTTGTTAATAGGTTAGTTCCAGAAAATGCACGAATATGACATAAAGTGTGCATAAAACATGTAGGTATCATCAATAATATGGCATAGAACATAAGAAATTATCGATACGTCGGAGACGTATCAAGCATCCCCAAGCTTAGTTCTGCTCGTCCGAGCAGGTAAAACGATAACAAAGATAATTTCTGAAGTGATATGCCATCATAATCTTGATCATACTATTTGTAAACATATGTAGTGAATGCAGCGATCAAAACAATGGTAATGACATGAGTAAACAAGTGAATCATAAAGCAAAGACTTTTCATGAATAGTACTTCAAGACAAGCATTAATAAGTCTTGCATAAGAGTTAACTCATAAAGCAATAAATCAAAGTAAAGGTATTGAAGCAACACAAAGGAAGATTAAGTTTCAGCGGTTGCTTTCAACTTGTAACATGTATATCTCATGGATAGTTGTCAACATAGAGTAATATAACAAGTACAATATGCAAGTATGTAGGAATCAATGCACAGTTCACACAAGTGTTTGCTTCTTGAGGTGGAGAGAAATAGGTGAACAGACTCAACATAAAAGTAAAGAGAATGGTCCTTCAAAGAGGAAAGCATCGATTGCTATATTTGTGCTAGAGCTTTTATTTTGAAAACATGAAACAATTTTGTCAACGGTAGTAATAAAGCATATGAGTTATGTACATTATATCTTACAAGTTGCAAGTCTCATGCATAGTATACTAATAGTGCCCGCACCTTGTCCTAATTAACTTGGACTACCGGATCTTTGCTATGCACATGTTTTGACCAAGTGTCACAATGGGGTACCTCCATGTCGCCTGTACAAAGGTCTAAGGAGAAAGCTCGCATTTTGGATTTCTCGCTTTTGATTATTCTCAACTTAGACATCCATACCGGGACAACATGGACAACAGATAATGGACTCCTCTTTAATGCATAAGCATGTGGCAACAATTATTATTCTCATATGAGATTGAGGATATATGTCCAAACTGAAACTTCCACCATGAATCATGGCTTTAGTTAGCGGCCCAAAGTTCTTCTCTAACAATATGCATGCTCCAACCATTAAGGTGGTAGATCTCTCTTGCTTCAGACAAGACGGACATGCATAGAAACTCACATGATATCCAACAAAGAATAGTTGATGGCGTCCCCGTAAGCATGGTTATCGCACAACAAGCAACTTAATAAGAGATAAAGTGCATAAGTACATATTCAATACCACAATAGTTTTTAAGCTATTTGTCCCATGAGCTATATATTGAAAAGGTGAATGACGGAATTTTAAAGGTAGCACTCAAGCAATTTACTTTGGAATGGCGGATAAATACCATGTAGTAGGTAGGTATGGTGGACACAAATGGCATAGTGGTTGGCTCAAGGATTTTGGATGCATGAGAAGTATTCCCTCTCGATACAAGGTTTAGGCTAGCAAGGTTATTTGAAACAAACACAAGGATGAACGGTACAGCAAAACTCACATAAAAGACATATGGTAAACATTATAAGACTCCATACCGTCTTCCTTGTTGTTCAAAACTCAATACTAGATGTTATCTTGACTCTAGAGAAACCAAATATGCAAACCAAATTAGCAAGCTCTAAGTATTTCTTCATTAATGGGTGCAAAGTATATGATGCAAGAGCTTAAACATGAGCACAACAATTGCCAAGTATCAAATTATCCAAGACATTATAGCAATTTACTACATGTATCATTTTCCAATTCCAACCATATAACAATTTAACGAAGAAGAAACTTCGCCATGAATACTATGAGTAGAGCCTAAGGACATATTTGTCCATATGCAACAGCGGAGCGTGTCTCTCTCCATAAAGTGAATGCTAGGATCCATTTTATTCAAACAAAACAAAAAACAAAAACAAACCGACGCTCCAAGCAAAGTGCATAAGATGTGACGGAATAAAAATATAGTTTCGGGGGAGGAACCCGATAATGTTGTCGATGAAGAAGGGGATGCCTTGGGCATCCCCAAGCTTAGATGCTTGAGTCTTCTTATAATATGCAGGGGTGAACCACCGGGGCATCCCCAAGCTTAGAGCTTTCACTCTCCTTGATCATATTGCATCATACTCCTCTCTTGATCCTTGAAAACTTCCTCCACACCAAACTCGAAACAACTCATTAGAGGGTTAGTGCATAATAAAAATTCACATGTTCAGAGGTGACACAATCATTCTTAACACTTCTGGACATTGCATAAAGCTACTGGACATTAGTGGATCAAAGAAATTCATCCAACATAGCAAAAGAGGCAATGCGAAATAAAGACAGAATCTGTCAAAACAGAACAGTCCGTAAAGATGGATTTTATTAGGCCACCAGACTTGCTCAAACGAAAATGCTCAAATTGAATGAAAGTTGCGTACATATCTGAGGATCATGCTCGTAAATTGGCGTAATTTTCTGAGCTACCTACAGGGAGATAGACCCGGATTCGTGACAACAAAGAAATCTGGAACTGCGCAGTAATCCAAATCTAGTACTTACTTTTCTATCAAAGACTTTACTTGGCACAACAAAACTTAAAACTAAGATAAGGAGCGGTTGCTACAGTAGTAAACAACTTCCAAGACACAAATATAAAACAAAAATACTCGTAGTAAAAACATGGGTTGTCTCCCATAAGCGTTTCTTTAACGCCTTTCAGCCTAGGCGCGTAAAGTGTAACTCAAGTGTTATCGCGAGATGAAGCATTGATATCATAAGCTCCCCCATTTGTAGTGGTACTAGGGGCTTTGTCAATTTTAGGCCTATAATAATATTTCTTTGGTTTAGGCACTTTAGAGACATACATAAACTTTTGCTCCTTTCCCACATAAGCTTTCTCTCTAAACTGTAAAGATGAAAGGTTGAACCCAAGGTTCCCATAGCTTTTTCAAGTTCGCCAATCCTATTAATTTGATTATCATGGTCAACACAAGTTCCTAGGACACTAATTCTTTCATCAATTCCTCCTAAGGATTTATCAAGTTCATCAGTTTTATCAAGTAATATCTCCAACTTTGTTTCAACACTCGAAATTTTTTTCTCTATGGTTCCCAATTTTTTCATAACATCCTCAAGGGAGGTTTCAATTTTAGTTTCATTAACAGGTGGTGTTCCAAATAAACTCTCAATAATGCAGCTAGCTTCTAAAGCGGGAGCGCCTAGGAAATTACCTACCGCGAGACAATCAAGAACATATCTATTCCAGCTAGAGATACCAACATAAAAATTCCTGAGTAGGATAGTGGTGGAGTGTTTCTTAGTGCACCTATTATGGGCATCACTAATTCTATACCAAGCATCTTTTAAACATTCTCCCACTTGTTGCTTAAATGAACGAACTTCAACTTCGGGATTACTCATTTTAGCGGTAGTAAATAAAGCAAACTAGATAAAGTAAATGCAAGTAAACTAATTTTTTTGTGTTTTTGATATAGCAAACAAGACAAGTAAATAAAGTAAAGCTAGCAACTAATTTTTTTGTGTTTTGATATAATGCAGCAAACAAAGTAGTAAATAAAATAAAGCAAGACAAAAACAAAGTAAAGAGATTGGAGAAGTGGAGACTCCCCTTGCAGCGTGTCTTGATCTCCCGGCAACGGCGCCGTAAAAGAGCATGATGGCGTGTATTTCACACGTCCGTTGGGCAACCCCAAGAGGAAGGTATGATGCGCACAGCAGCAAGTTTTCCCTCGTAAAGAAACCAAGGTTTATCGAACCAGGAGGAGCCAAGAAGCACGTTGAAGGTTGATGGCGGCGGGATGTAGTGCGGCGGAACACCAGTAGATTCCGGCGCCAACGTGGAACCCGCACAACACAACCAAAGTACTTTTCCCCAACGAAACAATGGAGGTTGTCAATCTCACCGGCTTGTCTGTAACAAAGGATTAACCGTATTGTGTGGAAGATGATTGTTTGCAGAGAAAACAGTAAAAAACAAGTATTGCAGCAGATTTGTATTTCAGTACTAAAGAATGGACCGGGGTCCACAGCTCACTAGAGGTGTCTCTCCCATAAGATAAAAGCATGTTGGGTGAACAAATTACAGTCGGGCAATTGACAAATAGAGAGGGCATAACAATGCACATACATGACATGATAAGTATAGTGAGATTTAATTGGGCATTACGACAAAGTACATAGACCGCCATCCAACCGCATCTATGCCTAAAAAGTCCACCTTCAGGTTATCATCCGAACCCCTCCGGCATTAAGTTGCTAACAACGGACAATTGCATTAAGTATGGTGCGTAATGTAATCAACAACTACATCCTCGGACATAGCGCCAATGTTTTATCCCTAGTGGCAACAACGACAACACAACCTTAGAACTTTCGTCATCGTCCCGTGTGTCAATGCGTGGCATGAACCCACTATCGAGCATAAGTACTCCCTCTTGGAGTTAAAAGTAAAAACTTGGCCAGAGCCTCTACTAGAAACGGAGAGCATGCAAGATCATAAACAACACATATGTAATAACTTGATAATTAACATGACATGGTATTCTCTATCCATCGGATCCCGACAAACACAACATATAGAATTACAGTATAGATGATCTTGATCATGTTAGGCAGCTCACAAGATCCAACAATGAAGCACAATGAGGAGAAGACAACCATCTAGCTACCGCGATGGACCCATAGTCCAGGGGTGAACTACTCACTCATCACTCCGGAGGCGACCATGGCGGTGTAGAGTCCTCCGGGAGATGAATCCCCTCTCCGGCAGGGTGCCGGAGGAGATCTCCGTGAATCCCCCGAGATGGGATCGGCGGCGGCGGCGTCTCGCATAGGTTTTCCGTATCGTGGTTTTTCGCATCAGGGGTTTCGCGACGGAGGCTTTGAGTAGGCGGAAGGGCAGAGTCGGGGGCCAGACGAGGGGGCCACACCATAGGGCGGCGCGGGCCCCCCCTGGGCCGCGCCGCCTTGTGGTGTCGCCACCTCGTGGCCCCACTTCGTGTGTTCTTCGGTCTTCTGGAAGCTCCGTGGAAAAATAGGCCCCTGGGTCTTTGTTTCGTCCAATTCCGAGAATATTTCGTTACTAGGATTTCTGAAACCAAAAACAGCAGAAAACGGAACTGGCACTTCGGCATCTTGTTAATAGGTTAGTTCCAGAAAATGCACGAATATGACATAAAGTGTGCATAAAACATGTAGGTATCATCAATAATATGGCATAGAACATAAGAAATTATCGATACGTCGGAGACGTATCAAATGTCTTCATGTCCAGCTTTATGTCCAGCTGCACGTCCAGCTGCTCCTCTTCTCCTCGTGCGATGCTTGCTCCCTCTTCATACCCGATCATACATAAGTAATAAAGTTCTCATCGATCAAAGTATCACTTAGGAACAAGTTCACCTGTTGTTTGAGTAGCTTCGCACGACCCCTTGTAATAGGTCCAATCCTGACTTCATTGGTCTTGAGGTTCACCGCAGCATCGTCTTCATCTTGCAATGATGGAGGTAGTAGTGTAGTAGGGATGTCCTCATCACCTTGGAGTCTTTTCCTACTCCGACTAGACTTACACGGGCCGCGACACTGTGGGGCACACGAGGTGGTGTGGCCGTGCACCGACAGGACGCCGGGGAACTATTCTTGTGGTCATTGATGACCCTAGCGGCATTGGGAATGATCCCCGAGGATGATTGCACGGGATCTCGCGGTATGATCTCTGGCTAACGGGGGCAAGAGGCCATGTCGACATGTACGCTTTCTACGACTTAAGTCCCTCAAAGTGAACTTTGGGACTTCTCATATGCTTGTGCTTGTCTTAGCAGTGTTCTAAGCGAAGCCGGCTATAGAAACAACACGTGCTCCTAGCCAACCAACTAAAGTTAGCCGACATGTGGGTACAATGTATCCCATGAACCTGTCAGGCTAGTTGCCTCTTGATACGTTACAAATGTATCTATAATTTTTGATGCTCTATGCTTATTTTACACCAATTTCTATATGTTTTGTTTACACTTCGTGACACTTTTATGCATTTTTCGGAACTAACCTATTGACAAGATGCCACAGTGCCAGTTCCCTGTTCTCTGCTATTTTGTATTTCAGAAAAGTTACAACAAATATTCTCGGAATTGGACGAAACAAAAGCCAAAGTTCCTATTTTCCCGGAGCGAAGACGGAGTCCAGAGAAGAGACGGAGGAGGGCCACAGGGTGGCCAGACCATGCCTAGGCGTGGCCTGGCCCTAGCCCGCGCCTAGTGGTGGTCTAGGGCCACCAGGCCTCCACCGACCTAGCCCTTCTGCCTATATAAAGCTCCCGACGCAAAAACCCTAAATATACAAGCCTCCATCCACAAAAAGTTCCGTAGCTCCGCAACCGTCGCAGACAAGATCCGGGGAACTGAAGTCTCTATTCCGGCACCCTGCTGGGACGGGGAATTGCCCCCGGAGCCATCTACATCAACTCCACTGCCATCTCCATCGCCGTTGCTGGCTCCCATGATGAGGAGGGAGTAGTTCTCCCCCGGGGCTGAGGGTTCTACCGGTAGCTATGTGGTTTATCTCCCTCTCCCATGGTGTGATCTTTATGTGACCATGAGCTTTGTAATATAGATGTCGTTATGCTATTCAAGTGAACTTTGCTTATGTGATCTCTGGAGACTCCTTGTCCCACGTGTGTAAAGGTGGAGTGCGCCGTGTGGGTCTCTTAGGCTATATTTCACAGAATACTTGTTCACTGAATTATGATTTGAGTTGGATGTCTCTATGAAATTGTGGTGTGTTAGTAGCGCCTATGAATGCTCAAAGTGCAGTGCAGGGTATTCATTAGTACTTGGGAATACATTTTTAAGGTTTGCTTTTGCAGACCTACGCAGTGGATTAGTGTTCGTTATCCAGCCGAAGAGTCTTTCAGAGTAGCATAGTGAAGAGTAGCATAGTGAAGTGCTTATATTTATATTTCTTTAATTATGATATCATTGTTGAGAGTGACCACTAGTGAAAGTATGATCCCTAGACCTTGTTTCCAAACATCGAATCACCGTTTATTTATTGTTTTACTTCATGTTTACTTGCTGCCATATTTATTTCAGATTGTTATTACCACTCATATTCATCCATATCACTTGCATTTTACTATCTCTTCGCCGAACTAGTGCACCTATACATCTGACAAGTGTATTGTGTGTGTTGGGAACACAAGAGACTTATTATATCGTAATTGCAGGGTTGCTTGAGAGGGATATCTTTGACCTCTACCTCCCTGAGTTCGCTAAACCTTGGGTGATCCACTTAAGGGAAACTTGCTGTTGTTCTACAAACCTCTGCACCCAACACTGTCTACAAGAATAGAAGCGTGCATAGACATCAAGCTCTTTTCTGGCGCCGTTGCCGGAGAGGTAAGGTAAAAGTTACTCACATCCTCGGACTTCTAAGTCTTTTAGTTGCTCGTGAGTGCTCGAAGTTATTTCCTTTAGATTCTGCAATTACATATTTTTGTTTCTTGTTTTTATTTTTACTAGTTAGGCTTAATGAAAAACAGAAACAAAATTAGAGAGCTTTATAGTATTTATCTTGAGTTAGGACATGAGGTGTTTGAAGAGAAAATTATAAAACCTATGGAACTTGTATGATAGTAGCAATGTTATTAGTATGAATTCTTTGAACACCATTATTGCTAATGCTATGGAAAAGTCTAAGCTTGGGGAAGCTAGTTTTTATGAGAATGATCTTTCTAGTTCCCTAGCTTTTGAGGAGGAAATTTGCTATGATGATAGTATGCCTCCAATATATGATGATTACGATGATGATTATGTTATTTTCAGTCCACCTACTATTGAGGAGAAAATTAATTATAATTACAATATGCCTCCTATATTTGATGATTATGGTGATGAGAACAATAATGATAGCTATTTTGTTGAATTTGCTCCCACTACAATTGACTATGCTTATGTGGGGAGTAATAATTTTATGCATGTGGCTCATGATAAGAATGTTTTATGTGATGATTATATTGTTGAGTTTATTCATGATGCTATTGAAAGTTATTATGAGAGAGGAAAATATGGTTTAGAAGTTTTTATGGTACTAAAACACCTCTCTATATGCTGAAAGTTTTGAAGTCACTCCTATTTTATCTTCCTATGCTTGTCACTTTGTTC
The DNA here is from genome assembly GCF_022539505.1 of Lolium rigidum. Taxonomy (NCBI): domain Eukaryota; kingdom Viridiplantae; phylum Streptophyta; class Magnoliopsida; order Poales; family Poaceae; genus Lolium; species Lolium rigidum. Next base: position 193,300,620 of record NC_061511.1, on the reverse strand, counting down.
TTTGTGGATTTATTTGTGTACAAGATTCCTATGCATAGGAAGTGGGTTAGACTTAAATGTGTTTTATATTTGCTTCTTGATGCTTGTATTTTTACTGTGCCTAGCTGAAAAGCGTTAAAAAAAGCGCTTATGGGAGACAACCCATGTTTTATTTACAATAATTTTTCTTTTTGTTGAGTCTTGGAAGTTATTACTACTGTAATGACCGCTTCTTATCATTTTTTATTTCATGTTTGTGCCAAGAATAGCCTCTACTAGGAATTAAGTAATGTTTGGAAAGTTGTTGTCATGAA
>NC_061511.1:193250535-193300227 GCF_022539505.1 Lolium rigidum | reverse complement strand
TGCACCCCAAGACATATTCAAGAGGTACAAGCGTCAAAGCTTGGGGATGGCCAAGACATCCCCTCTTCATCAACAAAGCAACATATCATCTCTCTATACGCTATATTTTTATTGCTCCATAAATTATGTGTTGTTTTTGGAGTGTTTTATTTTATTTTATTTTTGTTTTGTTTTGTTTGCTGTAGCATATGTTGGATCCCGGCACATTTTGTTTTGGAGAAAGACCCGCTCCTTTTTAATTGCATAGAACGCTCTAGTTTTCGCCGTTATTGTTCTTCGAGTGTTCTAGTTTTGTGGTACTGCGTTTAGCTCTTGTTTTTTCACTTGAATTTTGTTCAAAGCACGCTAGTATTCTTTATTTTTGTATTATTAGCTCTCTGGTCCATATTGTATTTCAGCTCTGAGAGTTATTTCAAATAAGTTGATTGGTGTTGGATACGAGTAAAATATTTTATGACTATAGTGATGCAAATGGAAGCTTGTCTAGACTGTGGCATAGACTTTGGCATGTCATGTTGAATGTTATTCTTGTCATATGCTTAGTATTTATTGTTTTAGCATGACTCATTTCAAATGGCTGAGAGTGCATAATGTGTTATTGAAAAATCATGTGTTGTTTCTATCATAAAAGCATAGTATTATGATATTCTCCTTTGATGCTTTATTGGATTGACTTGGAGCATGCTTATAACATGTTATGACTATAACCAATACACTAAAGCCTCTTTGATCATTTAGTTTTTGATTTGTAATATCACTTTATGATTTGATTGATAATGTTTGTCGCTATGCATGATTATGACCATTATTGCTCTTTTAGTTGGTCGCTTTCAGTCTTTTTTCTAGCCTTCACCTGTACTGAGTATGAGCTCTACTCGTGCATCCAACCACCAAAAACCAAAGTTTCCAATTGTGTCCACCATATCTACATATATGTGCTATTTGACCGCCATTCCAAAGTAAATTGCTTTTGTTCTACCTTTAAACTTTCAAAAATTATCACCTATTTTGTGTAAATTATAGCTCATGGAAAAGTCATAGTCTAAAAACTATTGTGCCAAATATTATGTTTTATGCATTTTTAGTTCTTATAAGTTGTTTGTTGTGTGATAACTATGCTGTCATGGGGAACACCATCAATATGCTTTTGTTGAACATCATGTGAATTACTATGCATGCTCATCTTGTTTGAAGTAAGGGAGATTTACCATGAGTTGCAAAGATTTGAGTATGCATATTGTTAGAGAGAAACATTGGGCCGCCAACTAAAGTCATGTTCACATGGTGGAAGTTTCAGCTAGGCAAAATTCCAAATATCTGTTGTCCTTACTTTCGTGGTATGGACGTTCAAAAAAGTTGAGATTCATCAAAATTGAGAAATCAAATGAGATCCATCTCCTAAGGATCTTTGTACAGGAGGCAAGGAGGTATATAATAAGCATTTGGAGCATATTTTATTTTAATGAAGAAAATGAAGAAGCATATTTTATTTTAATGTAATAATATTCTAACATAAATCACCGAAGGTATATAATAAGCATTTGGAGCATACCAGAGAGCTAAATAAAGTAAAATACATATGGTCTGACGAACTGAAGATTAACTTCAGTAACCTGACACAAACTGAATCTGGATCACTCGAAGATGAACTAGGTTAAGCTAAGTCACTAAAATAAATATGACTTAAATTGCACATACTAGAGTAACTTGGGACACTAGTTATTATCATATTACTCACCACAATGTTGTGGAAGCGTGAGTGGTTCATGACTATGGTGAACGAATCTGCCTTCCTTTTTGATCGATGACAGGTTCCCTCGGGCTGATTGCAGGAATGACAGATCTCCATCACTGAAATACAACAAAATACATCAAATCAGAACAACATTGTGAGAAAAAACAGAAAAACAAGAGCTGGAAAACCCCTAAATGAAATGGGGAAAAATGGAGAGGAACAAATCTGACAACAACGTAGGGTGTGCAACCTACACAGAACAAAATGCAGAAGCAAATCAACTTCGTCGTATGAAGAAATGTAGAGAGGATTGGAGAAATCCAGAGAGAAATCTAGAGGAGGAAGAACTGCGCGATGTACGGTCACTCGAACTGGCGGGTGTGCTTTTAGATTTGACCTAGGCGACGTTTTATAGTGTCGGCCGTTTTAGGCAACCAGTCTTCCATACAGTTTGTATTGGAAACCGCTTAAGATGCATCCCTTAGACGGTTGCTTGTATTCACGGTCTCCAAAGTTACCATTCTTAGAAGCACATAGTACTTCAGCCCGATTCTAAAAGTTTTAGAGACGGGTTGTTATTTACAGCCGTCTAAGGTGAACTTGCAGAGCCAGCTTTCTTTGGACGAAACCGGCTGAACTGGCCGTCTCTATGTAGCGAGTTTGTACTAGTGAGTGCTGGATCCCGACAAGGTGCCTTGCGGGAGCAGGCTGTGTCGGCCCCTCACGCCTCATGGGCGCTTGTTGCCGCCAAATACGGCTGGGCGCTGCAGGCTAGGAAGCTTGCCGCTGTCGTCGCTCGGGACTATATCTCCTATGCCAGCCGCCTGGGGTCTGCTGGTGAGCCTCTACCTCCAGCCTATCATATACTGAAGTGGTCGTGGATTACCTCCTTCTTTCTCATGAGTATCCAAAATTTCATTCCAGTCTCCTATCACAAGCCATCTCATGTTAACTTGTCCATGCATGTCAGGTAGCCTCTCCCATGTTTTGTATTTATTTTCCCACGATGGTTCACCATATATGCAGTTGCGAAGGACAGAAATAATTTGAGGTAGGTCGAACTCTAAAAAATTATACAAAAAAAAAGACAGATATATGGATTCAGACACAACACTTATATGATAAATAGAAACATATTGATTATTAGTAGAACCTACAACATACCACATTATCGCACAGAGCTCAACTATGATTAATAGAATACATGATTTGGATAACACTCAGAACTAAGTGCAGCAACTCTCAGCCAATAGCCACTACTGCCAATAATATCAGCTCAATGTTAAGTCTCCGATTCTCCACATATGATTTATGAATAGCTCAAAGTTATCTTTTATATAGTATAAGAGATATGATAAATCTTTGTAAGAAAAATAATCTTATTCACATTGAACCTAGAAACGAGTCTTGCTTTTGGTACGTACTTTTTTTTTGGTTTGGAGTCATTTGTGCGTAGTGTTCACTAAAACAAGCATAACTTTCTAATACGAAATCCATTTTCGACGACCACTCAAATTGTTCACAAGAAACACATGCATCTCAATTTGTTCAAGAAAAATCAAACGTAGGGCATCTGCCATACCTTGCCCTAAGGGGAGCTATAACCAGCTTAAGGAGATGTGTGATGGGGCTGTGGGGTTTGATTCACTAGTCGGAGCAAAGCTTGCCGTTGACAACCTGAATATGATATGTCCTTCCCTTGATTCAGTTTCAATTACTTATCAGCACATGCATACATGCTGGCATGCAGCGCCCTTGTCTCTATATATTCCCTCCACTCCAAGTATGTGATAGGCAGCTACGTAAAACTAATTGAGGAGATCGCCCGAGCGTGATTGGAGGGATACATATGCACATGGAAGATCCATCTCCATCTCCACAGCTGCTAACTCCTCCTCTAAAATACTATAAACCCTTGGCCAGTTGGCCTAGCTAGAAGTAGAAGTAGACAAAGGTAGGCAGGTAGCAGCAACAGCAAGCTAGGCAGAGAGGAAGCATAGCTCCCATGGAGCCAACATCCGGTGCGCTGGGCCTGGGCACGCCGGGTCTCTCGGGCAGCCGCCGCAGCAGCCGCAGCTGGGGCAGCTCCTTCCGGCAGCAGGGCCTGCAGCCGGACACGGACGACCCGTTCCGGCGCGGCTCCGCGTCCTCCTCCCGGCGCCACGACGACGAGGAGGAGAACCTGCGGTGGGCGGCGCTGGAGAAGCTCCCCACGTACGACCGCATGCGCAGGGCCGTCCTCCTCGGCGACAACCACCTGCAGGGTATCGCGGGCCTGGTGGAGATCGAGCACCTGGCCAGCGGGGACGGCGGCCGGGAACTGCTGGAGCGCGTGTTCCAGGACGACAGCGAGCGGTTCTTGAGGAGCTTGAGGGACAGGGTGGACAGGGTGGGCATCGAGTTCCCGGCCATTGAGGTGCGGTACCAGGATCTGTCCATCGAGGTGGACGCCGTCGTGGGGAGCAGTGCGCTGCCCACGCTCTGGAACGCCACCACCAACTTCCTCCAGGTAGGCGCAGCGCATGCAGGTACCTGCTAGCTGCTATAGTACTCCATGCATTATGCTCTGCTTCATCATCCTTGTAATGCTCTGCTTATTCCCAAGTTTTATTTCATCCTTCTTCTAGTTAACACAATCTTATAATTCCCCTTCCCATCATTTCGAGAAAGCCTGCGAAAACCGATTGAATCACTACTGTATGGGTTAGATTACTTGCTACATTTAGCAACATTAGTGGAAAACATGCATGCCTATTCATGTTGAATGAAGCTGGCTTTTCACATGAATAAATACGAGCTTGTAATCCAAAAAGAAGTTCATGCCCAACTTTGTTGACAGATTAAACTGAAGTTTGTTGAAATGTGATTATTTATTTTGATTTCACATGGGTTCGGTTTGGACTGGAGCTGTATTCCCGCGCACCAATTTTTTTATGGTTTGGAGTACGTGGCAAGCAGGCTGCCACGTCACTCCAGATTATTTTTATTCACCACTCAACTCAGCGTCTTCTTCCCCATCCTCTCGGCTCTCGCCTCCAATACCACGGACAGAGGCTGCAGCTCCCTCCGCCCAGCCATACCATCATCCCAACTCATACCACCGCAATGGACAACTCCTTCCCGCCGGCGATCACGGTGGCGCTCGCTGGAGGAGGATTTTCTATGGATTTGAGCTGCCAACGGCTGACCATGTTTTGGTCAGGGAGCTCTGCGGCGGCGTCAGCGGCCAGGGGCAGGAAGGGAGAACAAGAGGGAGATAGATATTCGGCGGCCGGAATGCAAATCATTACGTCCGTCCATCAGCATGCAAGAACGGGGCTAGTCTGATGCTACAACGATTGGCTCACTCCAATTAACGGTGGCGCCTTGGAGGTGTTCGATGGAATGTCTCAAGAGGCCAGGTCCCGTTGCTTCATCCGTGCCCTGAGCTGATTCCACCAAACACTTCTCACGTTGAGCACCAACTAGAACTAGCACTAGCTTGCTTGCTTGTTTCTACCATGCATTACTCACATCTTTTGGATGTTGTACCCATCTCTGTTACTTCTCTTCTGTATATGCATCATCATGGATGGGTTGAAGAACATCATGATTTATTTACACAACATCACAATGCCTCGTGACCGCAGAGTCTTATCGGACGGCTTGCCTCCTCCAACAAGAAAACCATCAATATACTCCAAAACGTCAATGGTATCCTCAAACCTTCCAGGTAACAAAACAAACTAATCATCACCACCTCTTATATATTACGATTGTTATGCAGCAGGAACATATACTGATCAGCTCTACCTGTTGTGTAACTTGTGTTTTCAGGATGACTCTTCTTCTTGGACCTCCTTCTTCAGGAAAGAGCACGCTTATGCGAGCCCTTACCGGCAAGCTTGACAAAAGCCTCAAGGTTTTTACTTGTATTGTTAATTGTTTCCTGGCGCTTTATGGCTGCATGCATAAAAGATAAAAGTAATCACCATCCCGCGGATCTGGCAACATACTCAGGTATCTGGCAGCATCACATACTGTGGCCACACATTTTCGGAGTTCTACCCTGAGAGGACCAGCGCATATGTTAGTCAGTACGATCTCCACAATGCGGAGATGACCGTAAGAGAGACGCTGGATTTCTCCAGGCGCTGCTTAGGCGTTGGTGCCAGATATGACATGCTTGCGGAGCTCGCTAAGAGGGAGCGTGATGCGGGCATAAAGCCAGATCCTGCGATCGACGCTTACATGAAAGCTACTGCTGTGCAGGGACAAGAGACTAATATTGTAACATATCTTACTCTCAAGGTGAGATTCTGACCTACCTTTTCATTACACACAACTCTCTAACAGAATTGTGCTCATTGAGGTTAAGAAAAAACTCCTGCTCAGGTGCTTGGGCTTGACATCTGTGCTGATACCATGATCGGTGATGACATGGTAAGAGGAATTTCAGGTGGGCAAAAGAAGCGTGTCACAACTGGTATGCACACACACTTATATAGGATAAGCACAACTGCTCAATTCATTGTGGACAAAGAAATTTCTCATTTAAACTGTGTTATGCTTATCTGGTTTTTTACTTTTGCTAATGTCAGGGGAAATGTTAACAGGACCCGCAAGGGCCTTGTTCATGGATGAAATTTCCACTGGATTGGATAGCTCTAGCACATTTCAGATTGTAAAATATGTGAAGCAGTTAGTCCACGTGATGAATGAGACTGTGATGATATCCCTCCTACAACCACCACCTGAGACATACAACCTGTTTGATGACATTATTCTGATATCAGAAGGATACATAGTGTACCATGGGCCACGTGAGAACATCTTGGAATTCTTTGAATCCTCTGGTTTTCGGTGCCCTGAGAGGAAAGGAGTTGCTGACTTCCTTCAAGAGGTCACTTCCAAGAAAGACCAGCAACAATACTGGTACCGTGAGCAGGAACAATATCGTCACGTGTCAGTACCAGAGTTTGCTGAACGTTTCAAGTCATTCCATGTAGGCCAGCAGATGCTCAAGGAGATGCAAATCCCTTTCGAAAAATCCAAAACCCATCCTGCCGCATTGACCACTAAGAAGTATGGCATATCCAGCAAGGAGTCACTCAAGGCAGTGATGTCGAGAGAAATGTTGTTGATGAAGCGCAACTCATTCATCTACATCTTTAAGCTCTCCCAGTTAATAATCATTGGACTCATGGCCATGACTGTGTTCCTCAGAACAAAGATGCCCAGCGGGCAGATTTCTGACGGTGGCAAATTTTTTGGAGCTCTGACTTTCAGTTTAATCACCATCTTGTTCAACGGGTTTGCGGAGCTACAACTGACCATAAAGGTGCTTCCTACGTTCTACAAACAAAGGGATTTACTATTCTTTCCCCCGTGGACCTTTGGACTCGCAAACATACTCTTAAAAGTTCCTGTTTCTCTTGTGGAGGCTGGGGTATGGGTTATCCTCACGTACTTCGTGATGGGCTTTGCACCTTCTGCGGGAAGGTAAGCATGCATGTATAATCCTTGTGCCCACTTAGCCGTTCGCATTTGAAAATTTCTGATTGGTAACTCCATTTTCATCTATCTGCAAATTATAGGTTCTTTCGTCAGCTTTTAGCTTTCTTTGCTACTCACCAAATGGCTCTGGCTTTGTTCCGATCTATGGGTGCTATATTCAGATCCATGGTTGTGGCCAACAATTTTGGGATGTTTACGATCCTTATTATTTTCGTATTTGGAGGATTTCTCATCCCTAGAGGTAAGCATGCTGATATTTTGTATCTAGCTAGCTAGGCACATTAAATCAAATATCTGTACCTCGTTTGCATGGATGAAAGTAAACCTTCTCCGTCCCTAAATTTGATGTGGACAGGTGATATCAAACCATGGTGGATCTGGGCTTACTGGTCATCTCCTATGATGTATTGTCAAAACGCAATATCTGTCAATGAATTCCTTGCCAGTAGATGGGCCAGTGTAAGTTTTTCTCAGGGCCCTTTATTTCTTTGGTTTAGTTTCTCTAAACTCTGACACCATCATATCTTAGTGTTGTAAAGGTGACAACATCTCAACTAATGAGAGTCTTTCAATTTTACTACAGCCGAACAGCGACACCTCTATTGATGCACCAACAGTAGGCAAGGCTATTCTTAAATCGAGAGGCTTGTTTACTGATGACTCGGGCTTTTGGCTTTCCATAGGAGCTCTTATCGGATTCACTATTTTGTTCAACATCTTGTTCCTTTTGGCACTTACATATTTAAGCCGTAAGTACCATTTTGTGGGTTGAGATTAATCTTTGATGGCTTGAAGAGCTAGGTACTTATATTACATATAATCTTTTCTCTTCCAGCTAGCGGCAGCTCAAGCACACTAGTTTCAGACGAACAGAATGAGAATGACACAAACAAAGAGCCAATGTCAGAAGCCAATGCATCATCAACCATGTCATCTTCAATACCTATGGGTGAGGTCTTCTTTAAGTATCTATGTTAGACTAGTGCAGGCTTTATAACATTCTTAAGTTCCTGTGATATTTATCAAGCCAATTGGCGCCTTAACCCATATTAATTAGTCACTATATATTTGCACTTGCTGTTTCTGTAGGTACTAACAGAGCCACAAATAGGCCAAGTCAGTCCCGAGTTGTCTTGCCGTTCCTGCCTCTTTCACTTTGTTTCAACCATATAAACTATTACGTGGACATGCCTGCGGTAAGCATACCTACCTTCCTCCTCACACATATTGTGTTAGGATGTAAGTTTCTCACTTGTATGATGAATTTATCTACAAATGTGGGCAAAAAGGTAAACTGTGTCATCTTGTGTTCCAGGAAATGAAGGAGCAAGGATTTGCGGAAAGTCGTCTCCAGTTGCTCACTGATATCAGTGGTGCTTTCAGGCCAGGTGTTCTGACAGCATTAGTTGGCGTGAGTGGAGCTGGAAAGACCACTCTAATGGATGTCCTGTCAGGAAGGAAAACTAGTGGGTCTGTTGAAGGAAGTATCACCCTCTCTGGTTACCCTAAAAAGCAGGAAACTTTTGCCCGAATTAGTGGCTATTGTGAACAGACTGATATCCATTCACCAAATGTTACTGTGTACGAATCCATTCTGTACTCTGCCTGGCTGCGTCTTTCATCAGATGTAGACGAAAAAACAAGAAAGGTATATATTCAAGCCATCTTTCAAACTCAAGTAAAGATGCAGTGTTATATATATTTGGAACTTCACACTGTAATTGTTTCTGATTAAATAAATCAATCTCCACGTACACAGATGTTTGTGGAGGAAGTCATGACCCTTGTAGAGCTTGATGGGTTGCGTAATGCTATGGTTGGTCTCCCTGGAGTTGACGGGTTGTCGACTGAGCAAAGGAAGAGACTGACAATTGCTGTGGAGCTGGTATCAAATCCTTCAGTCATATTCATGGATGAACCAACTTCTGGTCTTGATGCTAGAGCAGCAGCAATTGTCATGCGGGCGGTCAGAAATACAGTCAACACTGGGCGTACTGTGGTTTGCACAATCCATCAACCCAGCATCGATATATTCGAGTCTTTTGATGATGTACACTCTCTTTCTCTCTTTGTATCTTTCTATTTCTATGTATTCCTCTGTTTATCTAACTCTTAACTGGTTCCTTTTGTAGCTTCTGCTTTTGAAAAGAGGAGGGCAGGTCATTTATGCTGGGGAACTTGGTCACCACTCTCATAAACTAGTTGAATATTTTGAGGTCAGTTACTGCACGTACATGTTACAGTTTGGGGGTAGCCATGATTTCACTAATTTTGAGTTAAATGCCTGCTTACAAATATGATCTGCAGGCTCAGAAAAGCCATTGAAGACCAAACAGGTTTTGGTCTCCTTGCAGGTGTAGCAGAAGTAAAAGAAACTAACCGTTGAGTCTGTGGTTGCACTACAGGCAATTCCAGGTATTGCGAAGATCACAGAAGGATATAATCCTGCAACATGGATGCTGGAAGTTAGCTCCCCTCTAGCCGAGGCTCGCTTGGAAATAAATTTTGCTGAAATTTATGCTAATTCTGGTCTTTATAGGTAAGTATCTGAGAACGTCAGACCTTGAGCGTAACTCTTTGCCATTTTAACCAGCGGTTGTAATTTCCATTAAAACAAATACATATTTCATTGGAACGAGCGCTAAAAATGCAGTTGTTTTCATTCATACCATCCACACTAAGTTCCTGTTAAATATGACCAGGGAAAACCAGGAACTTATTAAGGAATTGAGCGTTCCTACGCCGGGCTATGAGGATCTCTCATTTCCTACAAAGTACTCTCAAAATTTCTACAACCAATGTGTTGCAAACTTCTGGAAGCAATACAAATCTTATTGGAAGAATCCACCGCACAACGCCATGCGCTATCTTATGACTTTGCTGAATGGGCTTGTATTTGGAACGGTGTTTTGGCAAAAAGGAACAAAAATGTATGATCCCATTTTGTTTCTATACTTGAGAGCTGAGACTAGTGCTGTTGAAAGATGATACATTAGCTCTCATGGAGACACTAATACTTCTGTTTGATTTGTTGGCAGAGATTCACAACAAGATTTGTTCAATCTACTTGGAGCCACTTATGCTGCTGTCTTCTTCCTTGGGGCTTCTAATTGCTTTATAGTTCAACCTGTTGTGGCAATTGAGCGAACAGTTTTCTACCGTGAAAAGGCGGCGGGGATGTATTCTCCATTATCCTATGCATTAGCTCAGGTAATTTTTTTCTTCTTATTCTGATGCCTCATTGTTCTGGATGCATTTAGTACCTTTCGGTATGCTCAAAATATAAGGAGCATAAAATCCAAAGTTGCTTGGTTCTCGATTAACCAGCAAGGAAGCAATTAGCAACCGTAGCAAAACTAGAAAAAAACAAATTAGCATTAGTATACTTGGTAAACAAGAATAAATCCAATGAGTTAATTTCACTTGTGTAGTTCTAATGCGACGGTTTGGTGAACATTTTGGATACGAGCAAATCGAAACGCAAAGTCCTGAACATCGTGCAACATAATCTTGTGGCTTGTGTAGTTCTCAAAAGTGTGCAAATTTTGACTTGTGCAGACAAGCGTGGAGATCATCTACAACAGCCTGCAGGGGTTTCTATACACAATCATCATCTATTCGATGATTGGATACGAGTGGAAAGCTGACAAGTTCTTGTACTTCCTATTCTTCATCATTTCAAGCTTCAACTACTTCACATTGTTTGGCATGATGCTGGTGGCGTTGACTCCATCCGCGATGCTCGCAAACATACTGACATCCTTTGTGATGCCTCTCTGGAATTTGTTTGCTGGATTCCTCGTGGTCAGGATGGTAAGCAAAGCCTTAGATTAGCCGCGCCGCGTGTCTTGAGTATACCTAACTAAAAAAGATGTTTTATTTATCGAGGATGGATGGTTGCTGTTGGTGTTTCAGGCGATACCAATCTGGTGGAGGTGGTACTACTGGGCGGACCCGGTGGCCTGGACCATCTATGGCGTGGTGGCGTCACAGTTTGGCGAGAGCGCCGGCACTATTTCGGTCCCCGGCGGGAGTCCGGTTTTGGTGAAGAAATTCCTGCATGATGCTCTGGGAGTGCGACATGATTTCCTTGGCTACATTGTGCTAGGCCACTTCGCCTTCGTGATTGCCTTCTTCTTCGTGTTCGGCTATTCCATCAAGGTCCTGAACTTCCAGAAGCGTTAGGCGGCGGCGTGCGTTCTTTCTTGTTGATAGGGAAGCAATCTAGTGCAGTGTGCATATTGGAATCAGTAGGACCGAGAGACATTCCATATTGTCTGATAATGTTGTGTACATGAGATTTAGTAGCGATATACATTTTTTTTGCTCACTGTTACTAGTAGTAGTACAGATGGTATCATGGGAGAAGGGGTCCATTCTTGTCTCTTGACTGTTATTGCGAGAATCTAAGTTTGGTCTTCAACCGTATACCGGATATTCATGATCTTGGGAGTTTTTTTTTCTCTCACTCTCATATAGGATATCATTCATCTTCCTCCATTATGATGAGTTTTTTTTTGAAACTGTAATCACATTCCATTACCCGCTAAACTTAGCTAGTTTTAAGGTTGGTCATGTTCCTCTGACTTATTTTAACATAAACAAGGAAAATTTTATGGTACATCTTACTACATATTTTAGTGTGTAGTATATAGAAGATCGGATGGTTATAAAATTGGGCTGCATTTAGGCCAAGGATTAATCTATCTATACCTAATACCTAATAATAAGGAAGGGAGCGTTTGGTTGGGTTGGTCCCTCTGTTGTTCACTTATTATTTTCTTGGTTAAGTGTTCCGATAGGGACTCATCTTAGAGCATCTCCAACATGCGTTGTATAAAGAGCCCACGCTGAAAACACGCCGATTTAGTGCGTGAGAGGGCCAAACCGGCGCTCCAGCAGACGCTGTAAAACCGGGCGCATGGCAAAGTTTTTTAGGCGCGTGAGATATTGTCGCATTGCGCGCGTCAAAGTTGGTGCTCCGGCTCAGTGCTGGAAAACATAAGGCTGCACGTGAAGAGCCAACTACCTAGCTGAAACATCCGCGCACTCGCGCCGCCGCCCCCTCCATTCCCCAAGCTCATCCGGTGACCCAACCCTGCCTAATAACCACCGCCGCTCGTTTGACATATGGAAAGTTCGTTTCCAAAAGGACCTTATGCTTCTCCAATACAAAGTGAAGTCGGCTCTCGTTTAATCCCTCATTGACTGGTTGCGCAATATCTTTGTACTTTAGATGTCTTCCTTATTCCATTTCCTCCCCCCTTAAATTCCCCTGTACTATAAACCTTGTACAGTGTGTCCTTTTAATATAAAAATTAAACCATATGCAAATATGTGGGAATATTGGCAATAAACTACAAAGTTTATGCATGCATTTAACATGCATCACAAGCGCATGCAACCTCTCTTGCAGAGGTAAGCACATGCAGTGATGCATCCCTCGTGCCTTCTCGCTGCAGCCGCTGCACGGGGTTTACCCCATGGACACGCCTCCATAGGAATTAGGACTATGACAAGTAATAGTGTTTCTAACCAAAAATGTTGGTAAAAAGAGACCAGAGAGACATGGAGAAGTGTCACATCACCAATGACACTAATTGGAAGTGAAACACAACACCAAGATCTTTGGTACCACGTGTGTTTGCTTAGCGGAGTTTGCTTGGTGCTTAGATCTCACTCGAAGTTGAAGTGGTTTCTCTTGTACTATGTTTTCATTTCGATTCAACATTTGGAATTTTCTTAAAATGTATTACGATAGAACTGTAAAGATAAATTAATTAATGTGACCGTGGTCCAAAAAGAGTTTTTGTGTGCGTTGTACCCACACAGGGACTGCCCGGACCGCACACGTACGATTCAAATTATTGGATGTGACGTCACCCTACACCTAAAAGTCATTCGGTGTGCCATAGGAGGCAGTGGCGGAGCGTGAAGCAATACCAAGGATGGGCCACATCAGTGTATACTGGGCCAGTTGATGTTAGTGGGCCGGATTTATACTAAATCTTAAGGGAAATCCGGGAGAGAAGGATGGGCCATGGCCAGGTATGGCATCCACTACGCGCCGCCACTGATAGGAGGCCTTAAAAAGTCCTACCTTTAGTAGTGTAAGAAGTTTATGATAAGGAATTTGCTAGTTCTCAACTAACTTCGTGCCTAGTCAAGTCTTACACCATTTAATTTGCATCGTGATTTGTGCTAGTTATGAATTACAATATGAGTTACAACTGAAATTTAATGATATCATCTAACTGAGAACAAAGTTAATTCTTAGTCGACTGGGAAATAGCCACGTCCTTATGATAAGATGTATCTTAGCTTGTTAGCTGTGCCATCCTTTTCTTCCGCTGCACATACCCACGAGTGCAAAACATACGTACAATAATAATACATGGAGTCTGTGAATTCTGTTGGCGTCATCCTTGCTTGCCTTATTAGCTGATTATTTAACTAACTAATCAGGGATACTGATGGCTGACTAATCAGCTGACGTATGGGAAACAAAATGAAATCAAATATTATATATAATAACTACAAGGGCAGCATATCCTCTCTCTCCGTAAGTCATGCCGAATTTTGTCACCTTGTAGATGGGGAGGCGTGAAGTGCCAATGTAGCAGTGGGTGCATGTTGTGCTTGTGCCGCGGCCAGCGTATGCGTCAAATAGATCCTAGTTAATTAATGGGGCATCAACCTAAACTCTGATCATCTAGGAACTTGATACATGTTGTTATTCAAACAAAAGAAAGAACCATGAATGTTGTACACAAAAGTGCAATGGAATGGCCATTGTGGTACCTAAAACGTTAATCTATAAAAGATTTAAACAAACAAATGTTTTGTGTTTTGCCATGGCTAGCTTGGTGTTGTCGACTCCGTTGATAATATGGTCAGTGTTCGATTACTTGCAGCTCGCGGCAAGCTATGTTAGGAACAATTAGTCGTATTAACGAGGAAGCAGTATAATACTGTAGAAATTAATATTAGGTTCAACTAATGAATACTTCTACTTCCGTCGTTCCGTTTTCATTGACGTGAGTTCTAGCTATACAAGGGTACATCATGTGCGTCCACTCACATCGATTTTTTCCGAACAGATGGAGTAGCTAATAATGTGTTAGACGCGTGGTGACCAAAAGTTTGATTGCACGCCGACTCGTTGACAACCTGAATCTAAAGTACACTAGTATAATGCCCGTGCGTTGCTACGGACTATAAGTAGCGATGTATTACTACTTCCTCCGTTTCATATTAACTGACTTATCTAGATTTAGATATCTTGATAACAGTAAAAATGTCTACATATATGTCTAGAAAAAATTAAGTCAATTAATTTGGAACGAGATTATACTGCTTAGAAGAGAGCAAAATAATCGTATCTACCTCCACGAACTTTTTTTGTACACATAATAGTAAGCACCGTTAGATTGTTTTGGCTTAATTAAATCAGGCCGCCATGACTACCGTGAACATCATTTACGGTTAAGACGAGGATGCTCTACCGAACTTCGCACATGAATTATGGTGTGATATCATTAATGAAAAGTAAGTGAAACCACTGCGTGCAATTTCTAGCCTCCAATGCAATGATAGATTTTTATGGGCCACTTTGACTCACATGTTGTTCTTCTCCTAGTTTCTTTGGTTTTAATCAATGGAACAAGCTGGCTACAACTTTGTCTCTATTATTTTTGCTTTTGTCAGGAGGCTGCCTCTTCTGAAGGATCCCGCCTAGCTCCTGAACCATCCAAGCTTAAAAAGCCCGCGGGGCAGTAGTGGTGTGGTGAAGCGTTGGCCATGCGCCTTCTACCAGTACCTCCATCCCCTCCCATGTCATCTAGGTCCGACTGCGGCGGCCTGTTGGTTGTTCCCTACCGCTGCAGCTCTAGCTGGCACATGTCCTCCGGTAGGCACTATATTTTTTTTTTACGGAATGCAGCGAGCGCTGCTTCATTTCCTTAAGGGGAAATCAGCACAAATGCCGAGAAAAGTACATTGACGGATAAAAAAACTGAAACTGAAAACTGTATACAACTACAAAGAAGCTGGAAGGAGCTGAACGTCAGAATAGGTGCCAAAGCTTTGCGAGGCAGCTAGGTTGCCAGTGCACATCACTCTCCCACTGGCCCCAACGTGCCCAGGACGCCAGCAATGCGTCACTGGGATAGCTCCACGATGATTGAGTCGATCAGTACGCCAGCCTTGTTGTTGAATATCTGGTTATTTCTCTCTTTCCATATGAACCACCAGTTGAGGAGACAGCAGATGAGAAGGAGCATGGTGTCGACAAGTGAACAGAAATTTCAGATTCATCATCTTCCCCTCCTGAGGTTGGCATCCATGAAGTACAAAGTCACAAAACCAGTCGACAGCAGGCGCACGCGAAGCCACAAAACAAGATAAAAGGTGGAGCTGGTGTGCGTGTCTCCCGTACGTGTGAACAATTTTTCTCCTTGGTAAGTGCAAGCACTTCTACATTGGCTTTGAAGATCTGCAATTGGATGCAGGTTTGTTCAAGATACGGCCCTGAAAAACTCTCCTTTCTGTCTTATCTCAGGAAAGAGTTTTTTTTAGGAACCGAGATAGGAAAGAGTTTGTGTGTTAGCCGGTGCTTCCTCCCTATTTTGTATCTGATCCAACGGAGGAGTTAGGGAGCCGGACGAAAGTATATAGATAGACGTGTGCTTCGCCCGCTGGATGTCGCGTTCCTCCACCTTGTCAGCATCGCAGAAGTCTGCTTTGCTTTCTCCCACATGTAGGTCGACGCGCTTTGCCTTCTCCCACAGGTCGGTGACGACCGTCAAGAGGGAGTTGTGCCGTGCCACCGCGAGCTGGCGCGCCCCCTGCGTGGCGTCATCTTAGTCCTCGTTCGGGCTTGAGTCGAGCTCGATCGGCGGGAGCGGAGGCCTCCTGAGCAACGCCGGCACCCAAACCGGCTCTGATGTCGTCGACGGCCTCGCCGTCATGCACGCCCGAGTGGAGGCCAACCCACGAGGGGGAACACGGGCTGCAATGGGAGAGCGCGCCGCGCCAACGTGCTTGCTCGGAGATGCTCGCGGTACGCTCGGTGGGCGTCTCTAGCGCTCGCGTCGCTGGTCCGTAGCCGTGGCCGCGTGATGGATTAGTGCGGTCGCCATGTGCCGAATTCGGTCCCTCCATCGGGGGAGAAGGTACAAGGGGGAGAGAGGAGGCGACTGGAGGCGGCGATTCGGTTTTGCCAGGGGTGGTAGTGGGAGGAGGGAGAGGAGAAAATGGATGCGGGGTGCCACATCCAAACCCTCAACCCTGGTTATATAGGGATTTCGTGCATCGTATTTCATGATGTGGGTTGAAATACAACATCTGTTCGGGCCAGTTTTTAGGCAGAAACTGGAAAAAAAAACACGATGGGGCTCCGAATGAGGTATCTGCTAAAGATGCTCTAACACCATATGGCTCTAATATAGGGGTGAAAACGGAGAGGATACGATCAAATAGTAGCGAAACCATATTCGTATCCATATTTGTTTCGGATTCAAAATCAGAGTGGATGGTGTGCGGATATGGAATCAGAGCCTATCGGTTACGGTCTGAATATAGGGCAAATACGGTTCAGTTGTGGATAAACATTTTGTCGAATCTATCTTTGAAAATAAAAATAAGATCGACTAGTGGACTAAAATTACCTTGTAAAAATTCTTCTACAAATCAGGAATAGATGCTACTAGCGCCTAGAAGCTATGGGTACGGTGTTACAAGGAGCTGGCAACCATGGGTATGGTGTAGGGGCAACTGAAGGAGGGTAGGGGACAATGTTAGGGTATGTATAAAGAGGTCACCAATTGTGGGATGGGCTGCAATTTTATATATTAGTAGACCAAAGATTTGATGTATTAGTTACCGGATATTGGTAGGATATAACCGTGAAATTTTTGATAAAAGATGCTTTATTACTTTTGGGAAGCAATTACATCCAGCCTCTGCATAACCGGGATGCACACAGCCGTTTATGATAGTCAAGTCTAGAATAAAAAGATGTCAAACTAGAAACTAGGCGAATTACATATCGGAACGATGAAACGCAAAACGCCTATGATGGGGGTGGGGCTTCAATCCGTAGACTATGCTGCCACCCATGTAGGGAAAAAGTATCCCTCGTCGTAGCCTCCAATCGTGTACATACCTCCATAAATAGGTCTCGGTTCTCCATACGCTGAAGAGGTAACCATGAACGAAGAATCCCCGTACATCTGTAGATAACCTGCAACAAAGAGGAGTTAATGTCATTAAAATTTTTGTCATTTCTACTCAGCCAAAGCGCCTAGATAACTGCTAGCGCCCCCACCCTAAGAAGCTACTTGAACCTTGAATCTATACCATGAAGCCAATTACCAAAGACATCGGCCACACTAGTGGGAGGATACAAGGTAGACGCTACTTGGATGACAGACCAAATAGATCTCGCAAACTGGCACTGGAAGAAGAGGTGTTTAATAGTTTCATCATGATGACAAAAAACACATCTAGAGCTTCCTTGCCAATTCCGCTTAACAAGATTATCTTTGGTGAGGATGACTCCTCGACGAAGGTACCATCCAAATTTTTTGATTTTTAGTGGTATCTTCATCTTCCAAATTTTCTTATTATTATCAACTGGTAAATCAGAATGGATTATGGCAGTGTATAAGGATTTCACCGAGAAAGAGCCATCTACATGTAAATTCCACCTAAATTCATCTGGTTCAGGCGATAGATTAACATCCCCCAACCTATGAATTAAAGTATTCCATGCCTCTAGCCTTTGCCCAAGCAAAACGCGTCGAAACGTCACATTCGGTGGAGAGGTAGCCATCACTGTGGCAATGGTATCTCCCTTGCGACGAACGATACTATACAGCGCAGGTTACTGTTCACTTAGGGGTGCATTGTCTAACCAAGCATCCTCCCAGAACCGTATCTGTGCTCCATTCTTAATTGAGAAAGTACCATGACGAAAAAGTCATTTTTTGACGCCATTAGACCAGCCCAGAAGTGTGAATCTCCAGGTTTCCAAACCACCTAAGATAACGTCTTGGAGCCTATATACTTTCTTCGGAGTATAGTTTGCCAAATCCCGTCCTCGGTAAGGAGTTTGAAAAGCCATTTACCTAGCAGAGCTGTGTTTTTGACTTCTAGGTCATGAACTCCAAGCCCGCCTTGATCTTTAGGACTACAAACTACACTCCATTTAACCAGTCGATATTTCTTTTTCTCACTATCTCCTTGCCAAAAGAATCTGGATCGATAATAATCGAGTTTGTGCAGAACTCCTTTTGGCAAAAGGAAGAATGATAACATATACAGTACCATATTTGTCAGTACCGAATTAATGAGTACCAATCTTCCTCCCAGATATAGCAATTTGCCTTTCCAACTACTAAGGCGCTTATGTAGTCTTTCCTCTACTATTTTCCATTCAGCGATCGTGAGTCTCCGGTAATGTATCGGAATACCCAAATAGCGAATGGGAAATTGGCCTTGCCCGCAACCGAACAACACTGTATAAAGAGCTGTATCATTTTGGGCATCACCAAAACAAAACAATTCACTTTTATGAAAGTTAATTTTCAATCCCAACAACTGCTCAAAAGCTACCAAAATATAACCGTGAAATACAGTATATCTTTGGATAGGGATGGATGCAAGCAATACCATATTCTTTTCAGTATCCAATAACTACTAGCGGTATCCGTGACTATATCCGTCAACCATCCGACCGAATCCGGTTTCGCCCTCCGTAAGTCTCCGGTCGGTCGGTCGAAAATTATCCACTCCGTTTTCACCCCTACTCTAATTTGATTGGATTGCACAGGAAAGGGATACATGCATATCGAAGATCAATCTCCATCTCCGCACCTGCTAGCTTCTCCTCTAGAGTGCTTCTGTACCACTTGAATATAAAGTCCTGGCCTAGCTAGAAGTACAAGAAGGTACTAGCTAGCAAGGCAGAGAGGAAGCATAGCTCTCTAGACTGTAGCCAGCCATGGAGCCATCATCCGGTGCGCCGGGGCTCGGCACGGCAGGTCTCTCAGGCAGCCGCCGCAGCAGCCGCAGCTGGGGCAGCTCCATCTCTCACTCCTTCCGGCAGCCGGACATGGACGACCCGTTCCGGCGCGGCTCCGCGTCCTCCTCCCGGCGCCACGACGACGACGAGGAGAACCTGCGCTGGGCGGCGCTCGAGAAGCTCCCCACGTACGACCGCATGCGCCGGGCCATCCTCCTCGGCGGCGATCACCAGCTGCAGGACATGGCGGGCCTGGTGGAGATCGAGCACCTGGCCAGTGGGGACGGCGGGCGGTTGCTGCTGGAGCGCGTGTTCCAGGACGACAGCGAGCGGCTCTTGAGGAGCTTGAGGGACAGGGTGGACAGGGTGGGCATCGAGCTCCCGGCCATTGAGGTACGGTACCAGGATCTGTCCATCGAGGTGGACGCCGTCGTGGGCAGCAGGGCGTTGCCCACGCTCTGGAACGTCACCACCAACTTCCTCCAGGTAGGCGCCGTCTGCTTCACTTGTAACCATGCATGCTCTGCTTCATCCTTTTATTTTCCCTTCTTTTTATTTACATGTTTATATGATCTTTTTTATTTCATATTCCCATCTTTTTAGTTCAGTACTATGCGCAAGAAAGTCTATACAACAGAAGAAATGGTCCACAAAAAAATCGATTTTCATAATTCATGAAGTACAAATATCAAAAACATCAAAAGACATAAAAACGAGTTGGAAACTATTGTACTAACGTGGACTCCTAGCCCCTTGGATTGCTCAATTGGGTGCCATCATATGATCTCAATATTCCAAGAGATACATACAACATGTGACAAATTTACGAGTGTAAATTCTAGCACAAGTATAATAACAGTTCTACCTTTTGATAAGATAGTACTACCCCTGTCTATAAAAAGATGTCTTAAATTTATCTATATACATCTAAATTTAGATAAATTCAAGGCATTCTTTTATGAACTGAGAGAGCATATTTTTAGTTCAGTACTATGTATATGTGGGTTAGATTAATTTCACGTTTCCATGTTTTCTTCAAGTCAAAATTAACTTACCCCATTGAGCAACAAGTAGTGGAATGGAGAATGTTGTATGTACAAAAGTATTTTCCGTGAAAATCATGCATGCCTAATTGCCTATTCATGTTGAATGAAGTTGTTTTTCTAGTACATGAATACGAGTTTGAAATCCAACAAAGTTCATGCTCAACTTTGATTACCATCTATTATATACTAAAAGCAAAATGCGAAATTAAAATAGAGACACCACGTTAATTCACATCACTTAAATTATTTTAACAGTTAGATCTAAAATTGTGACTATGATTTAAATAAATATTAATTGTTACGTAACTGAAAAGCAGGCCAGTTGACATGATCAATTATGAAACTATATATCAATGTTTTTTTTCCACATGATAGAATAGATCGGGGCGCAGAAGGCAAATCTGGTTGTGAGTTCGTGACGTTGATAGTCTCCTCATACTAGGTGTTACTCTTTTTGGCACAATAACGTGTCAACCTAGCTATAAATTTAAAGTATCCTATTTTGGTTCTTACAAAAAAAAAAATCAAGTTAGCTAGCTGGAACGTGGGTGCAGTTCCAGTTTCACACGTTAGTATAAGTTTTGATGGGCTCCCGTATTTGTTTTTCTAATTTAGACTCACTTAACATTTTCGTACATGGAAAGTGAGAGATCATGTATGATATTTTCCTGGGGGCTCCGTAACTTTTTCCTTTTTATTTTGGTCTCACGTTATTGCTTATACACGAAAGTAACTTTTGAGGGGAAGAGATCCGTACTAATAGGCAAGTCCGTTCCCTTAAAAAGCAAGTCCATTTAGGCAAATAACCGTGAAGAATCTGATAATAGGTCACATGTTTAAGATTATGTAGTATCAAATATGGAAGGGCACATACTAGATCACCGCGAAAAAAGAAAAAGTAACCCGTAGCGTTCACGTTAATTTTTTTAGCATCAAATTGTGTCACTATGGGACTCTAATTGCTTCTGATAGAAAAATTTCTAGACTAAGAAACTTGGAGTTGTATAATCAAGTAAAGTAGGAGTCTATAAAGTAGTTGAGAGACATGGAGCTGCTAAGCATAGAAAAATATGCTATTCAGTTCACGTACAATGTAAAGGAAAATTGCTCTTAATTGTGGCACATATATGTCTTGATGTAAAATGACACCGCAGAGAAAGGAATAAAATATCCTACTGTTCAGTTTAGTTGGTCAGTTCACCGACATTTTTTGTTCGGTCCAGCCAGCTACAACTTGCATGAATATTTCTGTTCAGTTTAACATGCAATTTTTTCCTCCATTTGGCCAGACAAGTACATTATATTGACATCACACGAAAAGACATGTATTATAGCCTATAATAAATCGTATATATGTTAGATTTATTTTAGCTATTAGGTCTGTGATTTTAATAAATGTGTAACATGTAGTACTTTAAAAATTTAATGAAACAGTCAAGATTTAAAAATGGCTCATAGTGATTGAAGAGTGTATGCTACGAAGGACTTTAACCGGACAAATAAAGTGCTTGATATGTATACAAGCAACACACGTGCACGAGGAAAAGAAGCCAAACCATGTACGTGCCAATTTAATTTTGTGTGCACATCAAACTAAATTTGAAGTTTAAATTCAATATATCAATAATCTTCATAACTGAATCGGTCATATCTGGAAGCCCCTCCGACTTTCTTATAAAAAAAGCCATCCTCCATAAGGTGGCTTAAGGAATGGTGCATCAACTAATCTAATTTCTTTAATTTTTATTGATTTGTATGCTTGAATTGGGAAATAAAGTATCCCTTCTAAGTTCTAACTAATAAATATACATACAAGAATGCAAGCTAATACGCTATTCACCCAAACTACCCATGATCGTGATTGATCCTAATTAGAATGGTGCAAGTTTAATCTTTTACACATACGTCCACGCAATGGATGTATATACGGCAAGGGTAGTCCGTGTTTGATGCAAAAAAAAAAAAATCGTAGAGTTGTTTCTCAACCTTACGTGTATTATTAGGATCTACTAAATATATATTCCAATATTCGATATGACTATATGAATAATGATCAATAAAGTTCAGATGTTTCACAGTAAAGTAATAAAATGTTGCCATAAAAATTATAATAATGATTTGTCATTTCTTAGAAATACAATCATATACAATTTCATCTAGGAATATATCCATATTTAATAAATTGTGAATTTGTCAATGAAGAAGGAGGTAAATGGGATGGAAAGAGTTTGTAAAAAGTAATATAGGTGATGCTCTCGCATTTGCGAGGGCCCCTGCGCTAGTTTAAAGTTTCTTGAAATTTGATTATATCTTTTTTCTTTTGACGTGAGTTCGGTTTGGACGGTAGGTGTATTTCGGCGAATAATTTTTTTGTTTAACGGTTTGAGTACGACAAGCAGGCTCCCGCGTCACCCCAGGCTTCCTCCTCCTCCTCCCTCCTCTTAGAGCATGTCTAACAGGCCCCTTATAACCCGCCCACCCCGTAAAATTCCGGCGGGATACGAGGCAGGCGCGATTTGGGCCGTCTAGCAGGCCCCGTATTCGGGTCGGCCCGTTTTGGCGGAATACAGGGCCCAGGAAATCAGCCCCGCCGCCCCCTACTTATACCGGGCGCAGGTGCGAGTGAGGGGTTAACCCCTCACTCGCAACCCTAACTCCGCCGTGCGCCGCCGCCTCCTCCATCCTGCTCCGGCGAGCAATCCCTCACTACCTAGCTCCACATTTCACCCCAGCTTCGGCATGGACGCACGCCGCCGCGATGCCGCCTCGCCGGCGAGCGGATCGAAGCGATCCCGCTCGCCGGACAACGTGGAGGATGCGTGGCGTCTCCAATGCAAGAGATCCGCCGCCGGGAGCCGCCGTGCTGCCTGTAGGTACGCCGGCACCGCGTACGTCCCGCCGAAGCTCGTTGAGTTCGCGGCGGGCGGGTGCTGGTACAACAGGATCCGCCGATGAAGCCGATGAGCGGCCCCAAGTTTGACGAGTGGCGCGCCGAGTGGGAGCGCCGACGCTGGGCGAAGGCGGCTTGGAACGCGAGCATCGGGAGCACCAGCAGCGGAGGAGCTCCGCTCGCCGGCGAGGAGGAAGAGGACCCCGACTTCTTGAAGGCGATACAGGAGTCCCTCAAGGACGACGCCGAGAGGAAGAGGGCGGAGGAGGAAGAGGAGGCGGCGGCCATCGCCGCCGTGAAGGAGGCGCAGTTGCGGGAGGCGGAGGCGGACGCGTACATCGTCGACCTCTCCGACTAGAAGTCGCGATCCATTTAGGATCGCGCATTTTGTATGTATATACATTGATCCGTATGTATGATCGACGAACTATGAATATGAACAAGTTTCCCGGGGTTTTAAATTTACGAATTTACGGGGTGAAATACGGGGTCTGCTAGACGGAACGGTGTATCGACGAGCACTTTCTTTATACGGATCGAAATAATCGCGATATACGGGGCAAAAAAGTAAGGATCTGTTAGACATGCTCTTACCACATAGGCACATACCACATCATGGACAACTCCTTGCCGCCGGCGGGCACGTTGCCACCCGTTGGAGGAGGACTTTCCTATTTTGGCCAGGGAGCTATGCGGCGGCGTCAGCGGCCAGGGACAGGAAGGGAGAACAAGAGGGAGCTACATATTCAGCGGCCGGAATGAAAATCGTTACATCCGTCCATCAGTACGCAGGAACAGAACTGTTCTAGATGCTAACATTGATCAGCTGACTCCAATCTACGGTGTCGCCTTGGAGGTGTTCGACGGAATGTCTTTTAAACGGAAGGCCCTAGGCCCGGCTTTATATATAAAGCCAACACGGCAACCATATACAACTCACACACCACAAACTGGTACCTCAAAGTGCTGATACCTAAGTACAAATACGGCAAGTCTGGTGCCCAATACAAACTCAAAGACGAAAGGGGAAAAACTGAAGCACGAAGAGCGGGTGGCGGAGGCGTCAAGCAGTCGTCGACGGCATCAGCGTCCTTCATCCCGAATCCGCGCATGCAGCCTCCTAAGCTCGTCCAGCGCCGCGTCCAACAGTGGTCGGTCCCTCCGTCTGACCAGTACCCTCCAGCTCTGCATGTAGATAGACATTTTGAAGATAGCGTCAGCCGGGCTGGAGATGAGGGAGCCCTCGATAGCTAGCTTGTTGCGGATGTTCCATAACGCCAACATTGCGCTGCGAAAGTAAACCAAGTTATCCTACGGAGTCTACCCGACAAGCCGTTGGCAATGGCGACAAAGTCCGCAGCCCCTGCTGGGTTCCATGAGCAGGAGAGGAGGTCCCTGATTCCTGCCCACATAAAGACGGCGATGTGGCAAGTGAAGAAAATGTGGTCGCAAGTTTCCCATTCGCCACAAAGGGCACACCGCCCATTCGATGGCCCGTGCCGCTTGACAAGCTGGTCCCCGGAGGGAAGCCTCCCCCGGATGAGTTGCCAGAGGAAGACCCGGATTTTCGGAGGCACCTTAGTGCGCCAAATATCCTTGAAGTGCGTAATCGTCCCACCCCGGGACAACTTGGAGTACATCGAGGAGGTGGAGTACTCTCCAGATGGCTCAAGCGCCCATCGAACCACGTCCGCGCCCTCAGCGGCTGGCGATAGGTCGAAGATCCTACAGAGGTTGTCCCACTCCACCCTCTCAGCTAGGCCAAAGGTGCGTCTGAAGCGAATCGTCCAGCCACCGTTGGACCTAACCCCTTCCACGGTCGCAAAGTGGTTGCCGCAGCATGCGAAAATCCGGGGGAAGGTAAAGCGAAGGGGCCCCGTGCCCGTCCACCAATCCAGCCAGAAGTAGGTCCTCCGCCCACTGCGAACCTGGTGCTTCGCCCCCAACTTGAAGTACCATTTGATCTTCTGGATGGCGTTCCAGAATTGTGATCCTTTGGTGGGAACCGCCGGGGAGAAAAGGTCGTGGTCCCCCAGGTACTTGGCCCGAAGAAGGTCTGCCCATAGGCCTTCGTCGTTTTGATAGATCTTCCAGATCCATTTTAACATGAGGGCGATGTTCATGAACTTGGTGTTGAGGATTCCCAATCCTCCAAACGCCCGTGGTTTGCACACCGTGGCCCAGTCCACCATATGGTACTTCCGTTTGGGACCCACTCCTTCCCAAAAGAAGCGGGAACGGTGTTTGTCCATCACTGCGTGAGTCGTGTCATGCAGCAAATAAAGACCCATAGCGAAGAGCGGAAGGCTGGAGAGGCAAGAGTTGGTGAGCTCCAGCCTGCCAGCGGAAGCAAGGAAAAGACCCTGCCAGGGCTCTACCCTGTGGCCAACCTTCTCAGTAAGGAAGTTCCAGTCAGCCACCGAGAGGGGGCGGTCGCTGACAGGAAGGCCGAGGTAGTGAAACGGCAAGCTCCCCAGCCTGCAGTTAAGA
Organism: Lolium rigidum; assembly: GCF_022539505.1. Taxonomy (NCBI): domain Eukaryota; kingdom Viridiplantae; phylum Streptophyta; class Magnoliopsida; order Poales; family Poaceae; genus Lolium; species Lolium rigidum. The sequence goes on along the minus strand of NC_061511.1, from coordinate 193,274,545 downwards.
GCTGCAGGCTGGACGATTGAGGCCAAGCCCCGTTGCTTCATTCCCTACTCACGTTGATCACCAACTAGTACTACTACTAGCTTCTTTGCTTGTTTCTAGCACTCATTATTCACATCTTTTGTACTATGATGTACCCGTCTCCATTACCTCTCTTCTGTATAGTATATGCATCATCGTGGACGAGTTGAAGAATATCATGATTTTCTTACACAACATCACAATTCCTGATGAACTCAGAGTCTTATTGGACGGCTTGCCTCATCCAACAAGAAAACCATCAGCATACTCCAAAACGTCAATGGCATCCTCAAACCTTCCAGGTAACAAAACAAACTAATCATCACCACCTTCTTATTCTTCTTCTTCGTCCTGCTACTGCTACTTCTTATTTATTACAATTGTTATGCCGTTCACCCGAGTATAGCAGGCACATATAATGATCAGCTCTACCTGTTTGTGTAACTTGTATTTTCAGGATGACTCTTCTTCTTGGACCTCCTTCTTCAGGAAAGAGCACGCTTATGCGAGCCCTTACTGGCAAGCTTGACAAAAGTCTCAAGGTTTTAACTCGTATTGTCAATTTGTTTTCCTTACGCTTTATGGCTGCATGCATAAGAGATAAAAGCAATCACCATACTGCGGATCTGGCAACACACTCAGGTATCTGGCAGCATCACATACTGTGGACACACATTATCGGAGTTCTACCCCGAGAGGACCAGCGCGTATGTTAGCCAGTACGACCTCCACAATGCAGAGATGACCGTAAGAGAGACACTGGATTTCTCCAGGCGCTGCTTAGGTGTCGGTGCTAGATATGACATGCTTGCAGAGCTCGCTAAGAGGGAGCGTGATGCGGGCATAAAGCCAGATCCTGCGATCGACGCTTACATGAAAGCTACAGCGGTGGAGGGACAGGAGACTAATATTGTAACAGATCTTACTCTCAAGGTGAGATTCTGACCTATCTGTTCATTATATAGACAACTCTATAACAAAATTGTGCTAATTGAATCTATGAAAAAACTCACGCTTAGGTGCTTGGGCTTGACATATGTGCTGATACCATGATCGGTGATGAGATGATAAGAGGAATTTCTGGTGGGCAAAAGAAGCGTGTCACAACTGGTATGCACACACACACCTAGATAGGATAAGCACAAGCGGTCAATTCATTGTGGACAAACAAATTTATCATTTAAACTTTGTTATGCTTATCTGTTTTTTATTTTATTTTACATTTGCTTATGTCAGGGGAAATGTTAACAGGACCCGCAAGGGCCTTGTTCATGGATGAAATTTCTACTGGTTTGGATAGCTCTAGCACATTTCAGATTGTAAAATATGTGAAGCAGTTAGTCCACGTGATGAATGAGACTGTGATGATATCCCTCCTACAACCACCGCCTGAGACATACAACCTGTTTGATGACATTATTCTGCTATCAGAAGGATACATAGTGTACCATGGGCCACGGGAGAACATCTTGGAATTCTTTGAATCTTCTGGTTTTCGGTGCCCTGAGAGGAAAGGAGTTGCTGACTTCCTTCAAGAGGTCACTTCCAAGAAAGACCAGCAACAATACTGGTACCGTGAACAGGAGCAATATCATCACGTGTCAGTCCCAGAGTTTGCTGAACGTTTCAAGTCATTTCATGTAGGCCTGCAGATACTCAAGGAGATGCAAATCCCTTTTGAAAAATCCAAAACCCATCCTGCCGCGTTGACCACAAAGAAGTATGGCATATCCAGCAAGGAGTCACTCAAGGCAGTGATGTCGAGAGAGATGTTGTTGATGAAGCGCAACTCATTCATCTACATATTTAAGGTCTCCCAGTTGATCATCCTTGGGCTCATGGCCATGACTGTGTTCCTCAGAACAAAGATGCCTAGTGGGCAAATTTCTGATGGTGGAAAATTTCTTGGGGCTCTGACTTTCAGTTTAATCACCATCTTGTTTAATGGGTTTGCGGAGCTACAACTGACCATAAAGGTGCTTCCTACGTTCTACAAACAAAGGGATCTCCTGTTCTTCCCCCCGTGGACCTTTGGACTTGCAAACATACTCTTAAAAGTTCCTGTTTCTCTTATTGAGGCTGGGGTATGGGTCATCCTCACGTACTATGTGATGGGCTTTGCACCTTCTGCGGGAAGGTAAGCATGTCTGCATAATCCTTGTTTCCACTTAGCAGTTTGCATTTGAAAATTTCAAACTGATAACTCCAATTCATCTGTCTGCTCATTATAGGTTCTTTCGTCAGCTTTTAGCTTTCTTCGCTACTCACCAAATGGCAATGGCTATGTTCCGATTGATGGGTGCTGTTTTGAAATCAATGGTTGTGGCCAACACTTTTGGGATGTTTGTGATCCTTATTATTTTCATATTTGGAGGATTTCTCATCCCTAGAGGTAAGCATTCTGTCATGGCAAAATCATTTATATCTAGCTAGCTAGGCACGATAAATCAACTATATGAACCGCATTTGCATAGATGAAAGTAACCTTCTCCATCCCTAAATTTTATGTGGACAGGTGACATCAAACCATGGTGGATCTGGGCTTACTGGTCATCTCCTATGATGTACAGTCAAAACGCAATATCTGTCAATGAATTCCTTGCCAGTAGATGGGCCGTTGTAAGTTTTCCTCAGGACCCTTTATTTTTTCTAAACTCGGACACCATTATATCCTAGTGTTGTAAAGGTGACAACATCTGAAGTAATGTGAGTCTTTCAATTTTACTACAGCCGAACAACGACACCTCTATTGATGCACCAACAGTAGGCAAGGCCATTCTTAAATCGAAAGGCTTGTTTACTGATGACTCAGGCTTTTGGCTTTCCATAGGAGCTCTTATCGGATTCACTATTTTGTTCAACATCTTGTTTATCTTGGCCCTTACGTACTTGAGCCGTGAGTACAATTATTTTTCTTTTGGTTGAGATTAATCTTTGATGGCTTGAAGAGCTAGGTACTTACATTACATATAATATTTTCTCTTCCAGCTAGCGGCAGCTCAAACACACTAGTTTCAGACGAAAATAATGAGTATGACACAAACAAAGAGCAAATGTCAGAAGCCAATGCATCATCAACCACGGCATCTTCAATACCTATGGGTGAGGTCTTCTTTAAGTATCTATGTTAGGCTATTGCAGCCTTTATAACATCCTTAGCAGTCTTCTTTAAGTATCAGACCAATTGGCGCCTTCATAATAATACTAATTAGTCACTATTTGCACTTTCAGTTTCTGTAGGTACTAACAGAGCCAAAACCAGGCCAACTGGGTCACAAATTGACTTGCCTTTCCAGCCTCTTTCACTTTCTTTCAACCATATAAACTATTACGTGGACATGCCTGCGGTAAGCATACCTACCTTCCTCCTCATACATATTGTGTTAGGACGTAAGTTTGCAACTTATCTGCAGAAGTGGACACAATGGTAAAATGTGTCATCTTTTGTTTCAGGAAATGAAGGAGCAAGGATTCGCAGAAAGTCGTCTCCAGTTGCTCACTGATATCAGTGGTGCTTTCAGGCCAGGTGTTCTGACAGCATTAGTTGGCGTGAGTGGAGCTGGAAAGACCACTCTAATGGATGTCCTGGCAGGAAGGAAAACTAGTGGGTCTATTGAAGGAAGTATCACCCTCTCTGGTTACCCTAAAAAGCAAGAAACTTTTGCCCGCATTAGTGGCTACTGTGAACAGAGTGATGTCCACTCACCAAATGTTACTATATACGAATCCATTCTCTACTCTGCCTGGCTTCGTCTTTCATCAGATGTTGACGACAAAACGAGAAAGGTATATACCATCATTCAAACTCAAGTAAAGATGCAGTGCTATATATATTTGAAACTGCAAACTTTTAACTGTTTTTGATTAAAGAAATCAATCCCCACCCACGCAGATGTTTGTGGAGGAAGTTATGACCCTTGTAGAGCTTGATGTGTTGCGTAATGCTATGGTTGGTCTCCCTGGAGTTGACGGGTTATCGACTGAGCAAAGGAAGAGACTGACAATTGCCGTGGAGCTGGTATCAAATCCTTCAATCATATTCATGGATGAACCAACTTCTGGTCTTGATGCTAGAGCAGCAGCCATTGTCATGCGGGCGGTGAGAAATACAGTCAACACTGGGCGTACTGTGGTTTGCACAATCCATCAACCCAGCATCGATATATTCGAGTCTTTTGATGATGTACACTCTCTTTCTCTATGTATCTCTCCATTTCTATGTATTTTTATCTTTATCTAACTCACAACTGGTTCCTTTTGTAGCTTATGCTTTTGAAAAGAGGAGGGCAAGTTATTTATGCTGGTGAACTCGGTCGCCACTCTCATAAACTAGTTGAATATTTTGAGGTGAGTTGCATTACATACATGTTTTGGTTTGGGGGTAGCCAGAATTTCACTAGTTTTTAGTTAAACGCCTGCTTACAAATGTGATAAGTGGGCTCAGAAAAGCCATTGAAGACCAAACAGGTCTTGAACTCCTTGCAGGTGTAGCAGAAGTGAAAGAAACTAACCGTTCAGTCTGTGATTGCATTGTAGGCAATTGCAGGTGTTGCAAAGATCACTGAAGGATATAATCCTGCAACATGGATGCTGGAAGTTAGCTCCCCTCTATCTGAGGCTCGCTTGGAAATAAATTTTGCTGAAATTTATGCTAATTCTGGTCTTTATAGGTATGGAACTCAGTCATTCAGCGTAACTCTTCGCCATTTTAATCAGCGGTTGTCATTTACATTAAAACAAATGCATATTTCATTCAAATGAGCACCAAAAATACAGTTGTTTTCATTCATACTATCCACACTGAACTCCTGTTTGTTAAATATGACCAGGGAAAACCAAGAACTTATTAAGGAATTGAGCGTTCCTCCGCTGGGCTATGAGGATCTCTCATTTCCTACGAAGTACTCTCAGAATTTCTACAACCAATGTGTTGCAAACATCTGGAAGCAATATAAATCTTATTGGAAAAATCCATCCCACAACGCCATGCGCTATCTTATGACTTTGCTCTATGGGCTTGTCTTTGGCACGGTGTTTTGGCAAAAAGGAACAAAAATGTATGATCCCATTTTGTTGCTACAGTTGAGAGTTGAGACTAGTGCTATTGAAAGACCCGATACATTAGCTCTTATGGAGACACTAACACTTTTGCACGTTTTTGATTTGTGGGCAGTGATTCACAGCAAGATTTGTTCAATCTACTTGGAGCCACTTATGCTGCTGTCTTCTTCCTTGGGGCTGCCAATTGCTTTACAGTTCAACCTGTTGTGGCAATTGAGCGAACAGTTTTCTACCGTGAAAAGGCGGCAGGGATGTATTCTCCATTATCCTATGCATTAGCTCAGGTAATTTCTTCTTAATCTGATGCTCATTTTGATCAAAATTTCATTGCTCTGGATGCATTGAGCATGTTGTGGATGAAAGGTATGATCAAAATACAAGGAGCATACATTTCAATGTTGCTTGGTTCTTGATTAATCAGCAAAAATCTGGGAAGCAATTTGTAACCAGTACCAAAACTAGAAAACCAAAAAAGAATTAGCATTAGTATACTTGGTAAAACAAGATAAAAATTTCCAATGAGTTAATTTTGCTTGTGTAGTTCTAATGTGGAGGTTTTCTGAACATTTTGGATATGAGCAAATTTAAACCCATCCGTTCTCAACATTGTGCAAATTTGGATTTGTGCAGACAAGCGTGGAGATCATCTACAACATCCTGCAGGGGTGTCTATACACAATCGTCATCTATTCGATGATTGGATATGAGTGGAAAGCTGACAAGTTCTTGTATTTCCTGTTCTTCATTATCTCAAGCTTCAACTACTTCACATTGTTTGGCATGATGTTGGTGGCAATGACCCCATCCTCGCTGCTCGCAAACATACTGGCAGGCTTTGCAGTTCCTCTTTGGAATTTGTTTTCTGGATTCCTCGTCTTCAGAGTGGTATGCAAAGCCTTATATTAATCGCGTTGTCGACCAACCAAAAATCTTTAATTGCCGATGGTTGTTGTTACTATTGCAGGCAATACCAATCTGGTGGAGGTGGTACTACTGGGCCGACCCGGTGTCCTGGACCATCTATGGCGTCGTTGCGTCGCAGTTTGGCGAGAGCACCGGCTCTATTTCGGTCCCCGGCGGGAGCCCAGTTTTAGTGAAGAAATTTTTGCATGATAATCTGGGAATGCGGCACGATTTCCTTGGCTACATTGTGCTAGGCCATTTCGCCTACATCATTGCCTTCTTCTTCGTGTTCGGCTATTCCATCAAGGTCTTGAACTTCCAGAAACGTTAGGCAGCGTGCACTTTTCTTGTTGCTACAGAAGCAATCTAGTGCAGAGTGTGCATATTACAAGCAGTAGGAATGAGAGACATTCCATAGCCTGAAGTAATGTTATGTAAATGAGATTTAATAGGGATTGCATAGTCTAGTGCAAGTGTGTATATTGTAACGGTAAGAGAAATACTTCCTAGGCAACGGTGTCAAAAAAATATACTCCATTAACATATATGGGATATTCCATTTTTTGTATCTTGACTGTCAGTGCCAGAATCTAAGTTTGGTCTTCAGGCGTCTACCGGATATTCATGACCTTGGAGCGCGAAACTCGTATTTCTCTCACTCCCACACAAAATATCATTCATCCTGCAGAATGAGGAGGATCTTGTGAACATTAAAGAAAAGCTAATTGTTAGGTTGATCTCCATCACGTACGAGCCCAACGGCTCGACGTGCCCTTTGACCGCGCCCTGATCGGGGGCCCAACCGTTCGCTGGTTGGTGGGCCCCTGTCACCTGCACTATATAGAGTGGTGGGGGCCGGTGGCACTCGGTACGAGGTTGCCCTGAGCTGTCACTCGCCCCACCAGATGACCCACCAATTAGGGTTAGTGCAGTGCTGAGGGGAAGATCCGCCGCCACCACTCCCTCACCCATCCGCCGCCATCACCATGTCGACGTCGACGGGTTCGTCGTTCTCCAGGAGAAGGTAAATGCTAACAGTATCCTCTCCTACCCGGTAACGATCTACTCTAGGCGATCTAGCAATTACATCATTGGTATCAGAGCCATTGTTCCTAGTCGTAGATCTTTGATCCGGGAAAAGAAAAGCAAAGAAAATAGAAATGAAAATCCTAACCCGCCACAAACCCTAATCCTTGATCTGATCGAGAAAGGGCAAAGAAAAGAAAGCGTCACCGGCACCTCGCCGGCAATGCAGCGCCGCCATCTGGCCGCGCCTAACCCTGTAGCGCGCCTAACAGAGTACCAGATGGGTGCCTAACAGAGTAACAGATGGCGCCTAACCCTGTACCCAACCACACGGGGCAGAGAGACAAGACACCGGTTGCGGGTGGCAACCGCCGCTGCTGCTCGTCGTCGCCGGCAAAGGGCGCCGCCATTGAGCCGCTTGACGACGGTGCGTTCAACCGTGAGTGCACGCACGCGCCCGCGAGAGGGCCAGAGGAGCGCCACTGCATCTCCTCGTGGTCGTGGCCATCGGGTTCTTGGTGCAGGAAGAAAAGAACAGAGGGGCGGGTTCCGCCGTGCGGGAAGAAAAGGGCAGGGGGCGGGCTCAGCCGTAGCCGGCCTTGGACTGGGCGGCATCGTTGCCTAGTTGCCGTCAGAACACGGCCTCGCCGCCAGTGCAGCGCGGGCGCGCGGTTTTCTCTCCGCCGCCGCCAGCGAGCGGGAGACCGAGCTGGGGGAAATGTGGGGGTTAGGTTTAGGGTTTTTTTCTGGCCGGTTCGGCCACCTATATACGGGCCTATATCCACGCGTGACCGTCGGATGAAATCCGACGGCCAGGATAGACGCGCGTGAGGAGCACAGGCCAAGCAGGCTGCGGGCCGCCTGGCAGGCCCTAGGCAGGCCACGGGCCACGTTTTGGGCCGACGAGAAAAGGCGCACCGTGCGGTGCGCAATGGTCTGGCGCTTCGTGGGCCGTGGGTCGCGGAGCGTTTTTGGCCTATAAACAGTTTTTATTTTTTAATGATTGCAGAGGCATATTTTAGACATTTTGGCTATTTTTTGGCCGGTTTTTGTGTAGTTTTTCCTAACAAATTGAACCAACGAGATATTTGTTTTAGGAAATGAACAGTAATAGAAATGCTTCTGAAAGTTTTAAGTTTCCGCTGCAAATAGTTAAAGATGCATTTTAAATTTGAAAAATGTAAAAGTGATGATTAAAATTTAAAAAAGTTGATTAAAAGTGATTGTTGAAACAATTATGATTCTGTCATTTTATGGCCAACGTTATTAATGGCATGATCATGTTTTGTTAAAATAATATGTGCAAAAGTGACAATTAAATTTTCAAAGAGATGATTAAAGTAATTATTGTGACAATTATGGTTATGTTATTTTGGACCAACGTTATTAATGACATGATCATGTTTTTGTTGCAATAAGGTGTGCATTTATCTCTATTTTCTGCCCAACGGTGATATAGATTTAAATTGCACAAACAGTTGTATGTTTTAATTTTGACCAACGTTGAATTATTGCATGCAATTGTTATTATGATCTCATTTCATTGTGGTTTAAAGGAGGGTACTACTTGATGAGCTGCATCAAGGATGTTTCAACCTGAGGAGACAACTACACTGAATGGAGAAAGAAGGTTGATTTGTGCTGAGGTGGACTGGGTTCCCACAGCCGGTCAGACCAAAAGATCCAGCCAGAAATGACAAGGATGATGATGCTGCATGGCAGAATGAAAAGTGGCTAAGTGCCAATAAAAAAGTGCAATGTCATTTATAAAGAATACAATTGAGAACGTTATTGTGGGCTCAATTACAGAGTATGCTTCCGTAGGGGAGTATCTTTAAAGAATAAAGAGCCAGTTCACTGGTTCTTCAAAGATATGTGCGACCCAGCTGCTGAGGCAACTGGTGACAGAAAAGTACACATGCACAGGAAGGACATGTCAAGTGTGCCATATGGTGTAATAATGCTTATGTGGGTGTTGTTTCACTTCACAATGAGCTTGATTTATTATCCATGCGTGAAAAAGTGTTGTCTGTGTGTAATATGAATGAGCAAACATTCGCGTCGGAAAAAGAACAAAAAAAAGAAAAAGAACTGATGAATCATCGAAATTATAGCACTGTCGCTTAGGCCATATTTCGAGGGGGAGAATAGAAAGGCTCGTTCAAAATGATATTCTTCCCCCATTAGAATTCTCAGACATAGAACAATGCAGAATAGAAAGGCTCGTTAAAAATGATATTCTTCCTCCATTAGAATTCTCAAACATAGAACAATGCATCGGCTGCATTAAAGGAAATTTTGTAAAGCAAATTAAAAAGGGTGCAAATCGAAGCACCGCAACACTAGAAATAATTCACACTGATATATCTGGACTATTTCCGGTGAAAAGTGTGGATGACTATGATTCGTTCATAACATTCACGGATGATTACTCCCGATTTGGTTATATTTATCCAATCAAAGAAAGAACAGAAGCGTTAGATAAATTTAAAATATTCAAAGCTGAAGTTGAAAATCAGCATGATAAAAGAATATAGATAGTTAGATCTGTTCGTGGAGGGGAGTACTACGGTCGACATACTCCATATGGCCAAGTCCCTGGACCTTTTGCAAGGTTCTTACAGGAGACTGGAATACTCGCCCAGTATTCTATGCCGGGCGGAGCTCAGCAGAATGGGGTAGCTGAAAGGCGCAACCGTACCCTTATGGATATAATGCGCAGTATGATGAGCTATTCCACCCAACCATTGGGATTGTGGATTGAGGCGTTAAAAACCGCCATTCATATTCTAAACAGAGTACCAAGCAAATCGATGCCCAAAACACCGTATGAGCTATGGACATGGAGAGTGCCTTCTCTAAACCACCTGAAAGTGTGGGGGAGCCCTGCTGAGGCCAAAGTATTTAATCCAAATATCGCAAAATTAGATATCAAAACAGTCAGCTGCCATTTTATTGGCTATCCTGAAAAGTCAAAAGGTTATCGTTTGTACTGTCCAGAGAAATACACAAAGTTTGTGGAAACGATACATGCTATCTTTTTAGAGGACGAAATGATGAGGGGGAGCATGGTAGCTTGGAAAATTGATCTTGAGGAGAAGAGGGTGCACACACCTAATCTGATGACTCAGGAACCATTTTTGCGCTACCATGTGCACCTACACCGATAATCCCTGCGATTATGGTGTAAGCGCCTGTTGTGACTCCACCCATGACAACGATGAGTGAAAATTCGGAACATGTCCGTCAGGAGCCGAATGAACCATTTGTTGAGCATGAAAGGGAGCAACAACAGCCACCTCCAGAAGCTGAGCCACAAGTTGAGGAACATAATGCTCCAGAGAATGAGGCCCCTAGAAGGTCTACAAGAGCTAGAAAATTAGCCATTTCGACTGATTACAAAGTTTACAACACAGATTCAGTTCATATGGAAGGTGATACCACTTCATATGAAGAAGCCATGAGAAGCCCAGATTCATCAAAGTGGGTGTAGGCCATGGAAGACGAAATGAGATTGATGAGTGCCAACAATATTTGGGACTTAGAGAATATTCCTAAAGGAGCCAAAACAGTGGGCTGCAAATGGGTCTACAAAATAAAATATGACTCCAATGGGAATGTAGAAAAGTACAAATCACGACTTGTGGCAAAAGAATTTACACAAAAAGAAGGGGTAGGTTAGAATGAGACATTTTCTCCACTCTCATGTAAGGATTCCTTCAGAATCATAATGGAACTAGTTGCACATTTTGATTTAGAGTTGCATCAAATGGATGTAAAGACGGCATTTCTAAACGGGGATTTAGAAGAAAATATCTACATGAAACAACACAAGGGTTTTATCATGGAAGGCAAGGAAGAAATGAGATGCCGCCTAAAGAAATCCATTTATGGAGTAAAGCAAGCCTCCAGACAGTGGTATCTAGAATTTAATGAAATAATTAAGAGATTTGGATTTAAAGAAAATATTGAGGACAACTGCGTTTATGCAAAGTTTAAAAGTGGGAAATATATTTTCCTAATCTTGTATGTGGATGATATTCTGCTTGCGAGCAGTGATGTTAGTCTACTGCAAGAGACAAAGAAGTTCTTGTCCTCAAATTTTGATATGAAAGATCTTGGTGAAGCATCATATGTTTTGGGCATAGAAATTCACCGAGATAGGAAAAATTGAGTATTACGACTATCGCAAAAGGCTTATTTAGAAAATATATTAACTAAGTATAATATGCATAAGAGCAATGCCACATTTGCCCCTATAGACAAGGGTGACAGTTTTGGGAAATTTCAAAGTCCCCAAAATCAATATGAGCTCGATGAAATGAAAGCGGTTTCATATGATTCGGTCATTAAGCCTACAGTATGCACAAGTGTGCACTCGCCCTGATTTAGCTTTTATCACCGGAGTACTCGGTAGATATCAAGAAAATCCGGGCTTTGAACACTGGAAAATGGTAAAGAATGAATTGTGTTATGTGAAAGGCACAAGGAACTACATGCTAACATACAGAAGATCTGATTCCCTAGAAATAAGAGGGTATTCAGATGCAGATTTTGCGTGAGGTAAAGATGATAGAAAATCCACATCTGGATACATATTCACTCTCGTAGGGGGAGTTATTTCATGGAGAAGATCCAAACAGACGATAGTTGCATCATCCACGATGTATGCAAAATTTATAGCATGTTATGAAGCCACGGGGCAGGCATTCTGTATAAAAAATTTATACCCGACTTGAAAGTGGTAGATTGTGTTGACAAACCACTAAATATGTACTGCAACAATGACCCCGCAGTAATTTATGCTCACAACAACAAGTCGAGTACAACTACGAAACCGATTGAGGTTAAGTATTATATTGTGAAACACAAGGTCCAGGATCAAACTATAAGTCTCGAGCATATAAGTACAAAAGATATGTTTGCGGATCCGCTAACGAAAGGCTTACCACCCAGCGTGTTCAAGGAACACGTAGCCGGCATGGGTTTAAGGGAAAGTCTTACCTATCCTGTATCATAAGAGACCCAAAAGTAAAAAAAAACTGTTACAAAACAGATAAGTGTATTGTGGCTGTCTGATTCTATCGGCAGTAGAGCTGTGACGATGAAACATGCCCTATGGACTGATCCAAAATGAAACGAATAAAATAAAAATATAAAGTTAAAAGTAAATTTGAGATCAAAGGGGAGAATGTTAGGTTGATCTCCACCACGTACGATCCCAACGGCTCGACGTGCCCTTTGACCGCGCCCTGATCGGGGGCGCCCAACCGTTCGCTGGTTGGTGGGCCCCTATCGCCTGCACTATATAGAGTTATGGGGGCCGGTTGCACTCGGTACGAGGTTGCTCTGAGCTGCCACTCGCCCCACCAGATGACCCACCAATTAGGGTTAGTGAAGTGTCGACGGGAAGATCCGCCGCCACCACTCCCTCACCCATCCGCCGCCGTCACCATGTCGACGTCGACGGGTTCATCATTCTCCAGGGAGAAGGTAAATGCTAACAGTATCCTCTCCTACCCGGTAACGATCTACTCTAGGCGATCTAGCAATTACATCACTAATTAGTGTTTTTATTCGTAAAGCTAGTGTTTTTCAACTCTAAAGAAAAGCTAATGTTTTTTCTTCTTCTTTTTGCTTTGCTGTTGTGAACATTAGTGAATAATGAAGCCCTGCGATTCCTTAAAAATCTAATGTTTTTCGTGGTCTTTTTTGGCTTGGCTCTGGAGCGGGCGAGCGGCCATGACCATTTTGAACGACCCAATGCCACAATTTCTGCAGGCTCGGCACCGTCGTGCGTTTGGTTGAATTTTCCAATCAATTTCTGCGGTGTTAAAGCAGAGTCTCAATCAAAAACTCCGCAAGCAGCGCTTTCAGTGCATCTCTAACGGCAACCATTTTGGAACGCGCGGTCAAAATATGGGTCTGCACCCAGGCCCAGCGGGCTGACGCTAGTGACTGGCATGTCTGCCGAGACGCAAACGCGACCCAAATATGCGCTGCGTTTGCGTCTGCGTGGTCGCGTCGAGTGACCGGCATTCCTCATGTATGGCCCGCACGCCAGTGGATCAGCCGCCGCTCACATTCCCGCAAGAAGCCACTCGCAGTCCCAAAAAAATCGAATTTGGGCGGCACCAGCACCCCAGCCCTACGATGGACGTCCTCGCCTTAGCTGCCATGGAATCCGAACAAACCACCGCAGCCACCACCCCAACCGCCGCCCCAACCCCGATGGAGACCGCATCTCCCGCGAGCTCAAAGCGTCCCAGCACCGGCGGCCGCGAAACAAAAGCCAATGCGCCAAAGAAGGTGCTGATGAAGGAGGAGAAATGTGTCGAGGCCGCGAAGCGACGGGGTAGGCACAATAATCTGAAGGAGAGAAAAGACGTGACGGTGGTCGCATATCTGGTGAGGGTAGCCACCCAATTGGCTTGGGAGATGCAGGCGAAATACAACACCTAGGTTGGCATGCCTCTTGGCTTCGCGGAGGCTATGCTATATATCAAGCAATAGAGGATCTTCGGTGTCACTCCCCCGGTCTCGTCGGTGAGCTTGGTAAGTCCCCACATGTGTCCCGGAATGCCTTCCGCCCGTGCGCAGGTTCACGCGGCGTCCCGGTTCGCCTCTGGTGCCGCGCCGGTCCAGTTCCTGACCTCAACCAGACGCCAAGAAGTGGTGACTCGTGCCCAGCCATGACACACAAGATGCGAGCGGTACCGGAGGAGAACATGTCGGTGCCCCGCAACCTATATGAGGAAATGCCACCATCCACCCCGAAGATGGATGACGTGGTACATTCGCTCTCAATCTCTCGGTCTGGAATATTTCATTCTTCTATCGTCCGGTGATTCGTAGGCCTACTAGGCGGGACGCGGGGAGGAAGATATTGCGGCCATGATCTACGATGGCGGCTTCATATGCGAAGGCGGCGCTGGGACAAGGACGCATGAACCCATCCCAGAGACGCATGATCAGTGGCACACACGCTAGATGAGGCAGACATCGATGACGAACGACTGGTTGGAAAAATCTTGTGGAGAAGTTTGAAGCAAAAACTGGAAAGAAGTAAAAGAGGCTTCAACCAAAGAATAAAATGGAACAATATGAAGAAAGAGTACACATGGTTCATGGAGTTGAAAATTTCTGCTACTAAACTTGGGATGATGCAAAGCAAATTGTTGATGCTTCTAAAGAATAGCGGGATGAACATATTCAGGTAAGAAAAGTACCATATTTATATCTTTTATTTAGACTTATATATATATCAAATTTCAGAGATGCAACATTCATGGTAAATGTATAAAATGCAACCATGTGAGGTATAAGAAGCATGGACCGAAGCATTTGGCTGATTTGCATGTGTTTTCAGAGAAGATACATGTAACAGGGGCTAGTGCAAGTTGTCGTGGAGATATATCTGGTGATGAAAGCAATGATGATGATGCGGAAGAGGAACATAAAACTGATGATAGTCGTGAAATAAAGTTGGATTATTTGAAGAAACCAAAAGCAAACAAGAAGGATAACATACAAAGAAATGAACGCGCCGGGGCAGCTCGGGAGAAACCTTAACCGTCGTTGCCCTACCCCTCCTCCACTCCCTCCCCCCCCCCCGCCGTTGCCGCCGAAGGAAGCCGGTGGGCATCCTCTCCCGGCAGACGATGGTGGCAGGCTCTCATCTCTGAGCCCAACTGGTGGTGGCGGGGGCCTCCTACTCCTCGTGTGGTGGGATCTCTGGCTTAAGCTTCACAGCGGCCCTGCCGCCCTGGACAACGCGGCTCGTCAATCGGAGATGCGCGCTGAGTCGGCGCCTAGAACTTCTTCGGCGACCTTGCCGTTGTGGCCGCAAGGGTGGCACCTTGCCGGGTTCAGGGGACTCGGTACAGTTAACCTGTCATCTCCACGTGCTGCGACAGGTGGTGGCCGTGCTCGCTGAGATCTTTGGTGTGCTGCTGGGAGCCAGCGAGCGTTGGTGTGGGGGCCTGTCGATCTTCTTAATAAAGGTAGTGGTCCTTGGGTTCTTCTCGCGCCAAGACAACGTACTGCTTGATGATGGCCCTTATTGATCTGGCCGGTGATGACTTCCGGAAGGCTCCATCGACAATCTCTATTGGGCACCTGATGCATGTAAATTGCTGGATCATATTGGATTCAGTGTGTGCACCCATATTTATGGTCGTGCGGATTCATCAGGGAGTGACACGAAACTTTGCTAGGTGTTGCCATCATGGGACGTGTCGGTTTTTGATTTCCATGGAGAAGATAGTTGTGGAGAATATCATGGTGGATGAGGTCTGAGGTCTAGTAATAACAGACTGGGTCTTCGTGGCGATGAGGATTTTGCTTGGTGTTTCTTAACTTGCAGGGAGTGACATCGGAAAACGAGCGACAGCACAGGAGGATTACATAGTCTTATCTTTTAGGGTGAAAATCCACGGTGCTTGTTGAAGGAATTATTTTGAAAGAGCGGACTTGCTTTAGGGTGAAAATACATGGTCCTGCCTTAATTGGTTGTGCTTGGAAATGAACTTGTTGATGGAATTGTTTTGTAAGCACGGACTCCGAGTACTGTCTTGGTAGTGGTTTGTGTTGCAGCTACAAGGTTTTGATCACCGTAGCGGGATCTTTTGTTTTTTTCCTTTTTGTAGTAGGCATCCGTAATCTCTTTAGGACATTTCGTTGTTGTAGAGGCTGGGTATAATTGGTATCTTCATGATATTAATATATTTTGTTTGTTGGAACAAAAAAGCAAACACGAAGCTCAAGGAAAATGCCAATGAGGAGGAAGCAAACAAGAAGTCAATAAAGATAAAGATGAGAAGAGCCTCTTTTACCGAGTGTACGTGAAGACATGTTAGAAGAGAGGAATTGCAGCTAATAAGATTTTTTCAAGTGTGAAACATCATCGGCTCCTCCAACAAACCATGTACCTTCTATTACGGATGTCATATAGATGGTGAAAGATTTTGGGGTGCTCGTGGTGACAAGGGGAGTGGAATGGTAGGTTTAATTCGGGTAGGGGTGGTCTGGAGGTGACAAATTTGGGTGGAGGCCGAATGGGGGAATCAAGCTCGCCGTCGATGAGCTAGCGCTCAAGTGGAGCTGGGTTTTGGCGAGAGGTGAGTTGAGAGGGATAGGGATGTGTTTTTACACTAGGTGAGGTCAAGGGCGTGCTCTATTTAAAGGGGGAGATTTTGGCTATGGTACCTACCGAGCGGTTGAGAACACACTCGTCCGGGACAGGGCATGTGGGGCGACTGCTTATCCGATGGTGCGCACATTTGGGCATGCCAGGACCGACAGTCGATGATTTTGGAGGTCGTGATGATGGGTTGGAGGTGATTCAAAGCCTTGTCTGCGCAATATTTAATTTCCAACACCTTTTCAAACTAAAAATTTCAAATTCAAAAGTTTGTGAACTAGGAAATTGTTAAGATGGGGTTTTCACCCTTGTGTTCCAAATGTATAATACAAGATTTTTGTAAACCACGATTCTGTCAGATTTGAAACTTTGTAAAGTAAAGATTTTCAAAATTCAAATTAGTATAAACAAACATGGTAGATTTTGAAGATGCAAATGAAAATATTTTGAGGTGTGGGTTGTTGCAGTGGATGACCCACACAAAATTCAACATTTTATCTTACCACCATTTTCCCAAATTCAAAACTTTGTAATTGTACAAATTATAAAATTCAAAATAGCGCAGAATGGTTTTGGAAGATTTTGAAAGGGTTTTTGAAAATTAAAAGATTTCCAAGCTTTGCCAAGGTATGAGAATTAAAGAAGCCATAAGAAATTCAAATGAAAAATTGAAATAAGGAAAAAAAATGTTTTGTTTGGAAAACTTTAAAGAGAGACAACATTTGGGGTGTTACAAGCATGAAAAGGGGATGAAGCGTGTGTAGAACATTTTAGTTATCTGATTTCTTGAGTTGTCGCGAGAACCATTTGTCTTGTCGTGTGAACCATTTTCCTTGTCGTGTGAACCTTTTGTTGCATGAGCTTCCTACGAGTGTTGTTGCCGCAATGTTTGTGATCTCAACATAATATTCTTGCTTCCATAATTTTTAAATTGGTGTTATTAACTTTGTTGCCATGTTTTTTTGAACTTGAACATATTGATATGTGTGAAGATGGATGCAAGCATGGGAGATTTGGCCAAACAAGGGCATGAGAAACTTGTTCTTCTAGTTGAGCTTGCTGAGCTCACACAACTCGCTACCTTCCTTGGGAACATGGGTTACCTCTATACTGAGTGTTATTTGCACAATGACACATATAGAGAAGCTCTTGAGACTGGACTTCAATGGTGATGGCTCCAAATGCAGGAGATCAATTGTAGTATTTTTCAATAAGAAAGGTTGTCAAAACCACGGGGAGCTGAAGGTATTGGTTAGCGAATTTGACAAGTAAACAATAATAATAATGCAATATTTTGGTGCTTTGGGTGTATAGCTAGTTTGCAACAAAATGAAGTGCAGAAAGTAAATAACAATATGCAAATGCTCTCAATGAGAGAAAGCCCAATCCTCTAGGCAGCAAGAGAACAAGCTCAAGTGTGTGTGTGTGCGCGCGCACGTGCTTATATCAGACAAGTGTTCCCGAGAGCGGCATGGATTTAATAGCATTTAGAGTTCTACACACCATGGTAAATATTTTGTCAGGTTCCATTCCATTAGGGGCGGAGCCTAAATTAGGTGCAGCCATAGATATGAGCAAATGCACCCCTTATGATGCGTCCTAGAGCCATTCTCATGTGCAAATATAGGAATCATTAATACATAAATGTCCCACCATAGCAATTAGTTCATTGGTCCCCGACATAAACCTCTCTAATTCAACTCAAAGTATTAGAAAACGGTTTCTGTTATTCGGTCTCTTCCAACACTCATTCATTACATTAAAGTGCAACCCTATGAGCTCATATAGGTGAAGTAATATGTAGTCGAAGTTCGCATAAAACCATCATAGAACAACATAAAAGATAAAAAACTTGACCAAATACTCATTGCACATCATATACAATCGTAGCTAGATCATCCTATGCTCTCGGAAACGTGGGGAACTACGCACAAGTGTCAAACATGATATGGACTAGAGGCATAATGATTACAACACAATCTGATTATATAATCTCTCCACCAAATAATGATAAAGTACCAATCACAAATATATAACTAGCCCTTAAAATAAAACCATGGGTTCAATCAAACACAAACTATGTGGGTGATGAAGTCGATCTCCTAGATGGTGATGGTGGTGGTGATGGCGCAGATGGAGATGTTGATAGAGATGCCTCCCCGTACGTCAAGGAGGAGTGGTGATGACGATGACGTCGATTTCCCCTTCACCGGAGGCACCGGTGCGACAGGATCTGCCCTTTCTCGGAGTAGGAGAGGACTTTCGCATCCGCCACCACCTCAATAAATCTTGGGAAAATATGGCTCAGCTTTTTGGGTGAAACGGAGGCGTCTGTATAAACGGGGGCCGAGGCGACGCTCGAGGGATAAACGAGCATGGGTGGTGCGCCCAAGTAGGGGGGCCCACCTGTGCTCTTTTGTCCCTCATGGCCTCCCTCGCGTTCTTCTTTGGCCCATGGTCCTTCCTGTGAAAAATTGATCAAGTATTTTTTTTTTATTCGATTTTTAGATGTCCAGGTCCATGAAACAGCAAAAAAACAAAAAAAGAGGTTTTCTGCCTCGCAGAAATTAAATACCAATGAAAGGGACTTTGTAGGAAAGTCCCGAAAATCAACTAAAAATGCATAAATAATGATATATGATGGCAAATGTCAATAAAATAATCATATATGTAACAATATTAATGATGCAAAATGCACGTATCGACTGGGTCATGAGATGTTTTGGTTGTCCTAGATATTTTTACAAGATGTTTCACATGCTCCTTGGGTGTTCAGAGCACTCCATGATTTGCTTGTCTCTACCTATGGATTGAAATCAACCAACAATGCATCATCAGTCGAGCCAATGGCTATGTTCTTATAGATTTTTGCACGACTGCAAACATTTACACAAGTTGAAAACCAACTTATAAGGTCCCTATGGACAGTTCACACAAAGTTCAAGGAAGTATTTTGTTTGTGCGAGTTGTCAAGAGACAAAATCAAACCAAGAGATCCTACTTTCAGTAGAGAGCATGCAACGGTTAAGGAAGATCGTCTTTGGCCTCACTTCAATGGAGCTATTGGTGCTATAGATGGGTCACATGTACCATGTTCAGTTTTTGTAGAGGAGGTGATTTACCACACATGTCAACATGGGTATCTATCTCAGAATGTACTTGCCATATATATGTGATTTTTACATGAGGTTTACCTTTGTGTTTGCTGGTTAGCCGAGCTCCGCACATGACACAAAGATTCTACATCGCACATTAGAAAATTTCCTTCATTTCCTCTACCTGCTAAAGGTATAACATTATTATTTATGATACAAATAATGTATTGTTATTTTCCTATGCTCACTTCATGTTTCTTTTCAAGAAAATACTACCTTGTGTATCCCGGTTATCCAAACCGAACTGGATACCTTGCTCCTTTCAAAGGGAGTACGTACAATCTATCGGAGTTCCGTAATTCTCACCTTGTACATAGAATCATATCATTCTTGCTTGCATAGAGTTGCACACCTTTATCCGCGATAGCAAATTGCGCATGCGGTTTCAAACTCGTTTGTGGATTTTCTAAATGAGCGCCAGGTTAGAATTACCGAGACACACAGTGATGCTTACGAAATTGGATGGTGTGGAGGTAGAAAGCAATGACGGATTCCAATGGAAAACCATTTGCACTGCACCATTGTTGGAAGTTGCTCGAGCATGTTGATAAGTGGAAAGGCTTTGCTACTATTAGATGATGCTAGTGATGAGGAGAATGGAGGAAGGAATAATTGGAAGCCATATAGTAACAAGAAGGCAAAGGAGAAGATTAAGCTTGACGCCGAAGCATCAAAGTTGGCTCAAAAGATTGATGAATTTGTGAAGTCAAGGGAAAAAATGACGGTCAAGACATTGGAAGCAAAGATGATCATGAGTGAAAAGATGAATGAGATGAAGCAACCTAGGTGGCAAGCAATTATGGACTTGAAGGAGAGGAATCTGGCAATTTACGAGAGGAAAGCAATGATGGAGATTGTTACCGAGGAGAATAGAACAATGATGATGGATCCGACCACCATATGTGCCTACACAAGAGAGTGGTGGGATATGAGGAGGCTCAAGATCATTGAAAGGAGAAGGCAAATCCGTGTTGATGCTTCAGTTGCGGTGAGTGGTGGTGCATATGTAGTTGATGATGATTTGGCTGCAGCGAGTGGTGATGTCCCCGGAGGTGCTACCGGCGATGGTCCCGTGGCTTGAGCTTGCCTTTTTCGTGGTGGTGGTGAATGATTGCGTTATTGTGATGTTTTGCACATATTTTGGAAGAATTTGGATGCGAAAATTTCTTTCAAACTATGTCACATTGTTTTGTTTCATTGATTACAGTTTCTGTTTAACGGCTGCCATCGCCGGAAAGAATCTCATAAACTAAAACTGTAAATTTTGTAGTTATCGTTTACGGGATCTGTCCGAAGGCAGCTAGCGCGAGCACCTAAGTCACAGTTTTTCGTGGTTTGTAAATAAGTTTTTACAGACCGTGCTTCAGGGACCGAGATTTACACGATATGGAAGGGATGCTCTAGCAAACTACCACGCTAAGGGCATCTCCAACGACCCGATGTAAACGAATGCAGTGTATGTTTGCGTCCCCGCGGTCGAAAATGGGTCTGCCCGATGCAAACTGTCTGGTCTATCCATGGGCCCCGCACACCACGGACAGAGAAATCGAACAATGTTCGCTCACATCCCCCGCCCCTTCTTTGCAGCCCTAGGGCAACACCGCCACCCCAGAGCCATCGCACCACATCGCCGTAGTCAACCAGGTCTCTTCGTGCCATGCCTCCTCGGTCCAGGCTTGGAGCTAGGGTAGTTGATAGGTCCTGCCTGCGTCACTCGTGTCCTTGTAGGCTGTGCATATGCAGGGAGCGCCTGCCGGCCTCGACGTCCAAGACCTGATCGATAAATTGCCAGTATGATCCCGATGTACTTTTCAGACGCCATTTATGTCCATTTTGTGCCACCTTGACTTGCTATTGATGCAATGTTGGTGCCTAGCATATGGACATCATGCAATCGCTCGAGAGGCTTCGTAGGGAATGCATTGACAACTCTTGCGACGATGAGTCCGACGAGACGTTGCAACTCATGGTTGCTGCAGCCTCCATCCTCCACGAGCACCATGAAAAGCAAATGCCGGTGTATCGGGGCTCGACGAAGGGCCTCCAGGGCAACATGCCAGACAAACGAGTCGGCGGGCATGCCCGGCTCTATAAAGACTACTTTGACCTCACCGGTTCGATGTACAAGGAACACATGTTCCGGCGTCGGTACGTGATGTCAAGATACTTGTTCATGATCATTCTGCAGGGGCGTCAGAGACTACGGCCCCTACTTCCAATGCACGCCCGGTGCCACTGGTAAGCTAGGCTTTATCTCTTACCAGAAATGCTCTGCAACTATTCACATGCTTTCATGTGGAATTCCAGGTGATGATGTCTACGGGTGCTTCTATTCTTGTAGACAGTGTTGGGCCTTCAAGAGCTGAGGTTTGTAGAACAGCAGCAAGTTTCCCTTAAGTGGATCACCCAAGGTTTATCGAACTCAGGGAGGAAGAGGTCAAAGATATCCCTCTCAAGCAACCCTGCAATCACGATACAAGAAGTCTCTTGTGTCCCCAACACACCTAATACACTTGTCAGATGTATAGGTGCACTAGTTCGGCGAAGAGATAGTGAAATACAAGTGGTATGAATGAATATGAGCAGTACTAACGGCGCCAGAAAAGTGCTTGCTGGCGTGCAGTTGATGGTAGTAATATTGCAGGAAGTAAAGATGCAGTAAAACAGTAAACAAGCGATAATTGCAGTATTGGGAACAAGGCCTAGGGATCCTACTTTCACTAGTGGACACTCTCAACATTGATCACATAATAAATAAATAACTTCTCCTCACTTGTGCTACACATACTCTTGTTTGATAACAAACACCATTCATTGTGTAGGGCTACAAGAGCTCCCTCAAGCCGGAGTTAACAAGCGCCACAACATTCGGCATTCATATTTAAGTAACCTTTAGAGCATAATAGATCTTTGCAATTTAAACCGAGTACTAACATAGCATACACACTGTCACCTTTACACTATGAAGGGGAATAAATCACATCAATACTATCATAGTAATAATTAACTCCATAACCTACAAGAGATTATGATCATAACCTACGCCAAGTACTACACGATGCACACACTCGTCACCATTACACCGTGAAGGAGGAATAGACTACTTTAATAACATCACAAGAGTAGCACATAGACTAATAGTGATACAAAGCTCATATGAATCTCAATCATGTAAGGCAACTCATGAGATCATTGTATTGAAGTACATAGGAGAGAGATTGACCACATAGCTACCGGTACAGCCCTTAGCCTCGATGGACAACTACTCCCTCCTCATGGGAGACAGCAGCATTGATGAAGATGGCGGTGATGTCGATGGAGAAGCCTTCCGGGGGCACTTCCCCGTCCCGGTGGCGTGCCGGAACAGAGACTCTTGTCCCCCAGATCTTGGCTTCGCGATGGCGGCGGCTATGGAAGGTTTCTCGTACCGTGGCTTTTCCGTATCGAAGATTTAGGTCAGGGGGCTTCTTATAGGCGAAGAGGCGGAGACGGAGGGGGTACGGAGCCACCACACAATAGGGCGGCGCGGCCAGGGCCTGGGCCGCGCCGGCCACATGTGTGGGCCCCCCAGGGCTACCCTCTGGCGGCTCTCGGGTGTTCTGGAAGCTTCGTGGAATTCTAAGATGCTGGGCGTTGATTTCGTCCGATTCCGAGAATATTTCCTTACTAGGATTTCTGAAACCAAAAACAGCAGAAAACAACAACTGGCCCTTCGGCATCTCGTCAATAGGTTAGTTCCGGAAAACGCATCAAAACGATATAAAGTGTGAACAAAACATGTAGGTATTGTCATAAAACTAGCATGGAACATAAGAAATTATAGATACGTTGGAGACGTATCAAGCATCCCCAAGCTTAGTTCCTACTCGCCCTCGAGTAGGTAAACGATAACAATGATAATTTCTTAAGTGACATGCTACCAACATAATCTTGATCAACATTATTGTAAAGCATATGAAGTGAATGAAGTGATAGTAAAGATAATGACTAAATAACTGAATCATATAGCAAAGACTTTTCATGAATAGTACTTTCAAGACAAGTATCAATAAGACTTGCATAACAGTTAACTCATAAAGCAATAGATTCAAAGTAGAAGGTATTGAAGCAACACAAAGGATGATTAAGTTTCAGCAATTGCTTTCAACTTGTAAAATGTATATCTCATGGATAGTTGTCAACATAAAGCAATATAACAAGTGCAATAGGTAAACATGTAAGAATCAATGCACAGTTGACACAAGTGTTTGCTTCTAAGATAGAAGGAATAGGTAAACTGACTCAACAATGAAGTAGAAGATAGGCCCTTCGCAGAGGGAAGCAGGGATTAAATCATGTGCTAGAGCTTTTTAAGTTTTGAAATCATAGAGAGCATAAAAGTAAAGTTTTGAGAGGTGTTTGTTGTTGTTAACGAATGGTAATGGGTACTCTAACTACCATATCAACCAGACTTTCAAGAGCGGTGATACGTCTCCGACGTATCGATAATTTCTTATGTTCCATGCCACATTATTGATGTTATCTACATGTTTTATGCACACTTTATGTCATATTCGTGCATTTTCTGGAACTAACCTATTAACAAGATGCCGAAGTGCCGCTTGCTCGTTTTCTCTGTTTTTGGTTTCAGAAATCCTAGTAACGAAATATTCTCGGAATTGGACGAAATCAACGCCCGTGGTCCTATTTTGCCACGAAGCTTCCG
>NC_061511.1:193180498-193250435 GCF_022539505.1 Lolium rigidum | reverse complement strand
TAGTGTTTTTATTCGTAAAGCTAGTGTTTTTCAACTCTAAAGAAAAGCTAATTTTTTTTCTATTTCTTTTTCTTTTGGCTTTGCTGTTGTGAACATTAGTGAATAATAAAGCCCTGCGATTCCTTAAAAACCTAATGTTTTTTAACCCTAAAAAGCCAATGTTTTTCGTGTTCTTTTTTGGCTTGGCTCTGGAGCGGGCGAGCGGCCATGACCATTTTGAACGACCCAATGCCACAATTTCTGCGGGCTCGGCACCATCGTGCGTTTGGTTGGATTTTCCAGCCAATTTATGTGGTGTTAAAGCATAATCTCAATCAAAAACTCCGCAAGCAGCGCCTTCAAGGCATCTCCAACGGCCCGAGCGACCATTTCGGACCGTGTGGTTAAAATTTGCATCTGCATCGGTTCGACGCACAGTGACCGGCCTGTTTGTCAAGACACAAACGTGACCTAAATATGCGCCGCGCTTGCGTCTGCTCGGTCATGCCAAGGGACCAGCGTTCCTCATGTATAGCCCGCACGCCAGTGGCTCAGACGCCGCTCACATTCCCGACAGAAACCACTCGCAGTCCCAAAAAACTCAAATTTGGGCGGCACCAACACCCCAGCCTTGTGATGGACGTCCTCCTTGCTGCCGCAGCCTCCATGGAATCCGAACAATCCACCGCAGCCACCGCCCCAACCGCCCCAACCGCCACCCCAGTCCCGATGGAGACCACATCTCCCGCGGGCTCAAAGCGTGCCGCCACCGGCGGCCGCGAAACAAAAGCCAAGGCGCCAAAGGGTGCTGACGAAGGAGGAGAAAGGTGTAGAGGCCAGAAGCGATGGGGCAGGCGCAAGAATCTAAAGGAGAAGAAAGACGCGACTGCGGTCGCACATCAGGCCAGGGTAGCCGCCCAATTGGCCTAGGAAATGCAGGCAAAAGCCAACACCAAGGTTGGCCTGCCTCCTGGCCTCGCGGAGGCCATGCTCTACATCAAGCAAGAGAGGATCTTCGGCGTCACTCCCCCGGCCTCATCGGTGAGCTCGGTAAGTTCCCATATGTGTACCGGAACGCCTTCCGCCTGTGCGCAGGTCCACGCGGCATCCCGATTCGCCTCCGGGGCCGCGCCGGTCCAGTTCCTGACCTCAACCAGACGCCAAGAAGCGGTGACTCGTGCCCAGCCATGACACACAAGACGCGAGCGGTACCAGAGGAGAACATGTCGGTGCCCCACAACCTATATGACGAAATGCCACCATCCGCCCCGATGATGGACGACACAGTACGCTCGCTCTCAAACTCTCGGTCTGGAGTATTTCATTCGTCTGACATCCAGTGATTCGTAGGCCTATTGGGCGGGACGTAGGGAGGGCGATATTGCGGCCATGACTTACGGCGGCGGCTTCATATGCGAAGGTGGCATCAGGATAGGTACGCAGGAGCCCATCCCAGAGACGTAGGATCAGTAGCACGCACGCTGGATGGAGCAGACATCGATGGTGAACGACTGGTTGGAAAAACCTTGTGGAGAAGTTTGAAGCAAAAACTGAAAAGAAGTTAAAGAGGCTTCAACTGAAGAATAAAATAAGACAATATGAAGAAAGAGTACACATGGTTCATGGAGTTGAAAACTGCTGCTACTAAACTTGAATGGGATGATGCAAAGCAAACTGTTGATGCTTCTAAAGAATAGCGGGATGAACATATTCAGCTAAGAAAAGCACCATATTTATATCTTTTCATTAGCTAACTTACATATATCAAAGTTCAGAGATGCAACATTCATGGTAAATGTATAAAATGCAACCATGTGAGGTACAAGAAGCATGGACCGAAGCATTTGGCTGATTTGCACGTGTTGTTTGAGAAGATACATGTAACATGGGCTAGTGCAAGTTGTCCTGGAGATATATCTGGTGATGAATGCAATGATGATGATGTGGAAGAGGTACATACAACTCATGATAGTCGTGAAATAAAATTGGATTATTTGAAGAAACCAACTGCAAACAAGAATGATAACATTCGAAGAAATACTCACGTCGCTCCCAGGGGCAACTCAGGCGAAATCCTAACCGTCGTCCCCCGCACCCCACCGTTGTCGCCGAAGGAAGCCGGCGGGAGAAGCCCCTCCCGGCAAACGATGGTGTCAGGCTCGCATCTCCGAGCGCGACTGGTGGTGGCGGGGGACTCCTACTCCTCGTGTGGTGGGATCTCTGGCTTAAGCTTCACGACAGCCCTGGACAACGCGGCTCGTCAATCGGAGATGCACGCCGAGTCAGCGCCTCGAACTTCTTCGGCGACCTTGCCGTTGTGGTTGCAAGGGCGGCACGACGCCGGGTTCGGGGGGGGGGTCAATACGGCTCAACCTGTCATCTCCATGTGTTGTGATAGGTGGTGGTAGTGCTCGCTGAGATCTCTGGTCTGCTGCTGGGAGCTAGCGGACGGTGGTGTGGGGGCCTGCCGATCTTCTGAATAAAGGAGTCGGTCCTTGGGTTCTTCTCGCGCCAAGACAGCGTAATGCTTGATACTGACCCTTATTGATCTAGCCAGTGATGACTTCCAAAAGGCTCCGTCGACGATCTCTATTTGGCACATGATGCTTGTAAATTGCTGCATCATATTGGATTCGGTCGTGTGCACCCATATTTATGGTCGTGCGGATTCATAAGGAGTGACACGAAGCTTCGCTAGGTGTTGCCATCATGGAACATGCCGGTTTTTGATTTTTATGGAGAAGATAGTTGTGGAGAATGTCATGGTGGCAGAGGTCTAGTAATGACAGACTGAGTCTTCGTGGCGATGAAGACTTCGCTTGGTGTTTGTTAACTTGCAACGGTGACATCGGAAAGCGGGCGGCAACACAGGATGAGTAAATAGTCTTATCTTTCAGGGTGAAAATTCACGATACTTGTTGACGGAATTGTTTTGAGAGGACGGACTTGCTCTAGGGTGAAAATCCAAGGTTATTAATTGGTTGTGTCTGGCAATGACCTTGTTGAGGGCATTGTTTTGTAAGCACGGACTCCGGGTACTGTCTTGGCAGTGGTTTGTGTTGCAGCTATAAGGTTTTGATCACCGTAGCGGGATCTTTTGATTTTTGTAGTACACATATGTAATGTCTATAGGACATTTCGTTGTTGTAAAGGCACAATGCTATTAATGTGCTCAACTTCTCTCTGTTGTTCAACTGGTTTATGGAAGGCACTGCTCCTAAGGTGATCTATGAGATCAATGGTAATGCATATGACAAGCCATATTATCTTACTTATGGCTTTTATCCTGACTGGGCCACACTAGTGAAGAAAATCCGTAATCCTCAAACAAAAAAAGTAAGAGATTTACCAAGGTGCAAAAGGCTTGCAGGAAAGATGTGGAGCGAACATTTGATATGCTCAAAACTTGGTGAGATATTGTTCATCACCCAACTAAAACATAATTTCTTTAGACCAAGCATTAGGTGATGACCTGTTGTGTGATCATGCACACCATGATCTTCGAGATAGAGTGTCCTAATAGCCGCAATGAACACATATGAGACTTTAAAGGTCAGTTGGTTGAGCCAAACCCACGGGCGGGTACATGGGAGGAGTTCCTAAATATAAACGTTGTAGTCTTCGACAACATTATTTCCAAACGCTTCTAGAAGGATTTGACGGACCATTACTGGGCATTGGCTAGGCATCAACAGATGGATAAGTAGCCAATCTCATCTACTTTTATTTGTTAATTGTAGACTACACTCTATTTATGTTAATGCTTCATGCTTGTAGACTTTGCATTTATTTGGTTGTAATAATATAGTATTTAAAACCTCTACTTTCGTCGTTTTGTATGGCTAATTTTTCATACATTGCACATTTTTTTGTGCAAATAACCCTAAACGGACTCAACGGATAGAATGCGTCGGGCCATCGGGGGCACCCCAGACGTAAACGAGCAATCATAAACTGACGACTATTTATGCGTCAGTGGCTAGACGGAAACAGACACTCGCTGTTAGGGTATCTCCAGCGGGCTGACTCAAATTGGCGACCCAAATGGTCTGTTTCTGTCTGTTTGGGTCGACTCGCGGAATGGATGCGTCTCGGGGTCTGGCCGATCCGGACAGAGTGCCCAACGGCACCACCCCACCGCCACCCACCAGTAGGAAACTAGCTATAGGTGGAATGCCTTTTTGTGGAGCACAAAATAACCATGCGCCACTAAAAAAACCTGTAGCGCACCCAGGCACGTGCACCACTAAATAATGTGGTGCACCAACTCTCCATATGCCACAAAATTTGGCATTTATGTGGCGCAACAACTCTCCAAGCGCCACATAAATTTGGTGGGGCCCATGGCCAATTATTGGGTTGACCAATTCTGATTATTTATGTGGCGCATGGAGTTGGATGCGCCACAGAAAATGTCACCTTTCTGTGGGGCGGGTGGCCAAATGCGCCACAAAAAGAAGCATTTCTGTTGCGCATGAAGCTACATGCGCCACATAAGTATTTTCAACCATCCACGTACCCCCACGGATTGTCTTTTTAGTGTTTAAAAAAACACAGAAAATTACAAAAACTAATTTTTTTTTCTTTGAACTATACTTATATTAAGTGGTATACTTGTAGGGAAAATTGGAAAACATGAATTTCGATGTATTTTGCAAAAAAAAAAAGATCATGAAATCTTCAAATAGCTTTTCTGGTTACATACGAAGTCGGAAAAATATGAACAATATATCTAAATTTTACAGAATTGGCAAATTCGAAAAGAGTAAAAAGTTACGGCAAAGTTAAGAATTTTTCCTGCAAAAATAAAAAATTCGAAAAAAAAAATCCGTGGCACACCAAATGCACATGCGCCACAGAATTGTTATTGAAGCCCGGCGGCACTCACTCTCTTTTCTCCTCCATTTCACCTTCTCCTCCAGTTTCACTTTCCCTTCTCTCCTTCTCATCCCTCCTCTCCTCCACCTCCGACCTCCTCCACACCCTCCTCCTCCTCCTCCTCCTCCTCCTCCTCCTCCTCCTCCATCTCCTCCTCCTCCTCCTCCTCCTCCTCCTCCTCCAGTGACCTCATCCTCCTCATCCTCTGGCAACCCCCTCCTCTCCCACCTCCGGCGACCCCCTTCGGCCGGCCTCCTCCTCCTCCACCCACCCACCCATCCACCACCTCTGACCGGCCTCCTCCTCCTCCATCCACCCCACCCACCCACCCACCTCCGGTAAATTTCAAAAAAAATCCAACGAAATTCCGGTGGCCCCAGATCTTGATCTGGCCGCCATTTTTTTTAAATCTATGGCACACCACCGCTGGGTGCGTGATACGTCTCCGACGTATCGATAATTTCTTATGTTCCATGCCACATTATTGATGATATCTACATGTTTTATGCACATTATATGTCATATTTATGCGTTTTCCGGAACTAACCTATTGACGAGATGCCGAAGGGCCAGTTCCTATTTTCTGTTGTTTTTGGTTCCAGAAATCCTAGTAAAGAAATATTCTCGGAATCGGACGAAATCAAGACCCAGGTTCCTATTTTTCCCGGAACCATCCAGAACACCCGAGAGCCGCCAGAGAGAAGCCCTGGGGGCCCCACACCACACCCTGGCGCGGCCAGAGGGGGGGCCGCGCCGCCCTATGGTGTGGTGGCCCCAGGCCCCCTCCGAGCCTGCCCTTCCGCCTATTTAAAGCCTCCGTCGCGAAAACCCTGATGCGAAGAACCACGATACGGAAAACCTTCCAGAGCCGCCGCCATCGCGAAGCCAAGATCTAGGGGACAGGAGTCTCTGTTCCGGCACCCTGCCGGAGCGGGGAAGTGCCCCCGGAAGGCTTCTCCATCGACACCGCTGCCATCTCCACCGCCATCTTCATCACCGCTGCTGCTCCCATGAGGAGGGAGTAGTTCTCCATCGAGGCTCGGGGCTGTACCGGTAGCTATGTGGTTCATCTCTCTCCTATGTACTTCAATACAATAATCTCATGAGCTGCCTTACATGATTGAGATTCATATGATGATGCTTGTAATCTAGATGTCACTATGCTAGTCAAGTGAGTTTTACTTATGTGATCTCCGGAGACTCCTTGTCCCACGTGTGTAAAGGTGACGAGTGTGTGCACCGTGTGGGTCTCTTAGGCTATATTTCATAGAATACTTATTCACTCTGTTATGAATGGCATAGTGAAGTGCTTATTTATATCCCTTTATGATTGCAATGTATTTTGTATCACAATTTATCTATGTGCTACTCTAGCAATGTTATTAAAGTAGTTTTATTCCTCCTGCACGGTGTAATGGTGACAGTGTGTGCATCCGTGTTAGTACTTGGTTTATGCTATGATTATGATCTCTTGTAGATTATGAAGTTAACTATTGCTGTGATAGTATTGATGTGTATTATTCCTCCTACATAGCATGAAGGTGACAGTGTGCATGCTATGTTAGTACTTGGTTTAGTCGAATTGATCTTTCATGCACTTTAAGGTTATTTAAATAGAACATTGAATTGTGGAGCTTGTTAACTCCGGCAATGAGGGTTCGTGTAATCCTACGCAATGTGTTCATCATCCAACAAGAGTGTAGAGTATGCATTTATCTATTCTGTTATGTGATCAATGTTGAGAGTGTCCACTAGTGAAAGTCTAATCCCTAGGCCTTGTTCCTAAATACTGCTATCGTTGCTTGTTTACTATTTTACTGCGTTACTACTGCTGCATTACTACTGCTTGTTTACTGTCCTGGGCAAAGCGCTTTTCTGGTGCCGTTGCTACTACTTATTCATACCACCTGTATTTCACTATCTCTTCGCCGAACTAGTGCACCTATTAGGTGTGTTGGGGACACAAGAGACTTCTTGCTTTGTGGTTGCAGGGTTGCATGAGAGGGATATCTTTGACCTCTTCCTCCCCGAGTTCGATAAACCTTGGGTGATCCACTTAAGGGAAACTTGCTCGCTGTTCTACAAACCTCCGCTCTTGGAGGCCCAACACTGTCTACAAGAATAGAAGCACCCGTAGACATCAAGCACTTTTCACGGCGCCGTTGCGGGGAGGAAAGGTAAAAGGCACTCATACTCCGGTCCCAGGTAAAGTACTTTTCTGTTGCCGTCGTGTGTGTGCTCGAAGCTATTTCCTTTAGATCCTGCAATTGCATCTTGTTGTTTCTTGTTTACACTAGTTTGGCATAATGGACAACAGTGAGCTTCTTATTCTATTTCCTGATTTAAAACATGGATTGTTTGATGCGAAAATTAAAAAACCTATGAAATCTTATTTGCATGCCGGTAGTAATATTAGTATGAACGCTTTGAACACCATTGTTGATAATGATATAGAAAGTTCTAAGCTTGGGGAAGCTGGTTTTCATGATCTTTTTAGTCCCCCAAGCATTGAGGAGAAAATTTACTTTGATGATACTTTGCCTCCTATATTTGATGATGAGAATAATAATGATAGCTACTTTGTTGAATTTGCTCCCACTACAACTAATAAAATTGATTATGCCTATGTGGAGAGTAATAATTTTATGCATGAGACTCATGATAAGAATGCTTTATGTGATAGTTATATTGTTGAGTTTGCTCATGATGCTACTGAAAGTTATTATGAGAGAGGAAAATATGGTTGTAGAAATTTTCATGTTACTAAAATGCCTCTCTATGTGCTGAAATTTTTAAAGCTACACTTGTTTTATCTTCCTATGCTTGTCACTTTGCTCTTCATGAACTTGTTTATTTACAAGATTCCTATGCATAGGAAGCATGTTAGACTTAAATTTGTTTTGAATTTGCCTCTTGATGCTCTCTTTTGCTTCAAATACTATTTCTTGCGAGTGCATCATTAAAACTGCTGAGCCCATCTTAACGGCTATAAAGAAAGAACTTCTTGGGAGATAACCCATGTGTTATTTTGCTACAGTACTTTGTTTTATATTTGTGTCTTGGAAGTTGTTTACTACTGTAGAAACCTCTCCTTATCTTAGTTTTATGTTTTGTTGTGCCAAGTAAAGTCTTTGATAGTAAAGTAAGTACTAGATTTGGATTACTGCGCAGTTTCAGATTTCTTTGCTGTCACGAATCTGGGTCTACCTCCCTGTAGGTAGCTCATAAAATTAAGCCAATTTACGTGCATGATCCTCAGATATGTACGCAACTTTCATTCAATTTGGGCATTTTCATTTGAGCAAGTATGGTGCCCTAATAAAATCCATCTTTACGGACTGTTCTGTTTTGACAGATTCTGCCTTTTTATTTCGCATTGCCTCTTTTGCTATGTTGGATGAATTTCTTTGATCCATTAATGTCCAGTAGCTTTATGCAATGTCCAGAAGTGTTAAGAATGATTGTGTCACCTCTGAACATGTTAATTTTTATTGTGCATTAACCCTCTAATGAGTTGTTTCGAGTTTGGTGTGGAGGAAGTTTTCAAGGATCAAGAGAGGAGTATGATGCAATATGATCAAGGAGAGTGAAAGCTCTAAGCTTGGGGATGCCCCGGTGGTTCACCCCTGCATATTTTAAGAAGACTCAAGCGTCTAAGCTTGGGGATGCCCAAGGCATCCCCTTCTTCATCGACAACATTATCGGGTTCCTCCCCGAAACTATATTTTTATTCCGTCACATCTTATGCACTTTGCTTGGAGCGTCGGTTTGTTTTTGTTTTTGTTTTGTTTGAATAAAATGGATCCTAGCATTCACTTTATGGGAGAGAGACACGCTCCGCTGTAGCATATGGACAAGTATGTCCTTAGGCTCTACTCATAGTATTCATGGCAAAGTTTCTTCTTCATTAATTTGTTATATGGTTGGAATTGGAAAATGATACATGTAGTAAATTGCTAAAATGTCTTGAATATTTTGATACTTGGCAATTGTTGTGCTCATGTTTAAGCTCTTGCATCATATACTTTGTACCCATTAATGAAGAAATACATAGAGCTTGCTAAAATTTGGTTTGCATAATTGGTCTCTCTAAGGTCTAGATAATTTCTAGTATTGAATTTTGAACAACAAGGAAGACGGTGTAGAGTCTTATAATGTTTACAATATGTCTTTTATGTGAGTTTTGCTGCACCGTTCATCCTTGTGTTTGTTTCAAAATAACCTTGCTAGCCTAAACCTTGTATCGAGAGGGAATACTTCTCATGCATCCAAAATCCTTGAGCCAACCACTATGCCATTTGTGTCCACCATACCTACCTACTACATGGTATTTATCCGCCATTCCAAAGTAAATTGCTTGAGTGTTACCTTTAAAAATCCATCATTCACCTTTGCAATATATAGCTCATGGGACAAATAGCTTAAAAACTATTGTGGTATTGAATATGTACTTATGCACTTTATCTCTTATTAAGTTGATTGTTGTGCGATAACCATGTTTCGGGGACGCCATCAACTATTCTTTGTTGAATATCATGTGAGTTGCTATGCATGTCCGTCTTGTCTGAAGTAAGAGAGATCTACCACCTTAATGGTTGAAGCATGCATATTGTTAGAGAAGAACATTGGGCCGCTAACTAAAGCCATGATCCATGGTGGAAGTTTCAGTTTTGGACATATATCCTCAATCTCATATGAGAATAATAATTGTTGCCACATGCTTATGCATTAAAGAGGAGTCCATTATCTCGTTGTCCATGTTGTCCCGGTATGGATGTCTAAGTTGAGAATAATCAAAAGCGAGAAATCCAAAATGCGAGCTTTCTTCTTAGACCTTTGTACAGGCGGCATGGAGGTACCCCATTGTGACACTTGGTTAAAACATGTGTATTGCGATGATCCGGTAGTCCAAGCTAATTAGGACAAGGTGCGGGCACTATTAGTATACTATGCATGAGGCTTGCAACTTGTAAGATATAACTTTCATAACTCATATGCTTTATTACTACCGTTGACAAAATTGTTTCATGTTCTCAAAATAAAAGCTCTAGCACAAATATAGCAATCGATGCTTTCCTCTTTGAAGGACCATTCTTTTTACCTTTATGTTGAGTCAGTTCACCTATCTCTCTCCACCTCAAGAAGCAAACACTTGTGTGAACTGTGCATTGATTCCTACATACTTGCATATTGTATTTGTTATATTACTCTATGTTGACAATTATCCATGAGATATACATGTTACAAGTTGAAAGCAACCGCTGAAACTTAATCTTCCTTTGTGTTGCTTCAATACCTTTACTTTGATCTATTGCTTTATGAGTTAACTCTTATGCAAGACTTATTGATGCTTGTCTTGAAGTACTATTCATGAAAAGTCTTTGCTTTATGATTCAGCTTGTTTACTCATGTCATTACCATTGTTTTGATCGTTGCATTCATTACACATGTTTACAATATGATCAAGTTTATGATGGCATGTCACTCCGGAAATTATCTTTGTTATCGTTTTACCTGCTCGGGACGAGCGAGAACTAAGCTTGGGGATGCTGATACGTCTCCGACGTATCGATAATTTCTTATGTTCCATGCCACATTATTGATGATATCTACATGTTTTATGCACATTATATGTCATATTTATGCGTTTTCCGGAACTAACCTATTGACGAGATGCCGAAGGGCCAGTTCTCGTTTTCTCGCTGTTTTTGGTTCCGAAATCCTAGTAAAGAAATATTCTCGGAATCGGACGAAATCAAGACCCAGGTTCCTATTTTTCCCGGAACCATCCAGAACACCCGAGAGCCGCCAGAGAGAAGCCCTGGGGGCCCCACACCACACCCTGGCGCGGCCAGAGGGGGGGTCGCGCCGCCCTATGGTGTGGTGGCCCCAGGCCCCCTCCGAGGCTGCCCTTCCGCCTATTTAAAGCCTCCGTCGCGAAAACCCTGATGCGAAGAACCACGATACGGAAAACCTTCCAGAGCCGCCGCCATCGCGAAGCCAAGATCCGGGGGACAGGAGTCTCTGTTCCGGCACCCTGTCGGAGCGGGGAAGTGCCCCGGAAGGCTTCTCCATCGACACCGCTGCCATCTCCACCGCCATCTTCATCACCGCTGCTGCTCCCATGAGGAGGGAGTAGTTCTCCATCGAGGCTCGGGGCTGTACCGGTAGCTATGTGGTTCATCTCTCTCCTATGTACTTCAATACAATAATCTCATGAGCTGCCTTACATGATTGAGATTCATATGATGATGCTTGTAATCTAGATGTCACTATGCTAGTCAAGTGAGTTTTACTTATGTGATCTCCGGAGACTCCTTGTCCCACGTGTGTAAAAGTGACAGTGTGGGCACCGTGTGGGTCTCTTAGGCTATATTTCACAGAATACTTATTCACTGTTATGAATGGCATAGTGAAGTGCTTATTTATATCCCTTTATGATTGCAATGTATTTTGTATCACAATTTATCTATGTGCTACTCTAGCAATGTTATTAAAGTAGTTTTATTCCTCCCGCACGGTGTAATGGTGACGAGTGTGTGCATCCGTGTTAGTACTTGGTTTATGCTATGATTATGATCTCTTGTAGATTATGAAGTTAACTATTGCTATGATAGTATTGATGTGTATTATTCCTCCTACATAGCATGAAGGTGACGAGTGTGCATGCTATGTTAGTACTTGGTTTAGTCGAATTGATCTTTCATGCACTCTAAGGTTATTTAAATATGAACATTGAATTGTGGAGCTTATTAACTCCGGCATTGAGGGTTCGTGTAATCCTACGCAATGTGTTCATCATCCAACAAGAGTGTAGAGTATGCATTTATCTATTCTGTTATGTGATCAATGTTGAGAGTGTCCACTAGTGAAAGTCTAATCCCTAGGCCTTGTTCCTAAATATCGCTATCGCTGCTTGTTTACTCGTTTTATCGTGTTACTTCTGCTGCATTACTACTGCTTGTTTACCTGTCCCGGGCAAAGCGCTTTTCCGGTGCCGTTGCTACTACTTATTCATACCACCTGTATTTCACTATCTCTTCGCCGAACTAGTGCACCTATTAGGTGTGTTGGGGACACAAGAGACTTCTTGCTTTGTGGTTGCAGGGTTGCATGAGAGGGATATCTTTGACCTCTTCCTCCCTGAGTTCGATAAACCTTGGGAGATCCACTTAAGGGAAACTTGCTGCTGTTCTACAAACCTCTGCTCTTGGAGGTCCAACACTGTCTACAAGAATAGAAGCACCCGTAGACATCAGTGCGCCATAGAAAGTGCGCCACGTACAGAAAGTTTTCTGTGGCGCATGCATGCCTGGTGCGCCACAGAAATATCACTTTCTGTGGCTCATGGGTCTGTGCACCACAAGATTCACATTTTTATGACGTGGATTATGTGGCACACCCTCGTGCGCCACAGAATTCTAAAACGGTGCGCCACTGATAAGCCTTTTCCTACTAGTGACCCATTGGGCCCGTGCTTGTGCATTTTGATGATGTGGAACACGAAAGAAACTGCAACTTTCATTCAAAATTCGTTATATATACATGTTTGAATGAAAGCAACTAAAAACTCTACTGACCTTCTGTCGACGGTTGCGATGGACCAGCTTCGCCGTCGTTCTCCGTGGTGGTCGACGCCGCATAGGCGACCCGTTGGATCAACGCAAACCGCAACCTTCTCGGTGTTGAGGGCGAGCCGCGCATCTTCGCGGCGGCGTTCCTCGGCCGGTGTTTGAGCGTTTAGCTCAAGGATTCTCTGTTGCTCGGCCTCCATGAGGAGCCGGCCAGCCTCCTCGGTAGCCAATCGCTCGTGGGAGACCACCATGGCGCGCTGGAGAAGCTGTTGTTCCGCCTGCTCTAGGATGCGGGCGGCGTTCCTCTGGTCGTGCGCCATCCGATACGACTCCAGTATCGCTGGCTGCTGCGGGTCGATGACTAGCTCCTGCTGCTCGTCTTCGGCTTCACGTTGCGCGTCGATATCTTGTTGCGCATTCAGGAGGACGGACTCCACTATGTCGACTTCGCTGAGGCATGCGTCGAAGATGTCCGACGGGCTCCAGCTCTGCGCCGGCTGCGGAGGCGAGTTGTCGTGCGCCTGTTGCAGCCCAACATGGAGTAGGTGGTGGCTTTTTTGCAAGGCATGCTAGCTAGGCGGCGGAGATGCTTGGTGGGTAGGAGCTTGGTGGTGATGACCACGTCGAAGGCATTGCTTAAGTAGACCAAGGGCATTGGATGCCGGCGCGGAGCTCGAGCATCGGCATTGATGGAGGAGCCAGCGCAGACGATGGTGGTTGTGGCTTTGTGGCCATCGCTGCAGCCATTGGTCAGCCTTCTGTCATCGGATCGCATCTATCGATAGCGCCGGTCAGCCTTTCAGCCCTCAGTTCATGTCCGTCGCCGCTGCCGGTTAGCCTTTCAGCCATCGGGTCGCTTCCATGTTGGCCCAAGATGCACGCGGGCGGACACGGGAGGACACGCTCGCTGTCCGCACCAACACATTGGTTTCCTAAAATTTCGTAAATGGATGGATCGAGGGAGATGGTTTGGTCCGTTTGTCTCGCTCCGCTGGAGCGTGCGCGACCTATCCACCTGTCTGCGCGAACAAAATCGACACCTGGTACAAGATAGGTCGAGGTACTGGTTTCAGTGTCCGAAATGCTTTGGCCCTAGAGATGTCGTGAGGGCATCTCCAACGCTGATACGTCCCAAACGTATCTATAATTTCTTATGTTCCATGCTACTTTTATGATGATACTCACATGTTTTATACACATTATATGTCATTATTGTGCATTTTCCGGCACTAACTTATTGACGAGATGCCAAAGAGCCAGTTGATGTTTTCTGCTGTTTTTGGTTTCAGAAATCCTAGTAAGGAAATATTCTCGGAATTGGACGAAATCAACGCCCAGGGGCTTATTTTTCCACGAAGCTTCCAGAAGACCGGAGGAGATACGAAGTGGGGCCACGAGGCGACGCCACACTAGGGCGGCGCGGCCCAGGCCCTGGCCACGCGGCCCTAGCGTGTGGGTCCCCCGTGACGCCTCCTGACCTGCCCTTCCGCCTACTTAAAGCCTTCGTCGCGAAACCCCCGATGCGAGAGCCACGATACGGAAAACCTATGCGAGACGCCGCCGCCGCCAATCCCATCTCGGGGGATTCAGGAGATCGCCTCCGGCACCCTGCCGGAGAGGGGAATCATCTCCCGGAGGTCTCTTCATCGCCATGATCGCCTCCGGATCGATGTGTGAGTAGTCCACACCTGGACTATGGGTCCATAGCAGTAGCTAGATGGTTGTCTTCTCCTCATTGTGCTATCATGTTAGATCTTGTGAGCTGCCTATCATGATCAAGATCATCTATTTGTAATTCTACATGTTGTGTTTGTTGGGATCCGATGAATATTGAATACTATGTCAAGTTGATTATCAATCTATCATATATGTTGTTTATGTTCTTGCATGCTCTCCGTTGCTAGTAGAGGCTCTGGCCAAGTTGATACTTGTAACTCCAAGAGGGAGTATTTATGCTCGATAGTGGGTTCATGCCTCCATTAAATCTGGGACAGTGATAGAAAGTTCTAAGGTTGTGGATGTGATGTTGCCACTAGGGATAAAACATCGATGCTTTGTCTAAGGATATTTGTGTTGATTACATTACGCACCATACTTAATGCAATTGTCTGTTGTTTGCAACTTAATACCGGAAGGGGTTCGGATGATAACCTGAAAGTGGACTTTTTAGGCATAGATGCATGCTGGATAGCGGTCTATATGTACTTTGTCGTAATGCCCTGATTAAATCTCATAGTACTCATCATGATATATGTATGTGCATTGTTATGCCTTCTTTATTTGTCAATTGCCCAACTGTAATTTGTTCACCCAACATCTGTTTATCTTATGGGAGAGACATCACTAGTGAACTGTGGACCCCGGTCCAATTCTTTACATCTGAAATACAATCTACTGCAATTGTTCTTTACTGTTCTTCGCAAACAAACATCATCTTCCATACTATACATCTAATCCTTTGTTTACAGCAAGCCGGTGAGATTGACAACCTCACCGTTACGTTGGGGCAAAGTACTTTGATTGTGTTGTGCAGGTTCCACGTTGGCGCCGGAATCCCCGGTGTTGCGCCGCACTACACTCCGCCACCAACAACCTTCACGTGCTCCTTGACTCCTACCGGTTCGATAACCTTGGTTTCTTATCGAGGGAAAACTTGTCGTTGTGCGCATCACACCTTCCTCTTGGGGTTCCCAACGGACGTGTGTCTTACACGCCATCAAGCTCTTTTCCGGCGCCGTTGCCGGGGAGATCAAGACACGCTCGCAAGGGGAGTCTCCCACATCCAATTTCTTTACTTTGTTTTTGTCTTGCTTTACTTTATTTTATTTACTGCTTTGTTTGCTCTTATATCAAAAACACAAAAAAATTAGTTGCTAGTTTTACTTTATTTACTCGTCTTGTTCTCTATATTAAAAACACAAAAAAATTAGTTACTTGCATTTACTTTATTTAGTTTGCTTTATTTACTACTGCTAAAATGGGTACTGTTGAGAATACTAAGTTGTGTGACTTCACTAGCACAAATAATAATGATTTCTTATGCACACCTATTGCTCCACCTGCTACTACATCAGAATTCTTTGAAATTAAACATGCTTTACTGAATCTTGTTATGAGAGAACAATTTTCTCGGTGTTAGTTACGATGATGCTGCTGCCCATCTTAATAATTTTGTTGAACTATGTGAAATGCAAAAGTATAAGGATGTAGATGGTGACATTATAAAATTAAAATTGTTTCCTTTCTCCTTAAGAGGAAGAGCTAAAGATTGGTTGCTATCTCTCGCCTAGAAATAGTATTGATTCATGGACTAAATGTAAGGATGCTTTTATTGGTAGATATTATCCTCCCGCTAAAATTATATCTTTGAGAAGTAGCATAATGAATTTTAATCAATTAGATAATGAACATGTTGCTCAAGCATGGGAGAGAATGAAATCGTTGGTGAAGAATTGCCCTACCCATGGACTAACTACTTGGATGATCATCCAAACCTTTTATGCAGGACTGAATTTTTCTTCGTGGAACCTATTGGATTCAGTGCATTGGAGGTACCTTTATGTCCATCACTTTGGGGGCGGCAACAAAACTCCTTCATGATATGATGACAAATTACTCCGAATGGCACACGGAAAGAGCTCCACAAGGTAAGAAGGTAAATTCTCGTTGAAGAAACCTCCTCCTTGAGTGATAAGATTGATGCTATTATGTCTATGCTTGTGAATGGTAGATCTAATGTTGATCCTAATAATGTTCCTTTAGCTTCATTGGTTGCCTAAGAAGAACATGTTGATGTGAACTTCATTAAAAATAATAATTTCAACAACAATGCTTATAGGAATAATTCTGGTAACAACTATAGGTCATATCCTTCTGCTAATGGTAATAGTTATGGTAATTCTTATGGTAGATTTGTTTCGCCTAATGAGGAAAAGATGTTAGAAATTGAAAGAGCTACTAAGAGCTTTATGCAATCACAATATGAGCAAAATCAATTGTTTACTAAAACTATGAATGAACAATCTGCCTTGTTGAAAAATATAGGAAATCAACTTGAAAATTTAAATATGGAGATTTCCGGTTTGCAAACTAAGCTTTCAAATGCTGAAAACCGAATCTCATACATGTCTCAGCGTCACAATCTTCTTTAATTAATAAAATGGCTGCTAAACCCGAGGATATTGATAATAAAATTGTTACTACAGCAAACGCCATCCAAGTTCGAATTAATGAGAATATTAGATTGATGGCTGAATTGCATGCTAGGTGGGAAAGAGAAGAAAACGAAAAACTAGCTAAAGAGAATAATGTAACTAAAGTTTGGACTATTACCACCACTAGTAATGTTAATGCTTCACATGTTGCTACACCTCCTACTATCAATGGTAAAATAATTGGTGTTGGCAATGTTTCTACTCCTAGTGTAAAGCGTGCAAAATTGCCTGAAACTGCTAAAACTGCTGAAACTGCTGAAATTTTTCAAAATATTGGGGACAATGATTCCATTGCTGTAGATCATAATGGTTTAGACTTTGGTGATTGTCACATCTCTGAAGTTATAAAGTTCTTACAAAAACTTGCTAAAAGTCCCAATGTTAGTGCTATAAATTTGGCCTTTACAAAACATATTACAAATGCTCTCATAAAAGCTAGAGAGGAGAAACTAAAACTTGAAACTTCTATTCCTAGGAAGTTAGAAGATGGTTGGGAGCCCATCATTAATATGAGGGTCAATGATTTTAATTGTAATGCTTTATGTGATCTTGGTGCAAGTATTTCTGTTATGCCTAAGAAAATCTATGACATGCTTGACTTGCCACCATTGAAAAATTGTTATTTGGATGTTAATCTTGCAGATAATGCTATAAAGAAACCTTTGGAGAGGATTGATAATATTCGTATTATGGTTAACAATAACCTTGTTCCCGTTGATTTTGTTGTCTTGGATATTGAATGCAATGCATCTTGTCCCATTATATTGGGAAGACCTTTTCTTCGAACTGTTGGTGCTACCATTGATATGAAGGAAGGTAATATTAAATATCAATTTCCTCTTAAGAAAGGTATGGAACACTTCCCTAGAAAGAGAATGAAGTTACCTTATGATTCTATTATTAGAACAAACTATGATGTTGATGCTTCGTCTCTTGATGTTAGTTGATATACACTTTCTGCGCCTAGCTGAAAGGCGTTAAAGAAAAGCGCTTATGGGAGACAACCCATTATTTTACTTCTGCACTTTGTTTTATATTTGAATCTTGGAAGTTGTTATTACTGTAGCAACCTCTCCTTATCTTTATTTTATTGCATTGTTGTGCCAAATAAAGTCTTTGATAGTAAAGTCAATACTAGATTTGGATTACTGCGCAGGAACAGATTTCTTGCTGTCACGAAATTGAGCCGCCCCTGCTGTAGAAAATTTATAAAAATCTGCCAATTTACGTGCGTGATCCTCAGATATGTACGCAACTTTCATTCAATTTGAGCATTTTCATCTGAGCAAGTCCAGTTCCTCTAAAAAATTCGTCTTTACGGACTGTTCTCTTTTGACAGATTCTGCCTTTTATTTCGCATTGCCTGTTTTGCTATGTTTGATGGATTTCTTTGTTCCATTAACTTTCAGTAGCTTTGTGCAATGTCCAGAAGTGTTAAGAATGATTATGTCACTTCTGAATATATGAATTTTCAATTATGCACTAACCCTCTAATGAGTTTGTTTTGAGTTTGGTGTGGAGGAAGTTTTCAAGGGTCAAGAGAGGAGGATGATACAATATGATCAAGAAGAGTGAAAAGTCTAAGCTTGGGAATGCCCCCGTGGTTCATCCCTGCATATTTTAAGAAGAATCAAGCATCTAAGCTTGGGGATGCCCAAGGCATCCCTTCTTCATCGACAACTTATCAGGTCACCTCTAGTGAAACTATGTTTTTATTCCGTCACATCTTATGTGCTTTACTTGGAGCGTCTGTTTGTTTTTGTTTTCGTTTTCGTTTGAATAAAATCGGATCCTAGCATTCTTTGTTTGGGAGAGAGACACGCTCCGCTGTTTCGTATGAACACATATGTTCTTAGCTTTATCTTTAATGTTCATTGCGAAAGTTGAACTACTTCATTCATTGTTATATGGTTTGAAACGGAAAATGCCGCATGTGGTAAATGGTATAATGTCTTGAATAATTTGATACTTGGCAATTGTTGTGCTCATATAGATCATGTTTAAGCTCTTGCATCATGTACTTTGCACCCATTAATGAAGAACTACATAGAGCTTGTTAAAATTTGGTTTGCATGATTGATCTCTAGAGTCTAGATATTTTCTGGTTAAGGTGTTTGAACAACAAGGAGACAATGTAAAGTCTTAT
This sequence comes from Lolium rigidum, assembly GCF_022539505.1. Taxonomy (NCBI): domain Eukaryota; kingdom Viridiplantae; phylum Streptophyta; class Magnoliopsida; order Poales; family Poaceae; genus Lolium; species Lolium rigidum. The sequence goes on along the minus strand of NC_061511.1, from coordinate 193,231,644 downwards.
AATACTTACAATATGTTCATATGTGAGCTTTGCTGCACCTTTTATACTTGAGTTTGCTTCAAACAACCTTGCTAGCCTAGCCTTGTATTGAGAGGAATTCTTCTCGTGCATCCAAATCCTTGAGCCAAAAACTATGCCATTTGTGTCCACCATACCTACCTACCACATGGTATTTCTCTGCCATTCCAAAGTACATTACTTGAGTGCTACCTTTAAAAATTCCATCCTTTGTCTTTGCAATATATAGCTCATGGGAAAAATAGCCTAAAAACTATTGTGGTGAAGAATATGTACTTATGTGTCTTATTTCTTAATAAGTTGCTTGTTGAGCGGTAACCATGTTTCTGGGGACGCTATCAACTTTTACCTTTGTTGAATATCATGTGAGTTGCTATGCATGTTCGTCTTGTCTCGAAGTAAGGGCGATTTTCATGATCAAATGGTTTGAGTATGCATATTGTTAGAGAAGAACATTGGGCCGCTAACTAAAGCCATGATCCATGGTGGAAGTTTCAGCTTTGGACAATTAATCCTCAATCTCTTATGAGAATATTAATCTGTTGTTGAATGCTTATGCATTAAAGAGGAGTCCATTATCTCGTTGTCTATGTTGTCCCGGTATGGATGTCTAAGTTGAGAATAATCAAAAGCGAGAAATCCAATGCGAACTTTCTCCTTAGACCTTTGTACAGCGGCATAGAGGTACCCCTTTGTGACACTTGGTTGAAACATATGCTATGCAATGATAATCCATGTTAATCCAAGCTAATTAGGACAAGGTGCGAGCACTATTGGTATACTATGCATGAGGCTTGCAACTTATAGGATGTCTTATACATAACACATATGCTTTATTACTACCGTTGACAAAATTGTTTCTTGTTTTCAAAATGAAAAGCTCTAGCACAAATATAGTAATCCATGCTTCCTCTCGCGAAGGGCCTATCTTCTACTTTATTGTTGAGTCGGTTTACCTATTCTTTCTATCTCGTAAGCTAAACACTTGTATCAACCGTGTGCATTGATTCTTACATGTTTACCTATTGCACTTGTTATATTACTTTGTGTTGACAATTATCCATGAGATATACATGTTGAAGTTGAAAGCAATTGCTGAAACTTATATCTTCCTTTGTGTTGCTTCAATGCTTTTACTTTGAATTTATTGCTTTATGAGTAACTCTTATGCAAGTCTTATTGATGCTTGCCTTGAAAGTATTATTCATGAAAAGTCTTTGCTATATGATTCATTTGTTTACTCATTATCTTCATCATTGCTTCGAATCACTGCATTCATCTCATATGCTTTACAATAGTATTGATCAAGATTATGATAGCATGTCACTTCAGAAATTATCTTTGTTATCGTTTACCTACTCGAGGGCGAGTAGGAACTAAGCTTGGGGATGCTTGATACGTCCCAAACGTATCTATAATTTCTTATGTTTCATGCTACTTTTATGATGATACTCACATGTTTTATACACATTATATGTCATTATTGTGCATTTTCCGGCACTAACCTATTGACGAGATGCCGAAGAGCCGCTTGTCTGTTTTCTGCTGTTTTTGGTTTCGAAATCCTAGTAAGGAAATATTCTCGGAATTGGACGAGATCAACGCCCAGGGGCTTATTTTTCCACGAAGCTTCCAGAAGACCGGAGGAGATACGAAGTGGGGCCACGAGGCGACGCCACACTAGGGCGGCGCGGCCCAGGCCCTGGCCGCGCGGCCCTAGCGTGTGGGTCCCCCGTGACGCCTCCTGACCTTCCCTTCCGCCTACTTAAAGCCTTCGTCGCGAAACCCCCAGTACCGAGAGCCACGATACGGAAAACCTTACTGAGACGCCGCCGCCGCCAATCCCATCTCGGGGGATTCAGGAGATCGTCTCCGGCACCCTGCCGGAGAGGGAATCATCTCCCGGAGGTCTCTTCATCGCCATGATCGCCTCCGGATCGATGTGTGAGTAGTCCACCCCTGGACTATGGGTCCATAGCAGTAGCTAGATGGTTGTCTTCTCCTCATTGTGCTATCATGTTAGATCTTGTGAGCTGCCTATCATGATCAAGATCATCTATTTGTAATCCTACATGTTGTGTTTGTTGGGATCCGATGAATATTGAATACTATGTCAAGTTGATTATCAATCTATCATATATGTTGTTTATGTTCTTGCATGCTCTCCGTTGCTAGTAGAGGCTCTGGCCAAGTTGATACTTGTAACTCCAAGAGTGAGTATTTATGCTCGATAGTGGATTCATGCCTCCATTAAATCTGGGACAGTGATAGAAAGTTCTAAGGTTGTGGATGTGATGTTGCCACTAGGGATAAAACATCGATGCTTTGTCTAAGGATATTTGTGTTGATTACATTACGCACCATACTTAATGCAATTGTCTCGTTGTTTGCAACTTAATACCGGAAGGGGTTCGGATGATAACCTGAAAGTGGAATTTTTAGGCATAGATGCATGCTCGGATAGCGGTCTATGTACTTTGTCGTAATGCCCCGATTAAATCTCATAGTACTCATCATGATATATGTATGTGCATTGTTATGCCTTCTTTATTTATCAATTGTTCAACCGTAATTTGTTCACCCAACATCTCGTTTATCTTATGGGAGAGACACCACTAGTGAACTGTGGACCCCGGTCCAATTCTTTACATCCGAAATACAATCTACCGCAATTGTTCTTTACTGTTCTTCGCAAACAAACATCATCTTCCATACTATACATCTAATCCTTTGTTTACGAGCAAGCCGGTGAGATTGACAACCTCACTCGTTACGTTGGGGCAAAGTACTTTGATTGTGTTGTGCAGGTTCCACGTTGGCGCCGGAATCCCTGGTGTTGCGCCGCACTACACTCCGCCACCAACAACCTTCACGTGCTCCTTGACTCCTACTGGTTAGATATCCTTGGTTTCTTACTGAGGGAAAACTTGCTGCTGTGCGTATCACACCTTCCTCTTGGGGTTCCCAACGGACGTGTGTCTTACACGCCATCAAACGCGTCGACCCAAACGGACGCGTTGGACCATCCGTTTTGGGTCGTTTGAGTGGCCGCGCGGACACGCGGATGGAGCTCCGCGTCCGCGTGTTCGTTTGGGTCGCTACGTCCAACGCGGCCAGATTTGTGTCGCGGCCATAGAAGTTGCTATTTGCCTCTAAATTCACTATAAAAGCATAAAAAGTAAGAAATATATAAATAAGTTTAAATGCTCAAGATTTATTACATAAAATTATTGTCCACGTATTCAATGACAAAGTATTATTAAAAAAAGTAAATAATACAAATGCCCTAGACATTGTTTTCTTCGGGATTTCCTTCATTGTTGTTTGCAGCATTGTTACCAACATGCGCCCACATGTGCTCGACCAAATCGGCCTGAAACTGGTTGTGTACAGCTAGATCCTGAATTTCGTGGTGCACATGGAGGTTATCCTGGAATGATGTCGGACCACCTTGGGGAGTAATCAACTCTCTCTGGCCATCCCACTCATTATCAAACAGTGAATCATCCCGCTCTACCTCAACAATCATGTTATGCATGATTACACAAACGGTCATCACCTCCTACAGAGTTTGCACACTCCAGGCTCTACCAGGGTGTCTGACGATAGCCCAAAGAGCTTGGAGGATGCCAAACGCTCGCTCGACATCTTTCTGGGCTGCCTCTTGCTCTTTGGAAAACCTTGCCTCCTGCTCTGAGTTAGGACGCTGTATTTTCTTCACGAGTGTAGCCCAAGGTGGATAGATACCATCAGCAAGGTAGTACCCCTTGTTGTAGTGATGGCCATTGATCTCAAAATCCACATCAGGGGACTGACCATACTCTAGCCTATCAAACACCGGAGAGCGCTGCAGCACATTGATGTCATTGTGCGAGCCGGCCATTCCGAATAATGAGTGCCAAATCCATGTGTGATGTGAAGCAACAACTTCAAGAATCACTGTGCACCCCTCAGAATGGCCGATGTACGCCCCTGCCAACCAAAGGGGTAGTTCTTCCACTATCAGTGCATCCAGTCTATGCTGCAAAGCATCCCAGAAACCCCATGAAAGCGTTGATTGACAACAGACGAGCTGTGTCCTTTGCATTAGTTTGCCGGAGATATTGTTCTCCGAACGCACCGATCACTGCTCTGCAGAACCTGTACATCGCTTCCAAGAAGCTGGACTCGCTCATGCGCATGTACTCATCTACGAAATTACCGGCAACACCATATGCGAGCATCCTAATCGCTGCCGTGCAATTCTGATACGAAGAGAGGCCTACCTTACCAATTGCATCCACTTTGGCGCAGAAGTAATTGTCGTAGACCTTGACGCCATCCATTATCCAGGTGAACAACGGTCTGGACATCCGAAAACGATGGGAAAACATGGCCGGCGTGAACAATACCTTGCGGTAGAAGTAGCCGCGCGCCCCGGCAAGGACCCCCCCGTACAAGGGGATCTGCGAGATATTGTGCTCGTGGATGATCAGCGCAGCCTCTGTGAGAAAGCCGCCGTCGGACTCCTCGTATGACGACGTGTCGATGAAGTTCTTGAAGAAGTACTCGTCGTCGCTGTCCATGATCTACAGATGAAATGAGACAAATTTTAGATCGCCCATTTCATCGAACACCTCGCAGGCGGAGGCCATCCAATGCGTCCGTAGGGACCTGCATGCAATGGCCGTCCCGGCGGACTTGCGGCCTGGAAACACGGTGCACGAGAGCACACCTCTGGCGGCAACGACGAAGCTGCTGACGCGGGAGGTCTCGCGACAGCGAGAGGACAACAGCTTCAGCGACGGCGTCCTCCAACTCTGCTACAAGTCGCGAAAACAGCGCGGGGCCGCGTCCTATGCTTCCGCACCGCTTGTCGGCGTCTCGACGATGGTAGCCGACGTCTACAGCACTCCCAAATCGCCGTTTCTGGGGTGGCGGCGGAGCGATGTGAGATGTGCACGAGGGAGCTATGTTTTGGGAGGCAGACATGCGGGCCAGGGGAGGACACGAGCGGCCAACGATAGGAGTCCGCGGCCACGTAAACCTGACCCAGATTTGGACCGACTTTGGATCCCTGACACCACGGCCATCCATTTTAGGATGAATCCTCGTGCTAGACTGAGTTTTTGTCCACTTCAAACCATCCGGATAGGCAGTTGGGGGATAGCCCTGAGTATCGATTCCATTGCCGACCGAAGCACCCAATTGAACTAGAGTACAACCAGTGTCAAGTGGACGCACGCTCGCCTCTGCCTTCTCTCAATAATGCGCGGCACCGCCGTAACGCTCCGCCCCGGCCAATCCCCAGCCGTCCGATCAACATCCAACGCGGCAGACCGCCCCACCCTCCACCGACGACCACTCCTCCATCCCCGCCTCCACCTCCGGCGATCGCCGGAACCCTCGCAGCCGTCCGTCCGCCGCCGCCCCATGCCTCCTCTAACTGCTTCCGCCACCAACGCCGCCAGCGGCGCCGGCTCCTTCACCGAGCTGGCCTCTGCCGCCGACTTCGCCGCCATCGCCTCTCCTGGCGGCCGCATCTCCGTCGTCGGCTTCGGCTCGCTTCTCTCCGGTGAGCGCCACCACTCCCCACGCCAGTAATTAACTCAGAACCCAAGCCACAGGCCTAAATTTCCAGGTCCCTAACTGCAGAGCGGAGTGCGAGGAGCACCTTCCCCGAGCTGGAGGGGTTCCGCGTGGCGGCGCTGCGCGGGTTCCGCCGCGTCTTCGCCCATGCCGCCCCCATCTTCTTCGAGCGCGGCATCGCCATCGAGGCAACCAAGGCAAGTTTGCCCATCTGTCTACATGCTCGTGTCGTCAGTAAATGTAATTCATCTTTGTGTACGCATGGTTCGTGTGGCGTTTCCTATGTAGTGCCGTACTTCCATTTCAACTCAATACTGTGAACATTTTTTGGAGAACATGATGTTGGATTGTCGCACTGTGGGACAATGCTAAATTTCTGGCCTCAGAAATGCTTAAATGAGACACTTTTTCCAGAAATCGTCATGGTTTACTACATGTGCAACAGTTCACATAGAAGTTGCTGACTGCAGAAACTTGGTTAATCCACTGCAATATTAGAAGGATGACACGCATTTCACATTGAGTTTAATCTGGTACTGCAAGATAATGGGGTTAAGCCACGATTAGATTTATAGGGTTCTCCTATATGATCTTTGTGTATTCAGGCTTTCGGGGTCCTATGATGTACTAGACACCACTGTATATTTGTGGATTGGGGAAGTGTTTCTCTGTCCTGGCTGATCATGCATGGACCTTAATGGCCATATGCTTGAAGGGTTGTAGCAATTCGGTCTGGATAGGACCACTTTCTAACTCAGTTCGGTCTATCTGTCAAAAAATAATAATAACTCAGGTTTAGCTTCCTGTTGGATTGAGGCGTGCTGGGCGTTGGATGCATATCAGACATGCCAGCCACCCATCCCATATGAGCGGTAATGCGCTAGTGATACCCCATCAAGCTGCTGGGACGGCAATTGATTCCTGAGAAGTTAGTGTGATCTTTTGACTGTGTGGACACAAACTTTGTTTGATCGGGCTATTACCACTCATATTTTGGCTGCACCGTGTGTGCAGTATTAGTAACCCATCCTCTCCCACTTCCTTGGTTCCTAGTTTAATGCTACGTTTGTTTTTAACTTTGCATTCATGAAGACCACCCGTTTTCCAGCAAAACCATCCCTTGTCCATTGAGAATTTTTTGCAAACTGTTTTGTGGAGTCCATAAAGGAGTAAATTATGTTGCATTGAAAAAAATGGAGGCATGAAGCAGTTTCAGGGATGTAGAACTATAGTATTACTCTTGTACAAGCAGAAGAGGATGGTTTTGTATTCTTGTAAATAAAGGAAAGTATGGTGTTTTATTAAGATATCAGAAGTATTGATTTTGGATCTGTATGTGCGTGGATGCACAATTTAGTGTGTAGTTTTGCCAATGAGTTGCATTTTAGTTGACTGTTTCCATAAAGTTATCTTATTGGAGTATTGGACTTGCTTATAGGAGTTCTCGAGCTTAAGCGTGGAGCAATGTGAGGGAGAAATGATAGTTGTCACTGTGTTTGAAATCAAGGAGGAGGAGGTACTGTACTTTCCTCAAAGATAATCTGCACCTTTTTGTTCATGTGCAATCCATTGGAACTTTTCTGTGTTTTCCTTTTAGTGAGAAGCACTGAAGTGGGATATTCGCAGGTGCCAGCATTCATTGAGAGAGAGACTGAGTTCAGATTTCTTGCGGTGGGTGACCAATTAATTTACTGCATAGTGCATACTAACCAATTTGGTTAGGGTTTAAGTCTCTTTTTCTCAAGCCTGAATCTGTCTAGCGGAGTTTAGATTGTCCAGTCCTGGATTTTAATTTTGGTATTTTTTTCTATGTATTGTCAGGTGGTTCCTGAAGGATTGGATGGAGTGCCTTTTCCAAATCCAGCAGTAAGGGCTTGCATTCTCTACTTAAAAAAAATATTAGCTTAACTTTTTGTTTGATTTTGTGCTACTGCTTCATGCTGGGGTTTATCGATTCAGGTTGTCTGTGCACGCTATAGCGATGAAGAATATTTCCTAGTGAGATGCAAAGGTTGGATCTATATCGCAAAATCTTCTCAGTTCTGCATTTCATTTTAATGATTTGCTATGTAACGGTTTGCTTGTTTGAATATTGATGAAATATGGTAGGATGAAGTTTATTTCCATGTTTTAATATAAATTCTATTTTTGTTTGTGACTTGGCATCTCTTTATATTCAAATTATCATTTCAGTTTACTGTTTTATGTTTTATGCCTGGTGACCTAATTTTCTTTTATTAATGCCTTTTGAAATATTTGATATACAAATTATTGAAAGATGCATGGTTGTTTTAAGTTATCATAACTGATGACTTCTGAGGTGATTTTTTTTTCTTACTTTGTGATTCCTTTAGGTCATGCAGCATATTTATCTGCCTCTATCATCGTCATTGTGGTCTGTGCATCAGCCAGAGTAAATTTACATAAGTCTATCATGTCACAGCTCTACGCAAATACATCGAGATATCCAAACTGTTTACCAGACATAGTATCAGATTGCTAATGTATACGATTAATTTATTTTCAAACTCGATAGTACATATATTTGGAATCGCATAATCAAGTCCCATTTTTTCTGATTAAAAACACAACGTAAGAAATCGTGGGATAACAAAGTATGGAGTGCAATTAAGCTAGACATGTTTCAATCTTATTCAAATAGTGAAAGTTTATGATGATGAACAAAGCTTTAAGCATAATATATCTTTTGCCCCTTTACAGCAAAGTTGGCTTCCTATGCAGTCTAGAAGCTATTGACTTTAAGAAAATCGCATTAGATAGCGCAGAATTATGATCTCATCCCTACATCCACTACACGCTGAAACATTGACCAAATCCTTGTGCAGGAAGCAAGGAGATATACAATCAGCACTATGGACGGTACAACATTGATAAAATATGGAGGGATGATATTTTGCCATGTCGTCTCTATCTTAGGCATTGGTAAGTATCTGCTCTTCAATCATCTTATGCTGCACAATCCACGTGTTTGCCTCTTCCTTTTGTGTTCTTCAGTAAACCCACAATTAGCATCAGAAAAGGTATCTTGTGCAAGCTAGAACCACAGTGCACCCGTGAACTTCACCAAGGCACCGATCATTGTAGCAATGTATTTGTTCTCCTGGTACGGCACATTAGTGACATCTCAACGCAGGGTGTATTTCTTAAGCAAAAATGGTATCATTGCTTTGTGTCATCTGAAAGCGAGATGCATCACAAAAGCAAAAAAAATAAGTCTTTGCTCTGAACATTCTAAGCTATCCTGTAGCAACACGTTTTCTATCGAACTGTCACCATCTTCACTACTCTATCAGTGGGCGTACGTGTGTGAAGCCTGGTTTTTCTGATATTACAAGCACCTCTCACCGTTCTGATTGCCTTGCAGCGTTCTTGCTGCCAAAAATCTTGGAGAACCAGCATATGGCAACTTCCTAGACCACACCTATCTGGGTGACCGGAAAACCACGATCAGGGAATACTTGGCCACGGCTGGAGCTGGCATCATGGAAGAGGAGCCTCCGGAGTCACTAAAAAGCCGTTATGGTGGCTGAATCGACAGTTACAGCCACCATGGATTGTAATTCTCACCTGAGTACTGCCTACCGAATCGACAGTCGGTATGAACGGTGATGTGCCAAATAATGCATGATGCTTCAGTGCGAAGATCTAAGATTCTGATTTTCGGCGCACTTATTGGGCGCCGAATGTGCGGTATACTGCCCCGTCTGTCTGTGATTGATGTACACCCATAATAATTGTGACTGTTTCCCATCATAACAGAGACTGATGCCCACACACACAGAGAAATGAGGACAAAAAACATTTTTTTTTTCGATTTGCCGGTGGCTGTCGTTGGTTCAAGTACATTTTGGCATGGGGGGTGTGAAGGCCGGACATTTCTCCGTCTTCCACCCGCAGCAGTTCGCCCAGCATCCAGCTATCCGAGTCACTAGCCAGACTGCACGTTCTGATTTGCAGTGATCTGCTATTTTGGTCTCTGATCGCGACGCCGCACTCTACCGTGGAAGGGTAGGCAGATTTTCTCTTGGAAGTCCTAAGTCCTGACGGAAATGTTGGACGAAGCTGTGTCTACGACGGAGGTGGCGAGTGGAAGAAGAGGCAGATCGCGGAGCAGTCGTCGACGGCGTAGCACGGCCGCTTGCGTCTCCATTCACGGACGGCGCACTGGACGAGACGCTTCGCCGCCTTCTCCCTGTCCGGCGTGGCAGCCACGATCTGCACAGCCTCTTGGTTGGAGATCACATCCCAAACCTGCAGGTGAAATTACCATTCGTGAGATGATGTACGCAAGCAACAAAAAACAACGATAGAACTGTGCCAGTTGCCATGGAATGAAAAACCGAAATGGAGGAGAAGGAGCATCGTTGGTTGCATACCCCGTCGGTGGCGAGGATGACGAACTGGTCCCGGGGGGTGATCCTCCGCTGCGTCACCTCCGGCGTCGAGATCACGCCGTAGTCCTTGACGCAGTAGTCGCCGAAGGCGCGCGACATGGCGAGGCCCGGCGCCTCCTGGTCGGGCAGCCACACCCGGTGCACGCCGGGCTCGTCGCCGAGGGCGAACACGCGGCCCTTGCACTGCCTGATGCGTTCATGCTCCTCTGCAATTCAGGTTTGACTGTGAGTGAGCAACGGTCGTCTTGAGAATTCATGAATGTTCAGTCCGTCTCTTAGTACAAGTACTTACGAGGCAAGTTTGGTTTGAAGTCGACGGTGAGTTGGACGGCGGCTACCTTGCCATCGTCCGACGTGGTCGCCAGGACGGCCCGCGAGTCGCCAACGTTCGCGATCACCATCATCTCCCCTTGCTTGACGATGGAAAGCGCGGTGCTGCCGCTATCCACAGCGTCGAGGCGGCGGTTGCGGCGGAGCTCTTCGTCTACGGTGGCTGCGGCGGCCAGGTAGGACTGCTTCCAGAGGTCGAACTGGCAGTCTGAGAGCTTCTTCTCGCCGTCGATGAGCGACGCCAGCGCGACGGCCTCCTGCCGCCGGCACAGCAGCGACGGCGGCAGCGAGTCCCGGACGGCCTTGGCGACGTAGTGGCCCCACTGGCCGTGCCCGTCGAAGATGCCGCAGAAGATGGAGTCCTCCTGGCACCCGAATCCCTGCATAAAGAGAAAATATCAAGGAAAAACACCATGAGAATTCTCGAAAAAAGAACACCATGAGAACACGGAAAAATCCTATAGTACTAAAATTGAAATATGTAGCACGCCAAGAAATTCAAGTAAACTTTATTTAGTAATCCAGTATCTTTAAGGTTTCAGTGTGACATCACACATGGTAAGGAACTGAACCAACCAGCATTCTTGAGCTGGTAAGAGGTCATGGTTGTCTTTACTTGGTTTCAGTGTGACATCACACTATTGGTTGGCTGTCGAGTTTGCAGAACTTGATGGCCAATTTAGGTGTTTTCCTCTTGCACCCTGTACGTACGTCTTGTGCAGTGCAGTGTACGTATTTTCCCTTCTATTCCGTCGCATTCAGTCAGTTTGGCTAACGAAAGCCACACTGGATTCAGATACCAACAAACCGAACACCTTTTCCCTCTAACGAATCAAGACTCGTACAAGAAGAGAAACTCCTAGAAGCCAAAAGCAAGCACTATATCCTGTACCCTCGTGACAAACATGCTGCAGAACCTATGCCCAGTGAAGACATAGTATTTCCTCTATCTCATCAGAGTTATATGAGATTTGTCAAAATTATAGATGTATCTAGAAAGTACAAGTTTTATGAAACGAAGGGAGTATATCACAAATTAGTTAATCAGTTTAAGGGCCAATTACCTACTAGGCAAACGAAGGCTTGTTATCTGTTTACTTAAAAATACCTTTGTGCTCTTCACTACAGTACAGAGTAGTATGTTTAAACAAATTTATCCCTGTTTTGGTGACAATTTATCTGTAGTATAGTTAGCACACTGAGGCTGGGTTTGGCCACAACGTTATTTCAAAGTATTCTATGAATACTTTGGTTTCTGAAAATACCATGCTATTGAATACTTTGAGGTGTTTGGTTTCAGCAAAAACTATAGCTTTCTATACTTCGATTTTTCAGAAAACTGCACTAGTTTTGCGATATGAAAAAAGAGATCTTGACCAAAACTGAAGACAGAAAATGCTACAGTTTGAGTCTAATTGTACTAGCGAGGACTTCCGGCAACAGAAAACTCTGTAGTGAAGAGCACAAAGCAAACTGAAACACCTCCCAAAAATATTAGAAAATTGATTAGGTAGAGAGACGCCCATATTTAAGACGAACACGTATATGAAGCTGTTTGATTTATTCCGTGGTCAGAAGCCAGCAACCAGTCCTGACGGTACTGTACTACGGTACTACCCTCCTCTTAATTTTTGTAGACTTTTCCTTACATCAAGGTGGGGGCAAGGGCAACGAACCATGAGTCCATGACGCCATGGAGGCATGGACAATATCTTCTTCGTAACTAATACACGAGCTAGCGCTATCTAGCAAAAGAAGAACAGAAAACCTAGTTTTTGCAATCTGCTTCAAACGCGGTTAGATTCCTGAAGATTTTCATCGATACAGCTCTGGATGACAGGATAGCTCGGCAGCGAAAACTAATCGAGAATATGAATATCCATGTGTGTGCCGTCAGTCGAGTTGTCGCTACTAATGATTGCAACGAGCATAAAAATTCACATGGAACAGAAGAATTAGCATGTAGCGACAGAATCAAGAAAACAGAGCAGCGGCGATCAATCGATGAGACCGAACTCACTCACCTCCCAGACGATGGAGCAGTCCTGGTTGGTGCCCTTCTCGCCGCGGCGGGAGTAGGCGGCGGCGAACGTCTCGGAGCCTTCGCCACGCAGCGTCCCCGACGTCCGCAGCACCGTCCCCTGCTCCTCCTCGCCCTTCCTCTCCTTCCCCGCCATGGAACGGGCCAGACCCTGCAGCATCGACGAGATCTGCCGCATTCTCGCCGCCCAAAGAAACAACCCAAGAAAGTTCTACTGGTGCTGCTCCACGGGAGAGCTCCTTCTCTCTCCTTTGCTCTGTTAATTTCTCGGCGACTGGTACTGGTGGTGGTGTGCACGGGCGAGAACAGAGCACGGGACGGCCATGGCGATGGACAGGATAGAAGCACGGTTTCTTTATCTTATATAGGTGGTGTCTCGATCGATGGTTTCTCCTGGATCTTCCTTGTTAAGGGCGTCCCTTTGGATTGAAGGGACGAGCTTGGAACGGATATATGGATAGGATCGGATCAGCTTCACCGAGGAAGAAGGAGGAGTAGTAGATAGAAGAAAGAAAGGGGAAGAAGCAAGGGTGGCACCGAGGAAGAAGCTCGAGCCGTGGTGTGAAGTGAAAGATCGGGAGGGAGCTTATAAAGGAGGCGGGAGAGGAGGAGATGGAGCAGCCAGCGGATGGAGGAAGAAGAAGAAGTGAAGAAGCGGTGTGAGGAGGAGCCGTGCCGTGCGGTGGGAAAATGGGTTCAGCGTAAGCTACAGCATGCAAACCGTGGCGGAGGCAGCTGAGGACTGAGGTAGCCACGCGCGCGGGCCGTCGCTTGCACAGCAACGCAAAGATGCTTTCTTTGAGGTAGGGAACGGGACGGATTAGGCCGTCGGCGACTCGGGGTATTCGGTCAAGACCTTTTGTGTGATGCGGGCAAGTCTTTCCCCCTGTTGCGTTTTGTCCCCGTTCCGTTCAGGAATATGTGCGGTGGGACCGTAGCTTTAATCATCCAAATGTGTTTGTTTCGGTTCGTTATAGACCATGTTATCCAACAGCGTGATCCATTTATCCGATGTCTTCGCATTTGTTTTTCAATATATTCAGCAATCCAAACATTTTTGTTTCAAATGATAGCCAACACTAGCAAAAAATTACTATACTTAGCAATTCAATCAAAGCTGTGCCGGCATACCACGGAGTACCAAAATAATCACACAAGTGCCCGCACTTGGTGTGGCCTCATAGTTCACCACACAATGCCACGCGAAATATTGAGTGGTAACTCGCTTTTGCTTCCTCTCGAACCAATCCATTTTTGTTGGGTCTATGATGCTTAAGTCGTCCGCCATGAACCGGGTCTCCTCGATGAAACGCGCGAGCCCTACTTTCTTTTGCTTGAGCTATACTTTACTTGGCTATTGGTCTCATCAATGTCGAGCTTTCTTTTTGTTGTTCTAGCTCGTTCTTCATTTGTTCTTTGTTTTCCAATGTTTCATCTCTTCGTTCTTCTCGAAGCCTCGCGTTTTGCATCTAGCTTGGAGTTGGTCCTTCCCCTTGGCCTTTTTCTCACCTGCGGTGCGGTCTTCAAGGTAGATGACTAATGAATCGTTGCCACGTTTTCTTTCCGTTAGAAGAATCATGGCTGCAACCATTTTTTGATACGCATAAAGACCATTCTACTTGGGACATTCTTTTTTCTCCTTCCAAAAAAATCAGTCAAGGTAAAAGGTTTAACACCATTTTCAGCCTTAAAGAAATACAAGGTGTTAAACACCCATAGAAATAAAATGTACCACGGGTTTAATGCCAAAGCCACTCACGGGCCGTTGGAGTATGTGGTCATATGCACCACAAAACTTCTTGCATTCCGATTGGATAAAACCCCACCTGTTTTGATGGAAGTTTCATTGCGGTCACTTCCAAATGAGTAGGGCTGAAAGCCCTTTTACTCATAGAAATTATGAAATGCCCTTTTCCAATATACTTCTCCTTTTTTGCTCAGAATCAAAAATTGGATATTTTCCAATGTCGAGCTTCTTTTTTGTAGTTCAAGCTGGTTCTTCATTTGTTCTTCTTTTTCCAGTGTTTCCTCTATTTCTTCTTCTCGGTTATGATTCCATGTCATCGGTCGAAGATCCCACTGATGACAAGCTTGTGCTTAGAGGCATGAAGAACATGAAAATTTTAAACTACTTTATATATATTATAATATTGTGTACTAGTATAAGATTCCATGCCTTAGCTCTGAAATTTAAATGGTAGAAGAAACTTTGTTAAGTAATTGCCTAAGTAATTGAATATGGTAACTGGTAGTTCGAATATTTTACCAAGTTAATGTAAGATGCAGATGATCACCTCATAATCTGTGTCCTAATCTGCTTCCCAATGATACCATATTTCTATGTGTTGCATCAGGATCTCAACAGAGGGGTTGCACATACTTTGATCAGCAGTATCTGTTTGGAAACGATATGTCTGATAGAAGATGATGTGAGCTTCCTTTTAGATTGGTGTGATCCCGAATTTTCACACAAAAAATCAAGTACTATGTCTACATAATGACTTACTCATTTGTCACAAGAAAGAGGTAAAAACTAGTAAGATGATCATGATATTTTCTTAAACATGAACAAGCTTGTGATAGATCTAATTAAGTATGTTGATTCTTCAATTCTCTGTACCACCGATATTTGCAGCTGAGCTCATAGATGTGTACCTGAAGAATCTCCTTTGTAACCCTGTTGATCAGTTGATGTCTATGTTTCACGTATGGCTAGCAAGAAGTCAATAAAAGTTAGGATAAAGATGGTAGCTGAGACAAATAATGCAATCTTGACAACCGGATGGAACAAGGTTGTGAGCAAGTTCAAGTTAAATAACGATGACAATGTCCTTTTATGCTTCCATGAAAGAGATCATGGAGAGCTACATCTTCTGGTTGAGGCCCTTCCAGGCTAATACTAATGCAATGCTAAGTGCTATAGTACTAAGTTATGCTAGATTGCTCGTTTGATGCATTGCAATATATATGGATTGTCATAAAGTTTGATGTATGCACTTCTAGTTAGATGTGTGTATGGATTGCCCCAACTATGGCTAAGTTGTTAATAAATAATGTTATTCCTATGGCTTGCTAAGTACTTTCGCTAATCTATGTACAATTTATGACTGCTGGATTATGTCTATATGTCATGTCTGTTATGATTGAGTTTTAATTACCTTGTTTCTTATTATTTAAAATATTTTAAAAGTATTGGAGGTGGACTGGACTAATAGATATCTCAACGTGACAAAATATTGGGAGCAGTGTGGAATAATATCCGTCTCCAGGACGTCAAACCACTGGAGAAGATCCAAAATGCAAGCCATCTGAGCACCTGGAATTATTGCAAGCGGCCATGAAAATAAGCCGTATCAGGCTTTGTAATATTGGAGACGGTTTCTATTTCAACCCATTTGAGGATGTTACTCTTTGAGCTGGAATGGAAATCGTCTCGGGGTGGCTCGCAGTTAGAGACTGAAGGTTTGAGCCGGATAGGAGAACCGACTGAGAACTATAGATGGTAACCGGCTTTAGCTGTCGATTCGGTACTACTGACACTTTTTTTGAAAATTCTCTAGGGTTAAATAACCACCAGTACGGCTCCAGATTTGTCTGGCAAGTCACACCAACATAAGGCCTTCCCCAATACAAGTATCGTAGCATGGCATCTAGATAAAATGCACGATATTTAATGATGAAAAAATTGGATGTTCTACCTTTGCTAACACAAGTCTTGCATGAAGTCATATGCAAAACAAAACTTGCTAGCCCAACGTGTAGAGAAGTTTTAAGAATATACCGGCCAGACGTCGTTCTGGCCAACATTTCCTCGAACAAGTTGCGGGCATTGCGGAGATTGCCGGAGGAGATCATCCGCCGTGTCTTGCTATTAAATAGATGCGCAAATGAAGACTAATTAATTTATACCAGGAATTACATGTAGGTAGAGATGCAAGAGGTATCCTGCCAAAATTACTTATTGTTCATTTTTATTTTTAGTACTTCCTCCATCCAGAAAAGGACTTCACAATTTTTTCTAAATTTAGATATATACATATGTGATTAATGTATAGATATATTTAAATTTTAGAAAAAATAATGACATGATTTTTGGGATGGAGAGAGTATAAAATTTGATCCCAAAATTTAAACTGATATTGAACAAAATAAAGAGATAGAGGGCCCGAGACCTATACTCACGGACGAGATGACACTTGGCTCAGCATGGACAGATATTTGTCACGGCGTGTGAGACAAGTTTTCTGCGTTAGGTTGGCGAATGATGGAGGTATGATGCTATTAGGCACTTAGAGCATCCCCACTCGTTGGCGCTCCCCACGCCCAAATCCGGACGAAACAACCGCCGGATTGGACGAAATTAAGTCGTGGGGAGTACCGTATTTCCAGTCGTCCACCCGGAGTTCGGCGGATAGAGTTTAAATTCAAACAAATCGCCGTCCCGCGCTACAAGTACGGCCAGTTGATCGGCAAAAGGAGCAAAAGGATCGGCCACAGATCGGCGATCGGAGGAAAATTACACGGAGACGAGGCTCGTCGGCGGTCCCGGCCGGCACGGCGGTGTTCGACGGACCAGTTTCCTCACACGCCGTGGCCGAAGCGGCTGCGGCGGGCGACGATGAAGCAGCGGCGGTGGACGTCGAGCGGCCGCGGTCGACGAGGTAGATGGTGAGGTAGACGAGGTAGG
This sequence comes from Lolium rigidum, assembly GCF_022539505.1. NCBI lineage: Eukaryota > Viridiplantae > Streptophyta > Magnoliopsida > Poales > Poaceae > Lolium > Lolium rigidum. Next base: position 193,214,585 of record NC_061511.1, on the reverse strand, counting down.
AGCCGGCGGAGACGACGAAGGACCGGCCGTAGTGGCTCGGAGGATGTCGCTGCGGTGGCCCCGGTACCACTCCTCGTCTCCTCGTCCATCGGTTCCATGTCACCGCCGCCCATGAGGAACGCCAAGTCCGTGTTCCTCTTCTTCGCCGCCGCCGTCGTCTTCGGCGAGGCGATCCGGACGCCTTGGTTGGCGAGCATCTCCCGCCACGTGCCGTCGAACTTGTCATTCCTCCCGTCGGCGTGCGACCTCAAGTCGGCCCAGCACTTGTCGATCGACGCCTGCATCCTGTCGGCGGGATTGTCCGTCTGTTTGAGCTCTTTCAGCTTCTTCGGCCGAGTTCAGGGCGCCCTTCCGCCGCGCAAGCCGCCGGAGCGTCGGGGTTGTACTGCTCGGTCTTGCTCTTCGAGAGGGTCGTGCGAGTTTCCTTCCACTTCTCGCAATTCTCGAGGCGGGCGTAGACGTTGAGGAACTTTAACTGCAGGCCGGTGTCGTCCGTGTACATGTCCAAAGCTCGGCGCAGCTGGGGAAAAAAGAGCACGGCGATACGGGTCAGCTAACGACGATGTACCTCGGTGATGAAGGGTCGGCGGAGCATACCTTTTGCTCCAAGTCGTGGCCGCTGATCGGCCGTTTGTCGACCTCCTCCTGTATGCCGTGCCATTTGCTGCACGCCGTCTGCATGATCCCCCAATGGATGGCCATTGCCTTGTCTCCCCGGTACACGTTCATGTTCGTCTTGTTGAAGTAGGGATCGACGAGTTTGCGTTCCTCGTACGCCCGCCTCACTCGAAGCCGGTATGTGTCGAACGACCGATTGGCCCCGATTATGCCGTTCGTGGACACGGTCATCCAAGCTTCGGCGAGGCACTCCTCTTCCTTCGGCGTCCATTTGATACGCGGTTCGGCAGGCGGCGAGTCCTTCTTCCTCTTCTTCTTCCCCTTCGACAGGTTGGCGGCGGCTTGAGTTGGCTCTTCTTCTTTCTCGTCTTATTCTTCGACGGCTTGGCTTCCGTCGGCAACATCCTCCTGATGCTCGTTGCGCGCCGCCACAGCTGTCGTCGCCCTCGTCTCCTCTTGCGTGAAGAACCCCGGGCACGCAGCGGCGGCGGCCATGAAGAACCCCGGGCTCGCAGCGGCGGCCATGGAGCCGTAGGTGATCATCTCGTGGATCTCCTCTTCGTTCGGCGCCGCCATCGCACCGAACGGGAGCGGCCCTCGTCGCAGGGCCGGCGAGGTGCCCTCGAACAGGCCGCCGCCGCCGACGTCCAAGCTCGGGCGGCGACGTCGTGGACCTGGACGGTTGGACGTAGGCGCCCTCTTGGAACACGGCAGTCGGCGACGGCGAGTACAACGAAGGGGAGAAGGACGACGGGGAACTGGTTGTACCTTGCGTCGGCCATTGGCCGGGGAACATGCCGCCGCCGCCGCCGCTCATGGCCATGCTGATCATTCTCGCTTGTTCGTCCTGGGCCGCCGCCCCGCCCTCTTGGCGGCGGCTCTTTTCACCCTCTCCGCCCTGCCGCTTGTTTCCACCGCGCGCCGTTTCTCGTCCGCCGCCCACTCGGCGTTCGACATGCCCGGCGGCTTCGTCTTCTTCGCCCGCATCTTCCTCGCCGGCGCCTTCGGCGGCATTGTGGTGGACGAGAAGACGAGGAGGAGAGTGGTGGTGGACGAGAAGACGCCGCCGGGAACTGGAGCTGGAAGACGAGGAGATTGGGGAATTTCGGCGGGAGAGAATGGGATATGCAAGCAAATTGGAGGGAATGGGGATATGCAAGCAAATTGGAGGGAAAATCGACAGGATTTGGTTTTCCAGTCGCCGACTACGCGGGTCCACACGACGTTTCGCGCCAAAATCTTTCGTCTGGAGTCCCCGAGCGCGCCCCGGGGGGCCGGGGATGGCGTGGGCTCGCCGGATGGATGAAGGGCCAAATCCGGACTAAAACGAGGAACCGGGGGGCGCGACTGGGCCGAATTTCGCCGTCCGGATGGAAAAAACATCGCTCGGGGGCCTCGTCGGGGGGACGAGTGGAGATGCTCTTAAGTTAATTGATTTCCTTCACATACGTGCTTTGATGTTGATTCGATCGGTGATTTCTCTCGCCTTCTGTTGCTTGCGCTGGTGAGAAGATGCCAATGGCCATATCCCATAGGTTTACTATATCAGGCATTTCTTTACGCACAATAGCCCCCCAAAAAAGTGTTTGTCGGATGATTCTGGTTTGATGCTCAAAGTAGGAGGGTGCACATTTAGGGAAAAATTGTAGGAGGACAGTAGGACACTGTGTTACACATGTGTACATATATGTGCTCTGTAATCTTTTAGTGTTAGTTGAGAACAAAAGGATACTTAGTCAGACTCTGAGAGTTTGGGAGGAGAAGATGTCCCAACATATGAATTTCTAAGCACTCGTCACTGTCGCTACTTTTATTTTAGATTGTTAGTAGTGCTGGAGAAGATATGTTTATTATCTAATCAGCTTTCAGGCCCACTACAGGTCATCGCTACACCAATGGAGCGAGACATTCGATTAACAAATTAGAATGATCGCCGCTTCATTCCAAATTAAGCTTGATGTTAACGTATTGTCGCATCTTGCAGATTAATTAGTTAATAGTATCTTAATACGCTCTTAGGTTCGATCGTTTAATCTTGGGGCGTTGATAGAGACATGACATGGATGTTTAGCTTTCGATTCAAGCCCCATTATGTCTGTCACTACTGAAAAGTCGAGGCCTCAGCGATGAGTACACATGCATGCTGTCACAGTGTCATGCATTAGTTCAAGGTTGGGTTTATCGATCTCAGGCACCTGTTTGTTTTCTTTGCTTCTTGTCATGGTTCGAGAAAATTACATGTGGTAGACGCGCTTATCATGCATTTTGTTTTTCACATTTGTTTTGTCTCTGACAATGCATCTTTGAAGTTCCTAAAACGAGTGGTTCTTGTCTCATAATTTAATCGCGCAGTAGCTTGTTATTTTATCAGTTCCAAAACAAGACTCGCAGCTTTGTTTAGATATGACTACATATTCAAATGCGTCTAGAACTCTAGATACATACTGTATATGTCTAAGCAAATACTTGACACTTATTTTGGAAAAGAGATAGTAGCTAATACTACATGCTATGCAAATTAGGCTACGCTACAGCCTTTTGACGCCAACAATATACATATATATACATAAGGCTATGTCCATGCTTCGTTAAACCCAGGCGGGATATCCGTCCTTTGAAAAACCAAAGAGGTAAGAAACACGTTCTGGCATCTATTCTAGGGAATACAAGAAGAATGTTGTCCATGCACCACAACCTAGGGAGTGAGTGGATTCGAGGATAACCGGTGGATGATGATATTCTTTTCTTTTTTGTATCGGTGGGTCTCAAGGTTAGATAAAAGACCTAGAAAGATATAGCCACGCTTGTTCGCAATCTTTTGGAAACTAGATTCTCTCTTTCATTTCAGAATACAAGACGTGTTTTAATTTGCACGATATTGAATACATGATTTTAATTACAAGTATATGCCAAGTTACATGTATAGGATTTGTATAAATGGCACTGTTGTTGTAATTATCTTGTAAAAATACCTTTTTCATAAAGCCGAGCCTATGGCCTTATGTTTAAAAAATATCTTTTTCATATGAATTTATACAAATTGGCACTGTAGTAGTAATAATCCCGTTCTGTGATTCTAGTCAAAGTGATGCGTTGTTGACCATAAAAAATCAACCGTGGCTTAGATTTTAAGATTGAGGGAGTATGCTGGAATCATGTTCGAAAACTTATAGTACACCAAAGTATGTTTTGAAACTTAAAAGGTAACATTCTCATTTTCTCATCCTGAAACCTAGCAAATTATTAGATTATTATACGGGAATTTATATGGGCTACTTTCAACTAGAGAATACATACACAAGCAATCTTGTTCTTAGAAATTTACAAACCTTATAAATAAATTTTTGTCAAGTTCTAGAAGGGGGTGCACCAAAAACTACATTGGTTCTCTGTGGCACGAATCCTCAAATGGGTTTATCCTAACTGTCCTCATTGGGTTAGTGGGTTCAGATAGGTATTTTCTACATCAGGTTGATCACCTTACTACGGAAACTGTCAAAGTGCCGACGGCCAGGTGCTGTGTTGATGACTTTTTGTCAGGACTGTCGAGCAGAGGGCTCGAACAGGGCAGGCCGCAAAGGTAGCCGTAGGGGCAACCTGTGCTGACGGCCACCATCGGCACAGACCCGGTTTGATCATCGGCACAGACAAGCCATCAACATAGACCAGGACGCCTGGCCTCAGGGTCTCTACCATGACGGCGAGGCAACAACGTTAGGAGTAGGCCGACGACTTTTCCGTCGGCACGGTTTTTTTTCCTCTTGCCGTGGGCACAACTTTTTTTTCTCCACGCACCCCCTCCCCTAGCAATCGTCTTTTTAGTTTGCGAAAAAATGTAAGAAAATGTAGAAATTTTAAAAAATATTTTTTTTTTTGAGATGGTCATGTATTATGTGTTCTAGTTGTTAGGAAAAATTAACAAACATGAATTTCGATATACTATGCAAAATGACGTCATGTTTCGATAAAACGGATTTTATTGTTGCATACAACCTCCGATGAAACATTTTTTATACCAAAATGTATCTGCAGACAATTTTACTTCCAGTTTTAGAAAGGAAATAAGAAATATGAGTTGTTCAGGTTTTAGATTTTGGTGATTTTTTTTTAATTTTTTTCCAAATTCAGTTTATTGTTATTTAAATTCAAGATTATTATTGCTTATTCATTGTTGTTTAGTCAAATAGTTTTTTGGAATTCAAATAATAAAAAAGTGTCATGTCATGGCCCAAGCGCTGATATGATTCATAGGGTACTTTGGCATCAAGATATAACTTCTCTGCATGAAGCTCATTTGGAAGGAAAGAAAAAGTTAAGCGTGCTGGGATGAGAGAAGTTTAAGGACGCGTGACCAAGTGGAAAGTTTAACTAGTAATAAGTTATTCGACTTGATATTAAGCAGGCCAAAAGTTTGATTTTTATACACAAACATCTGAAAGCTTTGCCTGCCTCCTTCCCGCGCTTCCGCCGCGATTTTCCGGCCATGCACTCCTAAACCGGTACTTCCCCACCCTCTATACTCTGTAAATCCCTTTCCGCCGCATATCCTAGCACTGTCGCAGGCGCAAACCCTAGCGCTAGCGCTGCTACCAATCTTACCATCGCCATCACCCGTGGTCTCTTCGTGGCCCTAGGCCAGTCAGGTGTCCAGAGCACCGCCACCGGCCAAAAGAAGGGCAAGATGGGTGCGGGCAAGTTGGCCGTCTCGCGTTGAGTCCATCCGCCGCTGGCCCAATTCCACCCACTGCTGCCTCTGCCGCCGCCTCCCAAAGCGCCAGTGCCAAAAACTTCCGTCGTTCCCGCCGATGCGCCCAACATGGTCGATCAAATGACCGCAAGGTATGATGTTTCCGTGGATGGAAGTGTAGGATTCAAATGTAATGTTGATGTGTGATTACCTCAGTACAATGTAGTGTTGAGGTTGAAACTTTGATGGAAATAATGAATGTTGGATCATCTCATTCACAAGACTATCGGTCTCAACACTATGCATCTCAACAACAAGAAGAAGAGTTTCAAATGGACGAGGACAGCGAGGGTTTGCTTGAAGAACCGAGAGGATGAGCCGCCAACTATCCGTGGAGGAAGACAAGTTACTATGCAAGGCATGGTGAAATATTGGTATGGATCCCACCGTTGGCGCGGATCAAACTAGGGAAACTTATTGCGTGATGATTAAGGAGTACTTTGGAGGATATGGAAGCATGAGTGGCTATGTAAGCATGAGCTCCATGGGAGCACCACCGATGAGTGGCTTTTGAACCATGGGTGACATGAGAGTACCACCCATGAGTTTCCATGAGAGCACCACTGATGAGGAGCTTTGGAGGCACGGGTGCCACGGGAGCACCATCGATTAGTGGCTTTGGAGGCACGGGTTCCATGGGAGCACATCGGGGTGGATTTGTGGCCTCCATGGTTGTGCCTATGCCTTCTCCGAGTGATGCCTATGGAGATTCTACTGTTCATGTCAACAACGTCCAAGTTTCCGAAGAAGCGCACAATGGAGATATCAATGAGGATTACAATGATGTTGAAACTTGATGTCACACCATTTGAACTATGCTATGATCTTGGTTGTGTGAACTAAATTTGTGTTGAACTAGCTTTTGAACTATGCTATGATCATTTGAAATGTTGTGTGCATTTTCATATTTTTGTGAAGCATCACCTGGTTGCGCGTGCTATTTTATAGCGTCTGGTGCAGCGCAAGTTCTAACGTGTTGCATTTTAGCGCCTCCGGTGAAGCTTCCGCCGGTGCCGCACGTGGAAAAAGCAAAACCTGGTAGGGGTACGTGGCTGAACAATGTTGCATGCATGCATGCCTGGCAAGGGTGATACGGATGAAGATGGATCAACGGTATGGCAATGATAGCAGTTTCTGGAGCATGTGCATCCCGTCCGCATTGAGAATCTGTGTTGTACCGAGTATATGCTTTAAACTTATTATAGAGTGACTAGGTGATGATTCTAGATCTGGCTGATGGAGCTTTGTTGTGAGAGCCTACGGCAAGTCCCTGGTGGCATAATTTTTCTTACTATCGGGTTTGTAGGTGTGGCTTTGTGGCTTCGGATTTTTCAACATATACTTTGCCAAGCGTTTATTATATTAAATATATAAATAATATATGCATCATTTTGATGGAGAGTCCTTACACTCATCCTCCTTTTTAAAAGAAAATTGTATTGGTCAAAATTAGGCGCGTAGATGAAGACTACGTGTAAATAGACGAAGTAGCTTAAACCTCCTCGGTTTGATGAATTTAGAGCAAGAATTATCAGCAGGCTGTAGACACTACACCGTCTGCACAGCGCGAGTACTGCAGATCGATCGAGGGCCCGATACCGACGGACTCACGAACGAGACGACGCTTGGCTTGGCGTGCGCGTGGATGTAGAATCTCGATCGGCAGTAGGTTGGCAAATGATCGAGGTGTGAGGCCTACTAGGTGTATGATCATGTTGATTTCCTCCACACGCGCGCTTTGATGTTGATTTGACTGGCGGTTCCTCTCGCCACCTGTTGATTGCGTTGATGAGAAGATGCCAATTGCCATAGCCCATAGGTTTACTATACGTACCTGCAGGCACTATTTATGCACCATGGCCAAATTTTCTTTTGCATCTGTTGGTCGGATGATTTTGTTTTGGTGCTGAAAGTGCATAGTTAAGAATAAGATCGTAGGATAACATTGGGTAACCCATATGTGCCAAGTAATCTTGTCCTGTTAGTTAAAAACAAAAGGACACGTGCTGCGAGCCTGGGAGGAGAAGAGGTCGCACCGTAAGAATTTCCAACCAGTCGTCACTGTCGATCGCTACTTTCCATTCAGAATGTTTAGTAGTGCTCGAGAAGATATGTTTATGTAATATAATCAACTTCGTCCCATTAGCTCATCGATACACCGACGGAGAGGGACATTTCGGTTAACAAATTAAAACGATCGGCGATCCATTCGAAATTAAGCTTATTGTTGACGTCGCTCCTCACTTTGCAGCTTACGTAGTGTCTTAACATACTTTTAGGTTCGGATTTTTAGGAAGTTGATTGAGACATGACATGGATGTTTAGCTTCCGATTCAAGGGATTATGGCAATCAGTACTGAAAGATTATGCCCAGAGTCTCCAAACTATTGAGGGCAATGGAGAGAGGTAGTATGTCCCAAAAATTGCATCATCAAATTCACATGTAAGTAATACGTGATCTTCCATTTTATATTTCACATTGTTTTTGTGCTCTGACAACCTACATCTTTAACACCCTATCTGCGTACTAGCTAGCTAGCTAAAATCGTCATAGGCAAGACTAATACTTGGTCACAACCTTTTCACGCCCACAATATACATACGGCGCCCGGCATTAAGGCCATGCCTAAGCTTCGTTAAAGCCAGGCGCGAGACATTCCTCCCTTTGAACACCAAAGAGGTGGCATATATCTGTTCTAGGGAATACAAGAAGAATGTTCTGTCATGATGGCTTTCCCTCAAAAAAGAAAAAGAAGAAAAATGTTGTGCATGCGCCACAACCTGGGGAGTGAGTGGATTCGAGGATAACCGGTGACCGTTGATATCCCTTTAAAAACCAAAAGCCCAAGAATGATATAGCCATGTTTGTTCGTGAGATCTCAGCCGCTGGACAACTCTATTGTCCATGGGTGCAAATGTTTGGAATCTAGATACACTCCCTCCGTTTTAAAATATAAGGCATTTTTTCTCTCGCATGGCTGTTGATCCATAACTTTAATCACTAGTATACATAACAAAGTTACATGGTTTCATAATATATACATGATATCGTTGCATTCATCTTATAAATTAATCTCTTCCGTTTCATTTATATTGATACAAAAAATTAACATATTACTACCTCCGTTTCAAGGAATAAGGTGCACGCGTATTCCAAGACAAACTTTAACCATAAAAATTGAGCAATAAAATCTTGATTATATTATATGTATATAGTATCGTTGGATTCGTATTGAAAAACACTTTTTTATGGTACTAATTTTATATAAATAATCTTTATCTATTTGAAGTAACTCTTGGTCAAACAAAAAACTCGTAAAACGAGGGCGCCTTATTCCTTGAAATGGAGGTAGTATAAGTAAAATTTATACGCACGGTTATAAGTTGTTGACAAGCTAAATTTCAGGGCGCGTTGAAGAAAGTATTCCCTTTCGTTCCCACTTTATTTCTCAAGGTTTTAATGCGCAAATTTAAATTTAAATATATGAATAATTTTCATGTGTTGGGTTTGTAGAAAAGGTAATGTACTCATGCGTGTGCGTACAAAGTCCACTCTTTGAACCGCTAGGACAAACCCCTTCGAGGATTCATGCCCCAAAGAACGAACCTAGTTTCTGGTGCACTGATTCTAGAACGGGAACAAAAGAAATGTATTTGTTATGGAAAAAATACTATGTCCAAAAATGTATTTCTAACGTTTGTAAGGTTTTAGAGTAAATTTTCAAACTTAAATAGTAGCATTCTCATTTTCATGATATTTAGTAATTGTTAGGTTGCTACATGAGAGTTTACATAGGTTTTTTCAACTTTATATAGTAATTGTTAGGTTTTTACAGGATAGTTTACATGGGTTAGTTTCAACTTGATAAACTATATATTTGATCTTGTTTTTAAAAGTTTGCAAACTGTACAAATACACATTTTGGACATAGTATTTTTTACATAACAAATACATTTCTTTAATTTTGGTCCAGTTCTAGAAATCGGTGTTCCAGAAACTAGGTTCATTCTTTGTGGCACGAATCCTCGAAGGGGTTTGTCCTAACGGTCCACATAAGCATTTTCCGCATGACAATCACGTCTTATAAAAACATAAGCACGCAAAAAAAATTTGTGATAGGACAATAAATCGATAATTGACACTGTACCGTCCATGCAGTAAACAATTACTATGTTTGACTGATACCGTTTTTATGCGCATCAATTCGACAAGATTAATCATGTTGCCTATTTTTCGTATAATTATGATCTAAGATCCGCTTCAGTTAAGCCGACCAAATAATCAAAGATATGGGTGGAGGCGTGGAGCCATATTAGGATTCTGCGCGCGCAGTGCACAGATTCAATCAGCAACTGCGAATCCTGCAGCGAGCTGCGACTGCCTGTTACGCGATCAACATATCCATTGGTTATGTTTGCACAAATGATTGGAGAGAGAACAGTTTATAGTTAACCACGTAGGGGTTGCGTCAACTCTCAGCTAATGTCGTTGACACAAATCATACACAGAGCAAATCAAACTGCTTAACTGATTATCCCTAAAAAAATTGCTTACTTGATTAACTATCTCGGAGCAGATACAACATGTTACATAGATCGAAACAGTGGATGAATTGATTAACTATGAATGAACAACGATCAGTAGCTATCCTCGCAAAAAGAAAAACGATCGGTAGCTATACCTATCATAACACTGCAAACCTGGATTATATATATGTGAATATTCAGTCAAACGCTTATGTCGACCGTGTCAATGATCTGTTTTCATGAAAGAAGAAAGGCCGCGACATAAGGTTTCGTCCTAGCCGCCGCTTCGACTTGGGATTGATGGGCCCCGCCTTCTATGCCTTACTGCTCCGGCAGTGGGAGGGGGTGAGGAACTTGAAGCTACGTTGAGAGTTGTAGTAAGGTTCTTGGTGTTGGGGATGGTGGGGTTTCGTCTGGTTGATACTTCCATTACGTGATGCATCTCGTTCAGTCTACGTGTGTTATAGGTGTAATGTTAGAATATTTGGATCAATTTAAAGGTTCAATGAGGTGACTTCCGCTCTAAGGCACTCAGGGGCAAGTGTCCGGCCACTTCTCATCTTTCGTCAACACAACGATATACCCGTTGCAGTAGGGGAGTGGCGACCACGACGCGTCTGTTGCTCGCTCTGGCGGTGGTAGTGGTCGTTAGATGGTTCAAAGGTCTTGATGTAATTTTTGTTACGTTTGGGATGCTTTATATTTTTTGTGAACTTCTACCACCTCCGTTCTAGAAACGCGTGACTTGGTTTTGTCTATATGGGGATACATCTAGATGTATTTTATTGTCTATATACATCCTTACCTAAAAATTGAATCACTAATTTTAGGGGACGGAAGGAATATAATAGATTCGGATTTTCATCGAGAATAACCTTTTTTTTCTTATTGAGAAAGGAAGATCCACACAGTAACCATCATGTAGGCACATAGATGCATATTGTTTGTTTTCGTCTGGAAAAGGGTGGTTGTTCTCCCATCAATTACATATTTATATAGTTATTACAAAGGTACAATGGTACCCCGATGATTTCGGCAGGAGGGAACACCTACACCATGATTACCCTGATTGACTTAATCATAACGTGGTCAATGTGGTTAAGATTTTGCCTTCTGCTATATCGTTTTGCACGTTATGTGACTGGCATAATCGATGCACAGTTATTTGTCAGGCTGATCATAGTGCTAGTATCATGCATACTAGGCCCACAAAAATGATGATGTTGCATGCAATTAAGGAGGAGAGATAGGATTAAAGTAACATAAGTGGATACTGTATCATAGCGCACGTTACGAGAAAAGTAAATGTCAAATTGATCTTGTACATATATTTACATTGGGATTCTACAAAACAATAAATTTAGAAGTTTATGATACTACTCCCTCTCTCACAGTTTATAAGGCACGCGCGTACCCCTAGGTCGCAAATTTGATCAAGTTAGCATTAGTTATATGTTATAAAAATTATATCATTAGAAAGTTCAGATGTTCTATTTTCTAATAATATAATTTTTGTATTATATAATTTATATTATATAGGTTAAATTGATGACCTAGGGGTACGCACGCGCCTAATAAACCGTGAAGGAGGGAGTACTCTATAATACAACCCACTATAGAGATATTATCATAAACAAGTATCATATGCATGATACTAGTATATGATACTATGCATTATGACCATTCTCAAGCATGCTTTGCTAACACATATGTCCAATTGTAATCTGCAGGGTGATTTGTTTTCTTATGAACGTGTTATGTGTACAGGTGGCATGATAAGCACGGGGATTGTGACATGATAACCTACATGTGTAAAGCTCCTTTTGTTTAGTGGTGAACACAGGGAAAAGGTAGGGGTACGTGGTTGGAAAACATTGCATGCATGCACGTGAATGAACATGCACGCGATCAGATGTCGATCGCGTTTGACTGTCCTACTCTGCGTAGTCCAGGCTTTGGAAAATGCCATAGCGTGTTGCACGCCATACAGTACCCATACCTACCAACCCATTGTCTGGTTTCTCCCGTTCCAAGAGTCCGGGCGAAACGAGCCAGAGCAAAGTGCCACGTACGTATACGTCGTCGCCGTGATCGGTGAGATATTTTGCTGGGCGACCGACGATTCGGATCGGAGCAGTGACAGTCGGGGCCGGGGCATCAGCTGCATGGTTCTGTCGACAGGCGCCGCACGCGCCAGCGTACGCATGCATAACTCGTTTCCCGATCAGGGCCACTGTGCTACACTGGTCTGGACACGCGGACATGAATCCCCGGCACTGCAGCGCGAAAGGCGCCCCTCATCCTCCCAACCAGACCTTCTTCATCAGCGGTCCACGCCCCGGCCGTGCACAGTCCACACCGTACCATCGTCTTCCACCTTATCTTATCCCACCGCTTTTCTTTACTGTTTTAAAACACGTCTTTGTATTAAGCTGAGGGCATCTCCAGCGATGTCCGCCGTGACCGGAAATGCGTCTGGCACCACCTCTAGCGGACGACGTAAAGTGATCGGGCCTGCCGCGGAGACGCAAACCTGGCCCAAATATGCGCCAGGTTTGCGTCTCGGCGGACGCTGCGTGGACGCGCAAAGTGTCCGCTCGGTCCTCGCGCGGGCCCGCCTGGCTGCGGCACAACTGCTTCGTCTTCCGCGGTATTACTTCTGGGCGGCGCGCTGCAGCCTTTGCAGGGGCCGCGTTAATAGCGTGCATCGGCTTCCGCGAGCGTGCGCAACTAGTAGGCCTTGCACTGGCAGGCCATTAAAGGCGAGATGGCGTCGGAGCCTCTTAAAGGGACGCTGTCGGCGCCCATTTCCCCGGCCAAAACCATTGCCAAAATCCAACGGTATCCACTACACCGACGCCATGGGAAAGAAATGCTGGCCGTTCCGGAAGACGAAGAATGACCAGGAGGCGTTCCGGCAAGAAGGCACGGGTCGGCCGGTACGTCCGCGTTGACCTCGTGCGGCAGCTACGGGAGGAAAACCGGCCGGTACCATGGCCGGACGCGAACTTGCCGGGAGGGGGCTGGTACCTGAACTCGCGGCGCGTGCCGGTCCCCCCGTGCCGCGCGAGGGCCGAGAGTGGCGGGACGAGGTGCACCGCCGCCGAGCGATCTTGCCGCCGGATCTGCGGGAGGATCCGGCGTTCCGCGCTAAACTCCTACAACTGGATTTCCTTCGGGACGTGGGAGTTCGACGCGCGGCGCCGCGCTGCCTACCTCGCCGACGTAGACTACTTCGAGTGCGAGATCGCCACCGAAGAAGAAGAGAACGACCAAGAGGACGCGGACAAGGACGGCGACGAGGACGAGGACGGCGACGTGACCATGCCGCAGTACGACCACGACGACGGCGGACCGGCGTGGGATCCGGAGACCCAGCCGCCGGACATTTCAGAGGAGGAGGCTATTGCCATGGCACTGGCCAACATCCAGCAGGACGAGCTCAACGAGCTTGCTTTGTGGGACGGGCTCGCAATCCAGCTCCGCGAGTCAGCGCTCGCGCAGGGGAGGCCGGCGACTCCTCCGACCACGCCGAGGCGTTCCAACGTCCGCGCTCTGCCTGCTGTTCCAGCGTGGGATCTCTGGCCACAACCTCCTAACCGTGCGGCGGTACCTCCTCCACCGCCGGCATACGAGCTTCCATGGCCGACGCCGCAGCTGATTGACCTCATCAGCGACTACGACCAGTAAACAGCGCGTATTTTAGCACGTCTTTCTGACTTTTTATGTTCTTTTTATCATGTAAATTATGGCGTATGAATGAAAACAAAATTTATGCGTCGTGCCGCTGGAGTCACCCCCGACGCAAACGGACGCCCGGACGGTTTCGACCATTTGGCCGACGCAAACGGACACGACGCGTCCGTTTGGATGTCCGAAATGTATCGCGCCGTTGGAGATGCCCTGACAAGAACACCATGGAATGGCTATAACATCACACTCGTATTTCGGCTTAGAACACGCACACATACGGAAGCAGATGACGAACCAAAATTATTATGGCGAGACTGATAGCTTAGAGGGGAAGAAAATTCAAGCCAAGCTTTGGCGCAAGTTCTAGCCAAAATTTTGCTAAAGTGCTAGGATTACTAGTATAAACCGCTGAAATAAGTTGTGGCAGAGACCAGACCTTGCAATAATGGGAGCTCCGTCACTGGACTCCGACAACAACAACAACAAGATCGCCTTACCCAACCTCTAGCCAAGAATGGCGAAGAGGTGGGGCACTAAGCCTCCAAACCGCACCACAGTCCACGCTAAAAATTACCAAAGCACGACCGAACACTGAAGTTTCCCATACCAAGTTACCACTACTCATGCACCTAGAATCAACGAGCGAATGGCAGGGTCTCGTCAAACATGGGAAGGAGACGACTAGAGAGTGTTGATGATGATGTGCATTGCGCCTAGAGACTCACACCTTGAGTAGTAGTCAGCACACAACGCAACACAACCATCTCCGAATGGGACACCCCTCGCTGCCTAGGCATCACCTCCAAGAAAGGAAGCAACATCGTTGCGCCACCACCCAATCAGACAAAGCAGACCTAAGGTTTCCCCTAGCACGGAGGGGAGGAACGGTCAGGACCATCACCACACCTCCAAGGAGGAGTAGTACCCGCAAGCTTCACTGTGGTCAGCATCGAAAGCACCGAGCAGGGTTTTCACCCAGCCTAGAAACCGGTGAAGCAACTCAGTTGCCAGTGAAGGAGGACGTTGCCCACCACTTAGCACTTAGCGGTACCCTAGGTTGCCAGATCTAAGACCGAGATGGTCAAGACAATGTAGGGCAGGAAGAGCTGCCACCACTGGAGAAACAACTCCAGCCACCACCGGCCCTGGAGGAGGACCACCACGATGGCAAGCCCACCTTGGTCTTTTGGCCGGCAGACAACACTCCATTTGGTTAGCCGGTATTTCTTTTTCTCGCTATTCTCTTGCCAAGAAAATATTGATCAGAAATAATCTTAATGACGCAAGACTCCTTTAGGCAGCTGGAAGAAGGATATCATATACAGTACCATGTTGGTTAATACTAAATTGATTAGAACCAACCTTTCACCCAGGGATAGCAATTTGGCCGTTCCAACTGCTAAAGCGCTTCTGAATCCGCTCCTAGACATGCTTCCACTCAACATTTGTAAGTCTTCGAAAATGGATCGGAATGCCTAGATAGCTAATAGGAAACTGACCAATCCCACAGCTAAAAATCTCACCATATAGGTTGGCGTCGTCGTTGGCCTCATCGAAGCAAAACAATTCACTTTTTTGAAGTTAATTTTCAAAACCGATAATTGCTCGAAAGCTTATAATATTAACTTCAGATTTCTGGCTTTCTCAAGGTCAGGTTCCATAAAACAAATCGTATCATCGGCATACTGAAGAATGAAAAGTTCGCCATCAACAAGATGTGGGACCACCCCTTTAATTTGCCCATCGGCTTAGCTCACTTTATAATAATAGCTACCATAACAGCCACAATGTTTAATAATATGGGCGATAATTGGTCGTCTTGCCGTAAACCTTTCTTCATCTCGAAGTAATTACCAACGTCATCATTGACTTTGATTGCAACACTTCATCGAAAATAAAGTTATGAAAAATAGCTCACCACTCAGTTGAAAAACCTTTCATCCTAAGTGTCTGGTGGAGAAAAGACCACTTAACTTTATCATAAGTTTTTTCAAAGCCAATCTTTAGTATTACCTATCTGTCATGTAAGTTTGCATAGTGTGGCTGAAGACATGAAGTCCCATCTTCCAAATCTGCCACATAGTGCAGATTGTGTGCGTACATCGAACACATTTATGGATTGAAGTATACGACAAACCCATTCAACCTTATCCACAAGCTAGCTTAAGATCTGCCGACATGTTAGTTTCATCCAGGGTTAAGCAGCCACATGAACAACAACGACCCTAAATTTAATCAACCCATGATTGTCCAACGAACAGACACCGATGGTTCACCAAGCTGAATGTAGCTGAAACACTTGCATGCACGCTTATGATATGGCTCACAAAATGAAGGCGATCATTCTCATCTGTTCTCGGTTTGGAAGGAGCGTTTCAGAGACAAATGCTGCTCGCCAGTCCAGTCCAGATGATCAAAGACGAAGCAAGGGAGTGGGCTTTTGTAGGAGCTAAGAAGCTCAGGAAACTGATGTGGGAGCCTTACTGAAGCGTCATCTTTAGGCGTTTTTGGCCTTTCTCTTTTTTCTCTGTAATTCTCTGAAGTCATTCCTTTGCCTTATTTTGGTAACTCTGTAAACATTCTACCTGCTATAAAATCGAAGGCCAGCGTTGCTAGATCTTTGAAAAAAATTAATAAGGCGACCATCAAAATTGTGGGGCAAACTGAATTGGAACTGAACAACATATACTTGCGTAAATCTGCATTAACCATAAAGTCTAGCTGCCCGATCATGTTCGTTTTTTTCGATAAAGGGAATATATTAATATCAAAAGATACCAATTACACCCAGCCTCTGCAATAACGTCCCACCCTAATGGCAGTACGGATGCACACAGCCAAAAAAGAGAAAAGAAAACTAAGAAATAAAAGTCCCGCTACAGGCTTCTAGACCTAGAAACAGCAATACAACCACCACCATGACAACACCTGAAGTAGACTCTCCAAAAGCGACGCCTCCAAGAAGGAAACAGTGCACCAGCGCCATCGTCGCCCGACCAAAGGTCTTAGGATTTCTCCCTGAAGATAGTCTCCACTCTCAAAACAATGCCTCCAACAAGAACATTGCCAGGCACAACCAGTTAAGGCCAGACCTTGGGTTTTCACCCTGAGAGGTAAGAATCCGAACTTCCCCTGTGCTGCCGCCCTCACATGCATACCATGCACTGCAAGCCCGGAACGCCAAGCAGATCCCTCAGCATCACGTTGACTCAAACCTCCTTTAGTCAGTCCACCAATCCGGCCTTCATGATATTCCTTCTTCTGACTTCACCATGGACCAAAAAGTCACCAGATGTCAACACAGAATATAGCTTCGCGGCGGTCCCTCCGGAACCAAACGGTCGGAATAAAAACATGGGTGCGCGCGACCGAATACCACCCGATCCAGCAAACTGCAGGCAAAATATGCACTCGTTCCATTCGCCGACGGAGCGTTCCGGAACTCATCTCTTCAGCCAGATCAAAGCAAACTGACCTCCGGTAGATCTTCATCTTCGCTTGCGAGAAACCCGAGGACCGCCACCAAAAACAAAGCAAGACCAGCAGCCCCCACGCCGCCAGTCCCTCCTGCCGGATCACCAGGGAAGAAGACGGCGGCGCGGATCATGCGTACCACCGCCGAACCGTCACCGGGGCCGGAGGCCGCCACCGCTCCACCGAATCCTCCATGGCTACCGACGGAGAGCATCAGGCCCCGGCCAAGTAGCCGTGCCGCCCGGCTTCCTCCACCGGCGCTTCATCACCTCCCATGGAACGCCACCGTGGAAACCCTCTCCTCCCCCTCGTCGTTCGACGGAAGGGGCGCCGCCACCGCCGCCATGGCTAAGGCCGGGGCCGGGGCTGTGGCCGGGCCGGGGCCGGGGCCGAGGCCGGCAGCAGCGGCGACTGAGGTGCGGCGATCCGGGAGCGGCTGCTCGGAGCGGGGCGGGTAGATCCTCCGCCGCCGCCCGGGAGGGGGGCGGGAGAGGAGGAGGCGGCGGCTAGATTCAAGGTTCTCTTTCCCTATGTTCGTGGCTATCCGTGCTTGAGCGGCACACAACACTACTCGAACAGTAAGCTTTACTAATTTATCATGTCACTTTCTTATCACATAGGTTTTTGGGAAGTCTAGGAGCGCATAAGCCGTGGATCACATATATTCTGGTCTATGTAACAATGAACCTTGAGTCTGACAGCAACAAGCAATCGACTGGATGTACGTCGAATGTTCAGGTGTTGTGGAGTAGAGTTCGTAAGTTTTCGAATCCTTCTGAAGACTGTTCACTTATTAGATGGATTGATGGATTGCATCTAGAGTTCTTGTTATATGTAGCGCTGGGTCAGATTTTTCTTTATTTTGAGATTGTGGTTCCACATTGCTCATGGCGATAGTTGGAGCATGTAAAGGAAGAGGAACTGCAATTTCGTAGCAGTGTTTTCACATTTTTCATCATTACTAAATTCCCTGTCCTAGAGTGGCATTGAAGCTTCAACGAAACAAGTGGAACACTGGCTTTAGATTAATTTCAGCAAGTAAAAGTTACAAAACTTTGTACATGGGTCAAGCACTCAAGCTGCCAAACCCTTTACATATGGCACATGGATTGCCTCACAACTATTGCGGAGATGGATATCCACCAAAATTCCATGGAAAACTCTTCCCCTCGGCCGGCTGTAGCATCATCCAGGTCGTGTCTTGTTTTTCTTTTTCAATAAGGAGGTCGTGTCTTGTGCGGCCGTCCCAAACCCCTACGTACCTACCCCGCCACATTGCCTAATTTTTTTTGGTGACTTTCGCTCGATCCACAAATCCCACCGCTACGCTCCGGTCACAGTGCACTCAGTTCACTCCTACCGCAGTGAACCAGCCTACGCGCGTCCTTGGTAGCTGGCCGCCGCGAGAGGGTCTCTGCGGTGCGCTTTGCCTCCTGCATCCGCGGGCTCACGCCCCTAGTAGCTGGCTGATGCAAGTGGGTCTCCGTCGCGCGATCCGACCGTCGTGAACCGCCGCCACCGCATGCCCGTGTGGCAGAGCGCCCGCGTCCTCAGTGGAAGCATCCCCACGCGGCACCGACAAGCTCGCCGTGGAGCTCAACGACTTCCCACACACCGAACTTGGAGAAGACGAGACGCCCCACAAGTGGATGAGTTAGGGTGTTCACCGATCTGGCTCCATCGGGTCTTTAGCGCAATGTATTCGTTGCCGGCGAGCTAGGTTCGTTCACGGTGGTGCCTCCATTGTCGGTGGAGAAAACGGGTGATCTTTTCGTTGTTACATACATTGTCATGATCTAATACAGGTGTTACTGTTTTTTGTTATGCAAGTACGTGCAAAGTGGTACTATGTTTTTTTGTGTATATAATACATAATGATTGCACCAATGTTACATACGGGTGGTCCTATAATGTTGAATAAATTAAGAAAAATGTTGGATATACCCTAGAGAAATGTTGGAAATGATGTAACATTTTTGAAACTATTACATACATCAGAGAAAGTGTTACATGTAGAATTATTTTGTAACATTGACAAAGTTTTTTGCACCATATTCACAACTTGACAAGTTATAGGAATTTTTTTGATGACAAATACTACATGCTTTAAAAAAATGATACATATGAATTATTTTTGTATCACGATCAAACGCGCAGGAATCGCTTACTTAAATGGATCGAATGGTGAGAAGGCGGTTGATGATTGACGTTTTTACAACTGACTGTAGGCTAGCGCTGGCCAAATTTCAGTAGCTCCCTAACACGATCATGTTTTCAAGTATGTATGGCAAACCCATTCAATCTTGTCCACAAGCTAGCTTAAGTTCTGCCGACATGTTAATTCCATCCAAGGTTAAGAAAACCACATGAATAGCAGCGACCCTAAATAGACCCATAATTATCCAACTAACAGACACCGATGGCTCACCTAATCGAATGTAGTCGAAACACTTGCATGCAAGCTTACGATAGATGGATGCATGTCCCTTTCACATGGTGTGGCTCACAAAATTAAGGCGATATTTCAAAGTGTGGGGCAAAGTTGGAACTGACATCCGTCAAAACAATGAAACGATACGTACTTATGCAAATCAGCATTAACCACAAAATCTAGCTACGCAATCTTGTTCGTGGCTCTCCGTGCTTGGGCGGCACACAACACTCGAGCAACTAGCTTTACTAATTAATCCTGTCACTGTCTTCTCACATAGGTTCTCGGGTAATCTAGGAGCCCGTAAGCTGTGGATCACATATTCTGCTCTACTATGTGATAATGAAACTTGAGTCCGGTAGCTACACAAGCGATTGGATGTATGTGGAAATGTGGAATGTTCAGATGCCTTCCATCAAGTGGTAAGACCGCCTAAGTTCTCGAATTCTTCCGACTTTTTCATGGATTGTACTCCGTATCTAGAATTATTGTTATGTCCTTAGTTTTCAAATTCTTCTGGCATATTACATGGATTGGATCTAGAATTCAAGAACTGGTATTGAAGCTTCATGTGGAGTCTGGCGATTCACGCGCGTAGAACTGTTGGGCAGGGCCAGCGGCGCTTCATGTGTGGCAAATGGCAAGTGACACCGGTTTGAGTCATCAAGAAGGGCAAAAGGCCGACCAGGTTGCAGGGTCTCGAGCTGGCGATGGCATAAAGTACTGAAGTACGCGACCATCGCCGGGTCACCAATCAGACCCTTGGAACCGACCCATCAGTCAGGAGATAGAGCACTATACCTATCTATCTATTTATCCACGTCGTTCTGTCTGCGGCCTGCTCTCTTGATGTACTGATGCGTCGCCCGGCGATGTCGATCCAGATTGGGCGCGATCGTCTTCATCTGTACGCTGTCTCGAATGATTGCAAGCAAGGTCCTTTACCGGTTTAAACAAAACCAAATCGACATGGCGCTATCCGGGCCATGCCGGTATGTTACAAGATCGAATGGCCTGAACAATTAGCAACAGATCTACGACGACAACTTTCGGTGGCAATGTCGGTGCGCGTGCGCGGTGCTGCACAAGTATGAAGGAGGAGCAGTTCCGGATTCACTGAACTTGTTACCAGCTGGAATTCCAAAGACAGATTATCATACGATTTGCAGGAGGATATGGATCTCTAAACGGGGGGTGCATCAGCCCACTTGAGAAGAAACGAGCCAACCAAGTGCGATTCCGTGCCACACCATGCATGGAGCAGGTTGCTTTCGTCCTCAGGCGACGCCAACATTCTTCACCTTTCTGACGCTGCATCTGTCCTTTGTGGTTTTCAGATCATACCCACAGATTCTAGTAACTCACCAACTGGTCTTTTTTCATATCTACTAAAACATGTCCTGGTGAATTAAAGCAGTGCAGTACCATGCCCTAAGGATGTCACCAGCTGTAATGCACTAGCTAGATCGACCGGGATAAATAGATAGTATGGGATAAATCCCACTCGAAATCATGTATATATATGTGGCACTGTGACGACTTGGGTGAGAGTTCTTGAAGGTAAAATAATTTAAAGAAACAGTATTTGGCAATCAACTATATCTAATAAGCAGAATTCTTTGTTCATGAAATGTTAAACCCCTCAACATTTTATCCTTTGCCCATGGCCACTGACCAAAGTATTTGCATATGTGATAGGTTGATCAGCACAGTAAATACAAAAAAATCTGGAAAATATGAAGTAGAGTGGAACCAAATGTATACTCCCTCCGATCCATATTGGTTATTGCTCATCAGAGGGAGTACAAAAGTTAAAGCAAAATAGAAAAAAGTTGCTAGATTTTATGAACACCGGCATACATGATAGCTCGATCAGCACAGAAGATATAGAAATTTCAGTGAAAATGAAGTAAAGTTTAATCAAATAGAAAGGTTAAAACATTAGCGAAAACAAAAATATTCCAAAAAGGTGCCTAGAAACTTCCCAGAAATTAAACTATGAACATTTTAAAAAGGGCCACACTGAGCGTCCCTCGGCGGATCAGAAATCTGATCCCCCGGGTCCCCAGCCATTGGATCAGCCTATTTGGGGCATTTTGGGCCGTCTAATCAAAGCACCTCCTCACTTTCCCGCTTTCGCTACCATGATGTACCAAAGTAGAAAAAAAGAGTTCAATTGTAGCAAACTCTATTTTCACCTAAAATCTCACTTTTGCTTCCATAAAAGCACCATTATAGCAAAACTGGCCCAATTGTAGCAAAAAAGGTTCACCCCTAAAAAAACACATAACTCGCCGGAGACTAACCGGAGATCTCGCCGGAGACCACGTAGCAAAAAACGTTACACTATTGTAGCAAAATTAATCTGCCAATGAAGCAAAAGTGACCTCATCGGAGACATCGCTAGTGACGTCGCCGGAGACCTCGCCGGAAAACCTCGGTGGAGAATGGATAGCAAAAAGTATATGCTATAGTAGCAAAAATATATAAATATTGTAGCAACCATTTTTTTTGCTATTGTAGCAAATTGTAGCATTGGATTTTAGTGGAGGCACAAGATTATTGTACCAAAAAAATTATATTACTGTCGCAAAACCACAGAATGATTATAGCAAATAAAAAAAAAGGTATGTAGCAAATCGTCCGCCAGACACACAAAAAAAACCCCAAACACATTATCCCATGGTAGCAAACATAGAACCCTTCTGTAGCAACGGCGACCACAGTTTGAAGCATCGCCTTTTGCCCTACGTCAACCCGTAGATAGTAGCACTACAAGAAAAAGAAAAAAAGAGCACGCAGATGACCACAAAGAGTGGCCGGTGGAGGTGATGATGCCCAAGAGGAGCAAACAGCAGTGGAGGGAGCTCGTGGCGGTGTCGGTGGCAAGCTTGTGGTGACGGTGAGTCGCAATCTCACCGAAGATGCCTGGGGCATAGCGGCGTACCTTGCCAAGCATGTCCGGCTGCGTGGCGGTGCGCGCGGAGGCGTTGCTTGTGGCTGTGCCGTTGTGGGCGCGGGGCAGCACGAGGCAGCAGAGGAGGAGCGGCGGGGCAGCGGAGGAGCAACAGATGGCGATGGTCTGCGACCCCTGCTGCTACTCCCCGCCGGTCGCCGGAGCTCGGCCTCACCGCGTGGCGGCGGAAGCCTATGGTGGCGCGGCGGATCTGCAGCTTGGGATGGCAGGAGGCAAAGCTTCACTACGGGGAGGCTGGAGGCGGATCGGGAGCTTCAAGCGGAGCGCCATGGGGAGGTGGAGCGGCGGCGCAGGCAGCCCTCCGGCGAAGGGGGTGGGCGGCATGGGCGGACGAAAAAGGGGCGGACGGGTCGCTGGGCGCGGCGGCCATGGTACACGGGAGATAGATGGGGATTGGGAAGAGAGCGTGTTGCTGGAGAAGATAAGGATGGGTCTCACGGGACATGCGTCGTACGGAGGAAGCGGAGGAACGGAGCGCTGATACCCGGGGGTTCGGCAGCGTTTTCCTTTTAAAAAAACATCTAGAAGTACCGTAATCAAGTAAGTTTTAGGTTAGTTTTTTACTTTTGCCAAAATTAGAGGTTAGTGTGGGTTTCTATAATTTTCCGTTTATCCTAAATTCTCAATTTTAAATATGTTTTTTTTTCTTCAAACTATTTGAGTTAAAAAAACACTACAACATGGCAGACGGATCTGGGTGGTATTAAACACCGAGGCACGAGCCTAATCGCTGAGCTCGCTCTAGCAA
Source organism: Lolium rigidum (assembly GCF_022539505.1). Taxonomy (NCBI): domain Eukaryota; kingdom Viridiplantae; phylum Streptophyta; class Magnoliopsida; order Poales; family Poaceae; genus Lolium; species Lolium rigidum. The sequence continues at coordinate 193,191,370 of NC_061511.1, read as the reverse complement.
GGCAAAAATGCCGCCAAAGATAACTATGTCGGGGAAAGTTCATACCGTGATGCATGTAAAATGCATCTATGATCTTTCTAGTATGCTGTGTCATATATTTCATAATATGGATTCATATATGTGAATATAATCATGTTTTAGAATGATTTTGCTATTTTCTTAAAATATTCAATTTATTTGTATTATAATTCTACAGACAAGAAAACCATATTTTACATATTTCTGACTTTCAAGGATCTTAACGAAATCAAATGGCTCTAGGATTTTTTTGACGCATGTTTTTTTACAAGTAATACCATATATATTTGTAGTAACTAATAACACATGGTAGAGATACACAAGCTATCTCCAACTATAAAAAAATAGAGTTTAAAAGAAACAGCAAAATCTTCGAGATCGTCAAACTCATTTTTCTTCCATGACATAATATTGTATTTTTCTGAGGACAACACACCAAACTGTAGACCTGTAAATATCAACGAAGGTTCTCCTATAATTTAATTTGAGCCACAATATTAAGGCTACATGCACGCAGGTATTCTGTAAATTAAGTATTGAATCCGCATCGGCAGACTACCAACACTGATATGCTAGGGGGAAATAACTTAACAGCCCGGCTCGGGCCTAAACCTTGAGATCTACAGGAAATACATGCTCAACACGCGCGACCATGCATTTGTGAGGAGCATCCTAGGAAATTACAATACACGTTCCACAGCGCAATACACACATTTCACAACACAGCAATAAACACCAATGTCATATTTAGACAATGGTTGGTCTTGTTCTTGCTTACAGACCCACAACGGTCATTAGTGCAATGTTTCATGATGATGTGGCCTGTCGAAACTGGTAATGATCATCCAATATTGACCGTTGCCTATATATAGGCTGGCTCGCTCTTTGAAATTTTAGCAGTGTCTCATTGCATACATGTCTTTTTCCCACTATGTCTGGTGTATAGCTAGTCATGGGCAGCCCGGCTCGGACGGTCTGGCCCAAAAATCTTTGGCTGGGCCGGGCCAACATTCCATGTTGGGCCGGACTCAGACCTGTATCTTGATCGATCCCGTACGTTGGGCTGAATTTGGGCCTACAACTTGAGCCCGAGCGTCGGGTGGGGCTAGGCTCACCCACAAAATACGCGATTTAGGACAGATTCAATCCAGACCGCTCGTTTTGGGTCAGGCTTTTTCATGTTTCGAGCTAGGCTTGGGCCCGATTTCGGTCGGGCCGGCAGATCATGGGCCCACATTTTCAGCTTTAGGCTTTTTAGGTTTGACCTAAAGCCTGGCCCAGCCCAAGATTGGTCTAGGTATATGTGGTGTATGACCTACATGTCATGGAAGGTGTCTGGTCGTTAGTACTAGTGTAATATGCAAAAGAAGAAGAAACGGAAATTCAATTTTGAACATGGAATCATATGCTCGTACTACATAGGAAATACATTTTGCAATGTCAAAATAAAGTTTAAAAAATTGGCGTGTATATGTCGATATTATATGTGTGCATGCCAAGTTTCACTGAAAAAGATATTCTCCGTGTCTTGTGTAAAAAAGCAAAGAAATGTCTCTTGAAAATCTTTCTTTCAGCATCAAATTTTGTCTTTTTCTGCACACGACACACAAAACGTCAGTTTTCCGCAAAACGACTTTCTAAGCACACATGATGTCGAGATGTGCACGTCAATTTTTTGTTAGGAATCTTTAACATTTCCAACTGCTTTTAAAAGATATTTTAAAAACCGGGAGCATATGCTCCCGAGTGCCAAAACGCCTCGTCCAGAAAGAAAATCAAAAGCTTATAAGATACCGGCGAGTTGCAAAAAGATAGACACCCCGCAGGCTGCTCCCTGTCTCAGCCAGGCAGGGGTGCAAAGAAATGTGACGATCGACTAGGTTTATGTACGTGTGTGGCGAATGACTCAGATACGCGTCAGAAAGGCGTACGGCCGACCGATCTAATGGTCAGGTTGCAGGCTGTCGAGTCGGCAATGTCAGGCAACAGTACGTTATCATGCACCAACAACCATCGCCCACTGGATCACCAAGACCACTAGATGGATTGCACGATGGACGCTTCCGTCGGGAGCCAGGACCTAAACCAATAGCAGATGTTCTACTTAGATCTGTGTTCGTCGCTGATCTATACAACTTGCAGGAGTACACCGCCCGGAATATTCCAAATGGTGGATGAGTCCACTAGCCAAGACATGAGTCAAGAAAGTGTGATTCTCACTGATTTTCTCCCCACGCGCCGCAAACCAACGTTGCATCTGTACTTGGCGATTTTCAGGTCAAAGATAGACCATAGATGGCCACTTAGCCGACCCAACTGGGGTCATTCCTAAATCTCTCTTCGTCCCTCTCTCATGGGTAAGAGTTCTCCTCCATATAGTTTTACCGGCCAGTACATATAAGTGACTTCTTTATATCTATATATGCATATCACCGGAAATAAAACAAAAAAATCACCCTTTGTCGTGGAAAATGATTGGTACTACACCCATTCCAAAATATAAACCTTTTCAGTAAACTAAAATTTTAAATTTCAAAACAGAGTGAATATTTTTCAACTTGTGTCCATGTTTTGGTATGCCCCAGACTACAATCACCAATATGAAAAGCTACGAAAAACTGGTGTGCCAATATCTGGCGCGCACTAATTAGCCTCCCCTCTACAGGTAAAAATGGAGCATCCTATACTGCACTGAGCATCGATTCTGCAGTATTGGATGTCACTAACTGTCTTGTACCTTTCGGGTTCTGATGTGCGTGAGGCTTCCCAAATCTTCGAACTAAACCGCAACACAGGGTTTTGCAAAGATTCAATGATAATATGTGACAAAGGCAATGTTTAGACAACCAATCTTATTGTCAATCTACGCAATCAGCCACTAAACACGTCGCATCAGTACTCGGAAAACCAAAACAGGTGTCATGATGCGGATCGATGAAATATCAATCATCACCGGCACTCGCTGGAGTGTGAACACCACCGCCACAACCTCCACTAGCCGCGCCACTAGCCATAGCCGCCGCAAGAGCCATGCATAGTTCTTTTTCTTTTACCAAGATCTACATCATCGTGAGCTCTCTCTATTCTCTTATATAGTTATTCATGATGGACGGATCCATCAACATAGTCTTGTTTTCTTCCGCAATGCGCTCCACCATGGCACGCGTCTCATCGGCACTTGCTCTTCTCTCCTCTACAGCGGAATTGCGCTTCTCATCTTCCTGGAGTAGTTCCCACTTGGCTTGGTTCTCTTTGCTTATCATCTTCATGGAGTAGTTCCCACGTTCTATCCATTGAATGTTACTTAGGCTTCACCATTTCATCAATATTATCCCTCAAACTTGCCGCCTCGGCTTGCTTTCTAAACTTCTCTTTTGCACTTTTTTGGTGGTACTTCTTGTTCTTGCAACTTCCAATTGTCATTGTGCTCAAGTAACTTGTAGCAATGTTGAAGCAAGAATGGCCTTCCTTTTGAAGCCCACATTTGCTTATACCTTTCCATGCAATTATATCCTATATGTTGTAAAAAAAATTCAAAAAAAGATATGAAGATGCAAAGAGCATGGCAAACTAGAATGCAAAACAATGCAGAGAATGCAACTCACCCGATCATCTAGATTAGTATCTAATATTTTTAGAATGTGCTCGATTTTAGAACACCCGCTATCGGCATTATCCTCAAGGGTGCTGCTACACTGAGGTCAACCTAGGTTTAGCTTACACCAATGTCACCTCGAAAATCGGGTTTTTCCTTTTACGTAGAGCGATAACTTTCCTGAAATAGATAATAGTGGGACTACGCGTGGGATCTTGCGCGTGGAAGCGTTCAAGCAGAAACGCGATAAAATGCCACGAACCTCCCACGGTTTACAGTAGCTACTACTCCTTTCTTCCCCTTTCTCCCTCCAGTAGCCTCCTCTAGCTATGGAACCCTAGTCTAGATCTAGTAGCCATTGACAACCTAAGAGGTGATTCCTACTGCTGATCGATTACACCCAATGCGAATCTGATCTTCAACCTCAAAGATAATCTCCACATGTGAGAACCATCCTCCTTCCCTCATCTTTCTCCTCGTCAATTTCCTATTTACCATCAGATATGTCTTCTCTGTTCCCATGTTACATCCAATTCCAAAAGAAATGGTAATGGAACACAAGTTACATGGAGATGAATCAGATCCAAAACTTTGAAAAACTGAACATGTCTAGCTGATTACATGATCATCAGCAAAAACAAAACATGGCTAGCTGATTACATCCTAGATGCAGACACATGATTAAAACAGCTGCCTTTTTAATATGCCAATAGCATAATAGCATGTGTTTCATCCTTGTCTTGGCTGATCAAAATCAAAGACCGTAATTTTTGAACCTGGGAAAATCGTCACATTTAACATTGCATAGTATAATGTAGCAGCAGCATGACACTGTGAAGTTCTATTAATTCAATGTAGCAAACAACAGGACAAACATAGTGCATAGTAGAAAAAGTAGCAGTATGAACATGAACTTCTAGTACTTCAATGTGGCAAACAGAGCGAAAAATAGGGGAAGAAACAAAATAAGTTCCATAGCATGCATTAGCGTAATACAACCATACAAAATATTTAGAGTAGCATCCTATTTTTTAATTGTTCTTTACCACAATATAACAACATGTTCCGGGAATCAGAAAAAAGAGAAATATTCATCAAATAGTGGTTACTTCTCTCAAATCACTATATTCATTTGGAATGTAACATTGTCAAAGTGGAAAAACACCAACATCTCTGCTCAATGCAACTTCACATCCATCCCACTACAACTTATAAAGGTTCCATTCGGTGGCTTAAACATTTAGAAATAGATACCATTCGTAATGCAACAAGAAAAATGTCAGTCCCTTAACTTTGAAAGTAAAATGGAATTACACTGCTGCATGCATTATTGCTGAAAATTTATTTGTTTCCACTGTAATTTTATGTCGTTAACATTGTTGGCTATAACTGTTTCATGCACGCACTAATTATATCGTGGACACTTTCAAAAATCTAGAGAGATACATGGCATTCGACTAAATTCGGGCTGGTATTGGTGTTTTGTTTATGATAACTTTGACAATTGGTAGCGGTGTAACACGACACACACATAGAATTAATCAGCCTAATGGAACAACAGTCCAAGCATCATGGCAATGACGTTTGAAATTATGGGCTTCGCAGAAGAGTCAAATGCTATGTGGAGTTTGTTGACATTGACCAACTGACGAGGTATTAACTCGTCAATGCCTACAGATTGTAGACTTAGGGTTTCGTAGAAAGTAGAGGGCAAGTAGATCTCGAAGGTTATCATCCGAACAAAGGTGTCCAACTCAATATTACGGTGGCTAGGGTTACAATGATTCGTTATTTCTTTTGACTTCAGCATCCCGTTTATATAGGGGAGAAACCGAGGGTTACGGCGTGATACGTCCAAAACGTATCTACTTTCCCGAACACTTTTGCTATTGTTTGGCCTCTAATTTGTGTATTTTGGATGCAACTAACACGGACTAACGCCGTTTTCGAGCAGAACCGCTCCGGTGTCTCGTTTTTGTGCAGTAAATCCAACTTTCGGGAAAAACCTCGGAATTTATGCGAAGGCCCTATTTTCCCAGGAAACTAAGGGAGCCGGAAGGGCAATTGAAGTGGAGGCCCGAGGGCCCCACACCACCAGTGGCGCGGCCCGGGGGGCCCGCGCGGCCAGGTGGTGTGGCCCCTCGGCCGGCCTCCGACGCCCCCTTCGGACTACTTATTCGCCTCGACCTAAAAACGCCCGGAGAGAAGTGGAAGTCGCCGTAAACCCTCCAGAACGCCGCCACATCGCGAAACTCCGTCGCGGGAGCCAGAAGTCTCCGTTCTGGCACTCCGCCGGGACGGGAATTGGAGGAGATCATCACCGCCATCACCGCCAACGCCTCTCCATCAACCAGCAATGTTTCCCCCATCCATGTGTGAGTAATTCCCCCGCTGTAGGTGAAGGGGATGGTAGGGATTGGATGAGATTGGTCATGTAATAGCATAAGATTGTTAGGGCATAGTGCCTAGTGTCCGTAGATGGTACTTTTATGATATTGTTGCAACTTGTTATGCTTAATGCTTGTCACTAGGGCCCGAGTGCCATGATCTCAGATCCGAACATGTTATTGATTCATGAAGATATTCGTTGTTTATGATCTTACCCGCAAGTTGTATACACATGTCGCTGTCCGGAACCAATGGCCCCGAAGTGACGAAATCGGGACAACCGGAGGGAATGGCAGTGATGTGAGGATCACATGTGTTCACGGAGTGTTAATGCTTTGCTCCGGTACTCTATTAAAAGGAGTACCTTAATATCCGAGTAGTTTCCCTTGAGGCCCGGCTGCCACCGGGCTGGTAGGACAAAAGATGTTGTGCAAGTTTCTCATTGCGAGCACGTACGACTATAATTGGAACACATGCCTATTGATTGATTAGTACTTGGACACCGTTTTATTATTATCTCGCAAATGCCCCGCTATGATTGTTACATGAGTTTCTCTCATCCATGCAACGCCCGTTATCCGTCCCCGTGCCTACGGTATTTTAATCCCGCTGTTTACTAAAATCACTACTGCTGTCTTTGTTACTCCGTCTACCGTTATTTCACTACTCGCTATCGCTATAAAACTGTTACTATCGATAAACTCTTGCGAGCAAGTCTCGTTTCCAGTGTGCAACTGAATTGACAACTCCGTCGTTAAGGCTTTCAAGTATTCTTTGTCTCCCCTTGTGTCGAATCAATAAATTGGGTAATACTTCCCTCGAAGACCGTTGCGATCCCCTATACTTGTGGGTCATCAAGACTATTTTCCGGCGCCGTTGCCGGGGAGCATAGCTTTATTTGGAAGTTCACTTGGATTAATATTGTTCGCTGCAAATTCTCCATCATGGGTAAACCTCGCGATACTAAGATCGCCATATTACCATCCACTACAAGAAAAGGTACAATTCTGAGTACCTCCGCTACACTTGATTCACCATCCGTGATTGATAAACTTGTTTCACCGCCACATGCTTCGCATGCGGGTACATCCGCTGAATCTGAACACTCTCATAATACCGATAATATTTCGCCGTGCTTGATGATAGTGGTTCATTGGGAACTTTTCTAGATGCTTCCATTGCTAGGTCTAGACAAATTGAAAATGCTGAAACTCCCGATGTTACTACACTCGTTAATTCACCCGAACTTGAATACTCTAGTGATGATCTTGATGAAGATTATGTGGAACTTGATGATGATTTTATTGAAAAATGCAATGCTACTACCGATGCAAGAAAAATTAAAAAGTTGCTTGCGAGAACATACTCGTTAGATATAAACTGTCTCCCGATCCTAAATTTGCCACATCTCCTATAAACATTAGGGATAAAGATTATGATTTTTCTCTTGATCTATCTCATATAGCTATTGTTGAGAAAACACCTTTTTGTGGTACCGAAAAGAAAGTGTCATGAACACATGACCGAGCTTGGCCACTCTTTAGTATGCTTGATGTTCTCGATGATATTAAGACGCGTACTTACTTTTGTCGCTTAAATTTTTCCTTTCTCGGGCTGAAAGGATGACGCTAAAAACTTGGCATAATAATTCGCACTCCCCGGTTCCATTAAAAGTCCACAAAAGAATTGCTTGATCGCTTTTCTTCCGGAAATACTTTCCTGCTAGTAGCTCAACATGCTGCTTTCAGTGCAGAATTTGTAGCTTTGACTCGTGAGAGATGGAGGAGAAATTGCCCGAGGCTTGGGCGAGATTTTGCTCTCTGTTAGAGCTTTCAGTTCCTGACCATGATCTGCAGCGCCATGAATTACTTGATACACTTACAAGGGACTAACCATTGAGTCTAGTGGCATACCTGGATAGCTGTGCCGTTGATGTTTTCAGAAAAGAACTCCGCACGACGTCTGAAGAATTATTGGCTAAAATAGGCCGGAATCATGATGATTGACTTACACCTGAACCAACCCCTGAGCACCGAATAGTCAAGAAGCAGGTGATGATTAAATTAAATGATGAAGATATGAGGGAAGCCAAGCAAGTCTCTTAAAGAGAAGGGTATTAAACCTCAAGATGTGAAGAATTTACCTCTATGAAGATTTATGTGAGATAACTCCCCCTTCATCCATGATTGAGGTACACTCTCTTCAACGCTTACTAGGAAGATATTCCGTATTCAAAACCTCCTCGCCTCAATGCTTAGATGAGTTTGATAATTATATTGTTACAAGAAAAATTTTAATATGAGAGTAGAGAATCATTTAATGGAAAATTTGAGCTATTAGTGAATTGTATGGTATTGTGAGAGAACCTCCAATGATGTTAAGATACTTGTTAAACATTTTCATATGGTTCAAACTCAAATTGATCAACTCACTAAAGTGCAAAATGACTTGTTGGAAAATAATTTAAAGAAAAACATGCTTATGAAGCAACAACTAGAGGTGGTGTTTCTACCCAGGATCCTCTATATCCTTGAGGCATCCCAAAAGAGTTGAACAAGATTCTCAACGAACTAAAACTAGTGCTCCATCTAAGAAAAGAAAAAGAAACATAAGAATGTTGTAGAATCCTCCAACCTGTTAATGATCCTAATAGTATTTCATTTCGATGCTGAAACCGAAAGTGGTAATGAATATGATAAAGATAATGATAAGAATGATACTCCTGATAAAGAAGAGAGATTGAAGAAGAACCCTAAAAGCATGCTAAATAAAAGTACACTAAAGAAGATTTTATTGCCGAGAAACATGGTAATGAAAGAGAACCTTGGGTTCTAGTGCAAATGCCTTTTCCTGCTAAGAAACTAAAATCAAAGGAAGAAGAACACTATAATAAATTTTGTGATTGGATGAAACCTTTATTCTGCAAATCCCTGACCATGCTATTAAATTGCGCTCCTTATTCAAAGTATAAGGAAAGATATTGTTATCTAACAAAAGGAAAATCTCAATGAGGAGATTTACCTATGTCTGCTAATTACTCCTTCAGTGCAAGATTCCAAAGAAGCTTGATACCTGTATACCGACTATTCCTTGTTCCATCAAGAATACTCATGTTAGAACCGCTTAAGGGATTTGGGAGCAGGTGCAGTGTACGTCTTTTTTCTATAAGAGACTTATTTAGATGTTGATACCAACCTATATATCTTTGCAAATGGCCGATAAATTCTACTGCTATTCCTGTGGTATGTGAAAATGTTCGTTCAAGTTATTTCAGGATTAAAGCTTTGATATTAACTGATTTTGTTGTTGAAATGCTCCAAGATGATAATATGTCCATATTCTTGAAGATCTCTTTCTTAATACTCTAGTGTTCACATGATTTCCAACAAGGTATGGTTACTTTCAATGTTGGTGATAAGGAACACACTCGTTCATTTTCCCAAGAGAGACTTGATAAAGCATGTGGGAGCTAATACAACCTTTTAATGTGAAAACTGTCAAAGTGGGATCCATCGGATTGTCCTATATGAGCCTAAAGAAGAATGATCAAACTCTTGGGGATTTCGGATCCATATCAACTCAATATAAGGCAACATGATTGATTTGAGGTTTATTTTCTTATGCTACATAAAATTATTTGGCAGCAAGACTTGACCAACCTTACTAACAAGTATTATTTTAATGGCAAGAGAGCTAAACAACATTTCTTTCTTTCTTTCTCCCTCCTATTTGCATTCTATTACCATAGCACTTTTGTTTTGCAATATGCTTTAGTTGTTTAAGGTTTTGGAAATCATTTTCCTGCTAGTGACACTAATTTAACACCCAGAAATGCTGCATTTTCTGAAGTTTTCAAAAATTCACAAAAATTATCACCGCTGGTCCTATTTTTTCGATGAGGCACCTCGGGGAGCACCAGTGTGATGACCTGTGGCACCAGGGCGCACACCGGCACAGCCAAGGAGCCGGGCGTGCCACTCCTGTGGTGTGGCTCTGCCCTGTCCCACTCACTTCATATCTTCCTCCTGCAAGATCTTCTCTCCCGAAAAACCCGTGCATCACGTTCCTCTCGCTCAGCCAAGAACCTCGCGAGTCGATCTCCTTGCTCTCAGCCCTGACTATTCAGGCTTGAAATCTGGGTACATGGTTACCTCGGTATGATGACTCCTTTGATTGTCCAATTAGAATTTGTTTGGTTGAGTATATCTTGAATATTTCAGCGCTGTAGATAACATGTTTAGTGAGCTTGCATGCTTGTTCCTAAGTGGTAGAAACTAGTTTTGATGCATGTTTAGTACTCTAGCAAGTTCCTATAGTAGTTCCCTTCAATTATATACCTGAAATCAAATTTTATAATGATTGTTGAAAATTTCAGAAAATGGAGGGAGGTGTGCATCAACCAACCAACAAGAGCTGGAGGTACAGCAAGTCAAGTGAGAGTTCATCGTGAAGAGGGAGTAGATACTCTCTTTTATTACCCAGCACTGATTTTATGCTAATGTGCAGAATCCTCAAGATGTTCAAACACCGATTTCCAATGCAGGATTGGAAGGTTTTACTGTTGGTGAAATCCTCACCAATATGCTAAACTAACGTGTCGGTTGTGCAGGGATTTCGAATTTCATCTATTCCTGAAACTGACCTCAACATGGTCCGTGCATAAGATTTATAACAAAACTATCAACTTGCCTTTCAAAGGATTTTTGTACAAAGAATTAGGAGTGCCGCATGGGGATCCAAGGAGAAGATCGGGAACGCCATGGGAGCTCTCAATCTTTATACAATGATTTGTACGGGAGGAGCTTCTCCAATGATAGTGGATTAGTAGCATTCAACAGCCAGCTATCCGCTATTTCTTTGCTTATTTCGCT